>NW_008824373.1:67359-136288 GCF_000699105.1 Pygoscelis adeliae | reverse complement strand
CGGTGCCCCCCCGGCCCCCCCCCCGCCTCTGTACCCGAGGCAGGCTGCACCCCCAGCCTGGGTGGCTGGGGACGGCTTTGGTAACTGTTTGCTACAAATATATCGGTTGATTAAATATATTTTTTATTTTTTATATATATGTGTGTGTGTGTATAAATAAAATATATATTTTTAAAAATATATGTTATATATAAAAATATATTTAAAAAAAAATTAAAATATATATCTGGACAAATATTTTCAGTGTGGTCTGAAAAGCGCTGGTGTCACGCGTGTGGGCGGTGAGCCGACGTCCCTCTCTGGCTGTTTCTGACCAAGAGCCCCGTGCCGGAGGCATCCCCATCCAGGGACATGCAGTGACTGCGAGCCGCACGGCCGGGAGGAGCATCCTGCTTGCGTTTAGCTGCGGTTAGCTGGTATGACGGAGGAGGACGGTGGTGTTTGTTGCAGTACAGCATGCAGTACGAAATCGAATTATTCTGACACCTCTCCCCCTTGCTGCCGTTGACCACAGGTGGGTTTGTTAATCACCCCAGTGGTGCGACTGGCTGCGTGGGCACGCGGTGTCATTGATCTGTTTACTTGGCGTTTCCCACGTGGCCGCCGTGTTGTGGCGAGGACTTTTATTTTTCGCTGCGGCAGGTGACAGCCCTGGTGCGTGCATGTGTCAGCCCGAGGGACTGAGTCACAGCCCTCCCTCCGCCTGGGACCGACAGCACTTCCCCTTGCCGGGGCAGGGAGCCGGGGCGCGAGATGCCAGCCCACCTCCACAGGACAGCTTACCTGCCAGCATGTTGCTTTATTTTTATTTTTTTTTTTAAAGAAAAGACTGAGAGATGGTGATGGTGAGATCAACTTTCTCTGTAACCCAAACCAGTGAAAAGTAAAATCCATCTCACCACATCAGTTTTGTTTTCACTGCTGGCTCACGCTGTCCTCTCCCTGTGGCAGAGCCCTGCATAGTCATTCAGTGCCCGGCTTGGGGGTGGTGTGGTTGTTAGCTCAGTGGTGTATGACCCATTTATTTTCATAATACTTAGATACCCGCGCTTCTGCAGTGTTCAGCACATGGGTCCTACGACCTAAATCCTTGCCAGAAAAGCACACACCTGATTTCGGCGGCGTGCGTTGAGAGCGGCTGGCTCTGCGCTCAGCTTGCCGGGGGCTGCGCGGGAAGGCGACGGGCCATTGGGTCTAGCAGGCTATTAATGAGCAAGGGCAGGTAAAGGTACATTTTTCCAGAGCTGGCACTTTGTCTTAAGTTATTTTGGTAAATATTGATCGTTAGCTTATGGGACGTGTTTCCTGTTATGATTTGCAAAGAGTTGAGAAGTAGAAGTGTTGTCGTGGATGCTTTTCTGGCTACGATAACTTGCATTTTCAGAGACAGCAAGGTAATTAAAGACATGAGATTGTTCACTCTCCTTTCCCCATCTCCAGATGTGGCATCACCTATACTCTTGTTGAGCCTGGTCTTAAGACAGACCTTTTTTCTGTATTTCTTTTTTACTCAGCTAATTGGGTTAGCTTTCTGCAGGTTTTTGGATGATAATTAGGTTCATGCTTGTGTTGCTTTCGGTAAATGGAAAGTATCAGGCATAGGACAGACAGGAGGGTAAACTAGCATTGTAGTAGACATGGGAGTTTTAGGTATAAAATTAAAGAGTAATTTGCAAAGTGACTTGAAGTAAAGTGGATTTAAACACAATGAAATCATCCTTGACAGCAATTTGTTTGAAGTTCTTCTACTATTATGAGTGTAAAGGGATTTTTTTTTTAATTACCAGTTTCTGGGTAGAGTATTCAGCATAATTTCTCACAGGTAAGTGAAGCATTAAGTCCTTGTACCTCTGTAGTTTGGGCAGTGTGGGGAAAAACAGAGTTAGGGAGAGGCACCTCCTCCATTTCATCAACTGAAAATCAGTCAGTGGTCAGCTAACTTAGAGAAGCCTCTACCAGGTAACTGAGAGAAAACAATTAATTAAATATATGAAAATCCAGCAGGATCCCTGACAGTAGATACGCACAGCATGCAAATAGCTGTCCTTGATGTTTAACCAGAATATAATGGCACTCTGAATACAAACTGGAAAAAAAGTAACAGCAATTAGCTAGTTTGCATCCCTTGTTCAGATGAGCCATGAGTTCTGGGGTTTTTGCATTTATATACTTTTGCTGTAGGTGTTGGAAGTGTGGGTGGCCATGAAAAAGTGGTGGTTACAATAAGATTTTCCATTTATTGCCCTTTGTGTACAACTAAAAATAAGATTCAAATGCTTCAGAATTTGTAGAGCAAGCATAATCCTTCTCTTAGCTCTGATGACTGGCTCGCCTGCAGCTTCGGCTCTGTCTGGTGAGTCCCAGGCTTAAATGCTTGTAAATGGGTCTGTGTTGGAAGGAGAGGCAGCGTTTACTTGCGGTGCGGTCTAGCTATGTTAATTCATCAACTTCTTATTTAAAAAAAAAGGAGTTAGGCTTAAGTGCATAAGTAAGAGGTGGTGATGAAGGAATTTTGGAAGCAGAATTGTTCTGCTCTCTGGAAAAAGCAGCTTTGGAGGGGACTGAAAAATCTTTAAAATCAGCCCTCCAAAACTTCACTGGTGTAACTTGAACTGTTGATCCAGAACTTCATCTTCTGGTAAAGAAAAAGAAAGAAAAAAAAAAAAAAAAAGGAAATCTATACAAATCTGCTGAGCATCAAGAAACAAATTCTGAGGGTTAACATTTGGCACATAAAATCCTTTTGGTTTGGTTTTTAGGGTGACGGTATTGAAATATGCTGCCTCGGTAGCTTTTCCAGGTAGTTGCACCGGTTAGGAATCCACTAAATTAGTTGCAGTATATTGAGCTACTAAATCTGTTCTGACCACATTAATTGATATGTCAGCTCATGGCCAAGAGAAGCATTAAAGAGAGATGTTGTCAGTGTGTGCAGGGAAATTCGTAACTTTGTGGTGTAAGGGTTGGTGCTGTCCCAGCTTCACTCATTAAGTAGCCGTGGCATTTCCAGAGAATGAGTGTGCCTGTGCACGTCAAGCTTCTCGGTTTGATGTCATTCTTGCAATGGATGAGTAGAGAGAGCATCTATCCAAGAGCTGCAGAACCAAAGGTAGAGGCTGAAAACTTGCTTTCTCTGAGTGGCAGCTTGAGCTTCACCGCTTTCTTGTCGCTTCGTGACCTTTCCAGGTTTTCCAGGCTTGGCAGGGTAGCAGAGGTGTTGGTCTTGAGAATCGGGCTGCGTAAGAACGGGTTTTCACTCTGAGTAACGCCACGTGGTGCAGAGGATGTGGGGTGCTGGGGGCACTTAGAGGCACTTGTTCCATGGAATAGCCATGCTGTCGGCGGTGAGTCTTTTATTATGCAATATGAAATCCTTTTAAATTAGCTTGGTGTAACCCTCCTCCTCTTCTTAGGAGAGCTCGGTGCCTGTCCTTGCTGCCTTACCTTCTGCCTTTTTGCTGAAACGCGCATTGTGCTTTTCCATCTGTGCGCGCCTGGTGGACCCGCTCCTGCCTTGATACAATGTACAAAAGGCAAGAGCTAGTGCAGTAATCAAGGTTTTAAATATTTCAGGTGGGAACGGGCAAAACTTAAGCAATAATTAGTTTCCACGGCGGTGGTTGCTGCAGGGAATTACATTACATCTGTTATAATCGCCTCCATGTCTCAGTCCTGTAAGTGACCAGATGCTGACAAGCAGCATAAACGTTTGTTGTCATTTTTTCTGTGGAATTTTCCCTTTTCGGTACAGATGTAGAGGTGGGTTTTTTTCTCTCTCCCCCTGCCTGCTTTGAAGATAACGGCAGGGGAGAGGGGGGCATGCGGGGGCCACACTCACGCGCCACTCACTGTTGCCGCACTTTCCAGCTGGATGAGACACGCTGGTCTTTTCCAGGGGTATCACCGCACGGGCTATTTTTAGAGATGGCACTTAGGACGCGTTGTGCAACCATCAGTACCCACTGCCAAGCTCTTCATTTTTTCCCTTGTATGGTGGTGAGGTTTTTAAGGTGTTTACTTTTCTCTTGAAGAGGTAGACGAATCTCTTTTTGATTCTTTTAACCACTTGCAGAGCTGCTCCGTGGAGTCTGTGGAGTTGTGTTTTCTGTACGCAGTCCACAGGGAACAGTCCTGCATGTAGCCACTAAATTAGGATTAGTATAAGTGACCGAAGCAATGCGGTTGAGATGTTCAGCTGCCGAGCTCTAACAACCTGTTGGGTTGCCCAGCAGAGGATCTGCTACATCGGGAAACCCCCAGCTTGTTTTTTTTTTTCAACTTTCCCACAGCAAACAAGCTGCACATTTTTACGGTTGTCATAAACTTTACTATGGCTCTCAGTTTCTGGTGTCGACAAGGAGTCCTTTAAACAGCCACCTCGGCTGTTGCTGCTCCCCGTGATGTAGAGGATGTCCTGTGAGACGGCGGCGGCAGATCCCGGTTAGCCAGAGATCCCCTCCCACGCACCCAGGGGGAACGAGGGATGCTTAGGGATGCGGTGCCATGGGAGCAGAGCCCGACATGGCAGTCGACTGCTGGCTTACGCCTGTCACTTGCTGGAGGAACAGAGCTGGCCGGTCGCAGGTTCCTTACTGCGTTGCTCGAATAATGCAAAAACATTAGCAATGGAGATTTGCTGTAATGGTGTATTTTAAGTGCGTCTCTGCTCTGCCAGCTTCACTTTTAATGCACTTGGTTAAGGAATGCTTTGGAGGTTGCTGCTAATGGCTGAATCTTCCGGAAAATAGGAATTTTCAAATAAGATTGACACTTTGGAGTGAGAAATATAAATCTAATGAGAGTATTTCAGCAGAGGTTTGTAATTAGGAATGAATGGAGGGAATTTGTGTGCTCAGTCTGTGAAAGGGCACAATGGAAGGTGAAATTGCACCCTCTGTGCTGAATGAGGGATGAAAGCCAATGTATCAGTGTCATGGCATGACAGTGTAGAGTATAAATGATACTGTCACTGAGTGCTGCAGAAGGTATCAAGGGAATTCCACTCCAGTAAATTACATTACTTAGACAGACCTGAAGGCATTGTGTCTGAGTGATTGGAGGGAAAAAAGGTTGTCAGCACAAAGCAGAAGATACTATAGAACAACTGGCTGCAGGGTTGGAAAGTGGTGTTTTTCTGATGTTTACCATGCAAAGCTCTTCAGATGCTTTTTTAAATTTTTTTGGTTGAATTACAAAGATATTGATGAAGCAATAGTATTTTTTGAGATGGTGTTCAGAGTGGATACCAGCCTGCAGCAAAGGGTTGAGCATGCACAGCTCCCATTTTTTCAGTAGGAATTGAGTCTCCTCCAGGCTTGGGAAAAATCTAGTCGCGTGTTCCCAGCTCAAGCAGTGATCTTTATGCATTGCTTCATTTAGCCAGGTACTTGCTTTTTGGGCTGGATTTTGGTTATGGGCTAATTCTAGCATAGGTTTGTGGGGAGAGGTTGTTACCGTTCTCTCTAGCAGTGTCTGGGCTGAATGGTGGTGAGCAGCAGCAGATCACGGGACACAAACTTTATGGTCTCATTTAGAGGCACTCAGACATCATGGCGAGGTCCGTGGTGTGGGCGGTTAGGAGCATGATGTCATGGCGACAGCGCAGCAAAAATCCAGAGACTTCATCCCTTTTAGCATGCATGCGCTGGTGCATCATACGTATGTGTTCCTCACACCGTTTTGCTCGTTGCCCACCCAAACCCGCTGCTAATGCCACCTTGCTTCCCCCAGCCACAGTGATGGTGTTGAGTGGAATAGTTATTTCTCGCCTTTTTTCTCTGTAATGACCTATTACATCCATCCTCAGAGGGGCAGTACCTCCGAGACGGGGCTTAACTGCTTCTCTGTCTCTGACCTTACACGCAGACAACACCTACAAGCTCCTGTAATTTCCTAGTTTGCTCATGGGTGAGACAGCCCAGCTGCCACAGTTCTCCCAAACTGCCGCTTGATGATAAAAACGGCTTCTCCCCAAAGATGCTATGTTTCATTCCTGTGGTGCATAATAAGCCCTGCCTGCCTTGGGGCTTCTTGTAAAACTTCAGCAGACTTTGTACTGCTTAAAAACGTATTTTTCCACTTGCCTACTCATGAAAAGCATCACTGAAAGTGCATGCTGTAAATAATGATAAGGGAGCGGGCTTCATTTCTCCTCTCCAAAATTTGATTCTCAAGCAAAGCCCACACATGGCAGGATGGACATGCAGCACAGCTAAATTAGCAGTCCGTAGCAGAGGCTTCTTTACCTGGAAATACCATTTCACGTTGTGGGGGCATTAACCAGGAAATACAGCCAAACTGAAGGGTACTGACTCTGGGAAGGTCGTGGTTCAAATGCTTCCATGGAAATGGCCCGTCCTCCTCAGGATGCAGGATTCAGTCCTTACAGCCCATAGCTGGAAACCATAGCATCAAACCTACAGGCAGTGTGAAAAAGCAGTGAGGCATCCGTGGAAAAGAAGATGCCCTACGTGGAATGGGATTCAACAGTAGAGCAAGTTATTAGCGGGTCCTGATCATAGCCAAAGGTGAGTGGGAGGAAGCAAAGTGTAATCTGTACCTATACTTCCCGCATTAGAACTGGGCTGGAGCAGCCCAGGGTGCAGGACTGTGTCTGAATAAGAAGGGGAGTTAAGATGTAAGAGATGTAAAGTTTGTCCATTATTGCCATGGGAAGCTACTGTGCCTGTTTAAGCACACGTTTGTAGTATTATTATTAAAAATCTGCTGTTGCTCACTTCTCCTGTGGTATTTTGTGTAAAAAGCTGGCATTTTGACACATCTGGTTTTTTTGTTGCATGTTGGGAAAGCAAATGCTTTTTCTTATATTCAGTGTCATTCCTGCGGTCATGATCGAGCCACATTTTCAAAATGTGGCTGTTTGTAGTCATCCATCAATACACAGAAGACTCATTTGTTCTCGCTGCCCTATCTATCCATATGATACCGTTTTCCTCTTCCCACGCTGGTCCTGTGCAATGAACGCCTATAACCAGCACCTGTGAAGTCACCAGGGTCACTCATGGGAGTGATGGATGCAAGACTGGACTTCAAATGCTGGAAAGTACCGTGGTTGCAGGAGTGTGGTACGGGAGAAGGAATGACCGAACTCTACACCTTAGGGAAGACTGAGAGACTAACCAATATTGCTTTAACTGAAAGAGATATTGAGCCTGCTCAGTCAGATCTGTATCCCCTGGCAAATGTATTTTGTTGTGCAAATGGCTCCCTGCTGTCCCAGATGACTATCGCTATCTCTTCCTGTATTGTACAATGGATTTCTAAATAATCAATCTTTGTGCAGGGAAGTTGTGGTTCAGTAAGCCCAGCTTGCTAACGAGTCAATGGTTTAATCTTAATTCTCACTGCTAGCGCCTTTGATAACACAGGGCTATAAAGTTTGACATAGCAGAAACTTCTCTATGAACTCTGATTTGCTTGCCAAAAAGTCAACCCATTACCGTTAATTCCCCTCGTATCATTAGTGTTATTAAACTGACGATTGATGTGTAAAAACTGCCATTTGCATGAAGTTCCCAAAACTGCAGTAAAAGAGACTTTTGTTCTGACTTGGTAGGGAGAGGGGGAAAAAAAAGCAAAATAACACTAGTTCTAACAGCAGAGATGTTCATATAAAGACATGTTCTGAACAATAAGATCGTTTATCCATGTATGACATAAATACATCGGAATTCAAATAATGAGAAATCTTGTGAAATGCAGCAAAATGCACACCACTGGCATTGTGAAGTTTCCCTTCTCTAAAGCCCTATTCTCAGGGAAAAGCTGCTTTACTTTTGCTTTGAAAATCCATTATCATAAGCCATTTTTTTTTAAAACACTTGTCTTAGTGCAATATTAAAGCAATTTTATACCCTAAGAGCAGCTCTTTCATAAGGTAAAGTGCAGTCGTGTGTGTGTGTGTGTGTGTGTGTGTGTGTGTGTGTATGTAATTGCAGTTTATAAGACTTCTCACAATCCTAATTTCCCCAAAATTAAGAAAACCACTCACCTTTTTAGGCTTTCCTTTTCCTAATTATTTTTTGTTCTCCCTGTTTTTCTTCCCCAAAAGATCCTTTTTTAAAAATCCCTTCTTAGGAGGAAAAAAAAAAAGGCATAGAACGCTTTCTGGATTCATTGCAAAACACTGTTTGAAGGAGACATTTTAAGAGTTTAGGTTAAAAAGTTTCTGCCTCTTTCAAACTGCATGGGTGACATTGCTATTTTGGGAGGCAGTGCCATCTGCTTGTTAAACCAAAAAGCAGGGAAGATGTTCCTAGTTCTAGCATAGACTTTTGGGTTGATTCCACATAAAATTCCCGACCGATCTTCGCTTGTGCTTGCCCCCTCTATAAGCTGGGGAGAGCAAGGCCACTCACCTCTTCCACCTTCGCAGCTCCCAGGGGAAAGGTATTCAGCTTGTGGTCCACGATGAGTGAGTAAGACATGGTTGTTCACAACAGGTACAGTCCGTCGTGATGTATGAGGTCCATAATTTCTCCCCGTGGGTGTTCATGTCGCAAGAGCTATAACAAGGAGAAAAAGAGAGCAATGTAGCACCCAACACTTGATGTGCCACAGGTGGCTGCTACCTGCAGGTGAAGAAGAAGAGGGTGTTTGGGGGAGGCTTGGTTGGGTTTTGTTGGAGGAGTTGGGTTTTTGTTTTCTTTTGAGTAAGAAAGAGGGAGGACAAGTTTTCTGGAGTTTTGCTTGCTTCTGGGGGAAAAAAAAGCAGGAGGACAAGGTTTCCTGGAGCACAGATCAACCACCTACCAGCTAGTGCAGGTGTAAGGAGTGCAGGAGCTAGAGAGGACAGTAAGACTAGATGGGGAGGACCGGCAGGACTTGTAGGGAGTGCAGATGTGTTGAAGGAAGAGGTTGACATGAGTAGGAGCAAGGTGGAGTCTATGTAGTATGTACTTCGAGTCCGTGGAAATAGCGCAGGGGAACATGGAAATGTGAGAAGAGGTTACTGTAGTCCTCCATAGGTGATGAAGACATTTCTCTGAGATAAGAGAGATTTAAGTCTATGTTATATTGCTGGGGTATTTGCAAATACGTATGTATCATCGTTACAATATCTTCCTGAGTGACAAAATGTTTCATCCAATCTCTGTTGACAGAAAAGATTGCCTACTGATAATTGCTTCGCTTAAGTGTCTGATAATATGCCAGAAATGAGAGCATTCTCTGTTAGGTCATCTTTAATTATGCATGTACCACCTGTCAGCTTTAAATCTGAAGAAGATTAGTTTTCTCGTTGGATTTAGAGTAGGGAAAAGAAGAGAGCCTTCAACAAGAGGACTAGGCTGTTGCAAACAGTGTGCCTATGGGGGAGTTTCACAAGCAGTCTCCTCATCTTTCCTAGTCATGGATACTTCTGTTGGCACGTGCAGAAATATTTGAAATATTGCCTAAGCTAGCTGCCGTAGTGATGGTTTTTGCAGGAAGAGGATTTCAGACCATCTGTTGCGTTTCCTAGTTTTCCTTTTTCCCCATTTCAAAGGGAGAGGGAGCACCAAGGTGGGGGAGGACACGTGGCAAGTCGCGGCTCCTTTGGCAGTGCTGAGAGGAAATCCCCCCCCAAAAGCCTTGCGAGGGCGTTATTCACTTACCACCAAGTAAAGCACACAATAAAACTAGTCAGGCCGATGAAGACATGCCAATCTAATAGGAAATAATAAGGGCTCAAAAGATTGAAGAACGATGAGGATGGGTGCTTTGTGGAAAACCTCAAGGGGGAGAGATGGTAAAGGTCTCTGAGGATATTAAATTAACGGGGTTGCCATTACCAGACCTACTTATAATATTAAAAATTACCTTGGAGAGGAAATTTATCTTTGTGCAGGGTGGGGAGGCAGTAATTGTTTGGGAATAGTTGAAGGGATTTTCAGTTCATGGGAGAATACTAGCTGTTTATTTGGTACAGTAATAGATTTTAGGAATCTCCTGGGTTTTCTGGTCTCCTTTACTTTGAAGACAGTCTGGAGAGCAGGGAAAGGATGGTTGGTTGTCCTCTGAAATGCACTGTTTGTACCGGAAAACAGGAATGGTCTTTGTTAAACTTCTGACCTGCTTTTGGCAGAAGAGAACATCACTTGTGCTGTCAAATGTTGGTCCTGATGCTTCTTGCCTATGTATCCGAGTGGCCCGCGCTTCCCCCTCTCTGGGATTTTGGTTTTCCAGCTTCTGTCATCACTGCCTCAGCCTCCTGGAAAGAATTCCTCAGTTACGCCGGTTAGCTGACGCTGATCGTTTTTCCTGGTAATACCTTTGGCCAGTGCTATTTCTGAAAATCTGGGATTTGGAACAATAGGTCAATTTGTAAAACAACAAGAAATAGTGAAGAGGGACAGATGGCTCTAGATGCAAGAGCATGTTTCTGTTCATCTCCCATTTGGCTTTTGCTGGTGCTTCGTCGTTGCACAAGCGTTTGAGGCTGCCGTTTTGCATTGGTTAAGCAGTAGTTGCTCCTTTGCTGCAAAGCTTGGCCTATGGCACTTGTCATGTCCCTCCCTCCGCTCCCGCGGGGCTCCAGGGCAGGCTCCCTCCGCAGAAGTTTGCAGCGCGTTTGCACCCAAGGACATGGAAAGGGTTTTGGAGACGAATGGATTTTCTGCTTGGAAATCTGGCTGTGTTTTTCCTGACCTTTCCTCCCAGCGACTGCGCTGGATGAAGCTTGCCTGATCATTCCTTTGCTTGGGGTAAGGTTGCCAGACTCACCTTTCTTTGTTATTCCTGTGTAAATGATGACAACTTCTCCATCCTCTGTTGTGCTGCGGGATTTTGCTCAATTCTTAGAATCTAATTGATTCAGATTTGCTCGCTTCTTCCTCTCTGGATAGCGGTTCCAGTAGCATCACCTGGGCGTAGCTGAACTTTACAGACCTGAAATGGAAAAGTGTGGGGGTGTGCCACAAGCTTTTTTGCTCACTCATGATTCATTCAGCCTTTCTTTCCACCCTCCTATTGCATGCTAAAGGGCTCTCCAGTCTAGCAGTGGTCACTGGAAGACATCTCTTTGGTACAGGCTCCTTCATTAAATACAAGGGTGTATGCATCTCATTATCTTTGCGCTACTGCTGAGTTGTGCAGCACCACTGGGCACTGCAGGAGATGTCCCATTCACCAGTTTGAGGGACAACCATACTTCAGTGAATGCAGTACTCTGCTTTTGTCTCTGGAAAACTGGGCAACTAGATGAGATTTAAGGATACCTTTAAGGATTAAAGAAATATTTACTTAAAACCAGACTTGAAATAATGAAGAAAAATTGCCAAAAAAAAAAGAGATGAAAACAACAGCATGCCCTAGCAAGGATTTTTCTGAGCTCTTTTGCTTGCGAGATGTGGCTTACATAGTCCCCAGGTCTGGCCGGTCCTGGGGGCTCTTTCTTGCCCTATATTTTACAGTTGATTACTTAAACTACCCAGAGCAGTTTTTCTGGAAGGCCTTCCTGTTCTCGAACCCGGGATGGCATCTGCTCCCTTGTCCCCTCTTAGGACTACCTGCCCCTTTTCTCTCCTGGACTCTTCATTGGAGCTTGCCCACTGCCTTGGTCACAGGAGGGGCTTTCAGCTATCTTCTCCATTTCTCACAGGGACACTTGTTTAACATTTCTCTTGTAACCTTTGGTGTGTTGCTGGTTTTAGGCTTCACGCTTTTTCTCTCTCATTCCACACTTTTAAAAACACTACAATAAAATTTTTCACATGTCAGATTTAGTATCTGTTACAGTAGAGACTTCATAAAGGATTCATACTTTTCCTTCCGTAGCAGTGCAACAGTGCTTGATAGTGAAGCTGGTGAAATTCAGAGCGATGTGTTTACATTGAGATATCCAACTGTATACACTGCTAATTTTAAGAGGAAGGGGAACCCTTCTTGGGATAATTGGTTTTGCCATATTTATAGACACAACCTCTTGCTGAAGCATGTTTTTCCTGACTCTGAGTCGGCTGCTGACAGCCGGTATTACAAGAGTTCATTGTGAGTCTCGTGGTCTGTGTGTGCTTATGTATACACAGCACAGACAAGATGAAGCCACAGAGAGATAATGAAAGCAGCGATGTTAAACCCTGTAGCAGTGCCCAGTAGTGAAGCATGTGAACAACCAACGTAGGCCAAATTCCAGCTCCTGCCTAGGCCGTAACGATCAGGAAAATTGCCTTGTCCTTTAACTGATTTTACCAATCTGGACAAGAGGCCACGAAGTCAAGGTAATCATCTCTACCTTACCTACAGCCCTGGCAGTGGCAGCACAAGCTCCTAAATCAGGTGGTTTGCCTGTACCCCCACAGCCTGCTGGTAAATGGGGATACTGCTGTATCTCCCTACATGCCCTTTTGAGGCATAGAGGCAAAGCGGTGTATGGATTGCATAAATAACCCCAGTCAGGTTTTGCAGTCTTTCCACCACAAGTCAGTTGGCAACACAGTACTGTAGATCGATGGTAAACACATGCAACCTTCTCGAAAAGTTCAAGTGGGCAATCAGAGCAAGACAAGTGGTTGCTTTTACGCTTTGGTTGCAGAGCGTTTATGGAGGGATTTCAAGGAAACCTCTCGGTAGCAGGAAGGTGCTGCTGCAGGCATTCAATGAATGAGCTGCGTAGTCGTCTTCTGTTTCCCGGGCTGCTTAATAAATACGTGAGCATGGCCATTATTAGCCAGGCTCCATTTCTTTCGCCTGTGCTAATGTGCCAGTATTTTATGTTGCATCAAGTGAGGAGGGAAAGCAGTGATACGAAGCCTTTTCTCCCTTCCCTTAAATAGGATTGATGACCAGAGCTTAACAGCATTCCAAGAAAAAGACGTTTGATCGAAGGTGGCCAGAGCCTCCCCTGAGATGCTGCATAGGGACGTTCGTCCTCATAATAACTTGCCTTTGCCATTTTCAGAGCAGATGTTCCTATTGCAAATCTTGCGTTAGCTCACTGCAGTTAATCTGCACGCATGTATATAAAGGTACCTCTTTCATTTCCCTCCAGGCTGCCTCCCCCCCCTCCCACACAGGCCTCCCAGAGCCTCCCCTGAGATGCTGCATAGGGACGTTCGTCCTCATAATAACTTGCCTTTGCCATTTTCAGAGCAGATGTTCCTATTGCAAATCTTGCGTTAGCTCACTGCAGTTAATCTGCACGCATGTATATAAAGGTACCTCTTTCATTTCCCTCCAGGCTGCCTCCCCATGCTCCCACACAGGCCCAAGGGCTGCACGGGATGCCCAGGCTGCCGGCAGCTCCATCTTGAGGGGGTTCCTCCAACAGCACCCACTTGGTGCCCTTCAGTGCCCCTTCAGCCATGGGGAGGTCTGCTCTGCTGTGCAGGAGCACTGGCGAGCTTTCTGCACACCGCAAGCTGGAATTCCCTCTGGGCCACCGCAATGAATATTGCAGAAACCTCGCCGAGTAGGGGAAAGCGTCGTGCTTTTACGTGCAAGGGCTTGCCGGTTTGAATCACGTCTGTTGTGTTGCGGAGGGGAATATTGTTCTGGTTGCAGTGGGTTAGTGGAGTACCAGCAAGTCTCATTTGCAAGGGGTCCCGGGCTTCAGTCTCATCTCATCTGTCACCAAGAGAAGGAATGTACTCTGACAACTTCTGCAAATGCTGGTTTCACTTTTGTTTTTTATTCGCCAGCCGTGTCCTTTGTTTCTGAAACGCTGTTTACGTACCACAGATTTCTTTTTTTTTGCAAATCGATTAGCTTTAATTTTTTTCTCAGCTACCTGATTTTTATCCCATTGCTTCACCAGCATCCTGTTGTTAATTCACATGATATATGATAATGCGATGTGATATCCCTCCCTATCCTAGTTAGCAAAATGTTAGAATAGCTCTTGGCAGCTTCTGGAAGAGTAACGAGCAAGTAGGAATTACTCAGAGATGTGCACACTAGTCTAAGTAGGCATTTTCCAGCTGTCTGCAAGTTCAAAAACTCATTGGGACTTTTCAGGGTCTAACACAAGATTAATTACCGGCTACTAGAAAAGAACATTTACAAAAATGTGTATTGTGCAATCAGGGCTACTGTGTTTTGTTCCTTAATTTGGAAGTGGACTTCTTTGTCACAAAGAACAGGATTTTCACAGTATTTGGTAGTCATTTTCCTCAGGAGGCAAGCCTTTTCGTTACAAGGGGATGTCAAGCTCAAACTCAAAATAGTAAGCCACCTAAGAAAGCACTTAGGGCTTTGTATACATCAGTCCTCATGCCGCTGGGCGTAGTGCTGCCTTGTATGGGGATGGCGCGATGCAAGCGCCTTTGTGCTGGCCGCCTGAGCCAGGATCCCCAGCTCCGTATGCATCCTGGCGTAGCCCAGGACATCAGCGTTTCCTTTCTCTCTTTCTAATGTGCAGGAGTTTCTGTCAGCGATGTTTTCTTTAGAAAGCCATTTGCACTGCTGTGCCTCTGTTTTGCATGAAGAAGCCCACGTAAATCAAATATAGCTGCACAGCTGTGCTAAAAGCCTCCTTTTTATCCACGGGCAGCTATTGTCAGCCAGCTTTTATTTCCCCTCTTTCCTATTCTATTGCTCCTCCAGGATCAGCCTGAGGGTGGCTGGATTTTTGTTTGCTCCCTGCTGTAAGGTAGTCAGTCTCTACCGAGGCGATGGAGAGAGGGGGCAGGCAGAGGGGAAGCGTACGACTGGTGCTTTTGGACTGCTTGACACTTTTATTTTAAGCTCAGGCTCTTCTTGCCACCTCCGTAGCCTCTTCTGCTCTCTGCCTTTTGCTTAACATCTCTTGTGCCTAATTCTCTAATCAGCTGGATTATCGTCCCTTGGCACTGTGTCCTCACCCACTCTCCAGCCTCTCACCAGCGACTACCTCTCCCCTCTCATCTCTTCTCCGCTCTGACACTTCTCCCTGTTCGCTTCACTGAGTGCCTGCGACTTTCCCTCCCCTTGCCTCCCATTGAAAAAGCATCGTCCCACCTCTCAGTGGGGGAAAGGACAATTTCCAGCAACATTTTTCTCGGTGTTGCCTCCATTCCCACTGCTCTTTCAAGCTCCTTGGCAGTCATTCCCCTCTCTGTTCTGGGCAGTGCAACCTCTCTCTGCCGCCTGCCCACTCTTTTCTGCTCCCTCCCAGCATCCTTACATACTTGCTGTAGTATGCAATGGCTTTATCTCCGGCTTCTTCAGCTTCTTTTTGCTTACTGAAAACACTGGAAAATATGAAAACCCTGGAAAATAGCCCCTCTTTCCCACGATTCGTTCCCCTTTTCTCACCTCTGCCCCTCCTCCCCCCTGGAGGCAGCGGAGGCAGGACTGGGCTCCTGCCCCCTTACTACAGACCCTTCTCCCTTGAAACTTCTCCAGCCATCCCTCCTCCGCCTTTCCCCCTGTGTAACTCTTGATGTGTACGCCCCCAGCCTCTTCAGCCTCCTCTCTCTCCAAGGTAAGCCTGGTCCTTTCCCTTCTTTTATCTTGGACCCTTCCACTCATCCATAATAACGCAATTTTTAGTATCCTTGAGGATGTTGCTCCTGGCTCTTCCCCATCCCTTCAACTTTCCACCATTGCCTCTGGACTTGTCCCATTTCAGAGCTTTTTTCACACATGTCTTTTCTCCTTTATTATTACTAAAAACATTTGCACAAACATTCATTTCAGGATTTTAATTTCTCTTCTTGCTTATGCTCCTTTTGGAAAAATTTTTGCTACATGCAGCAGAGAAGAATATGTGCGTGCGTAGGTACTTCAGGTGAGAAGTGCATGGAATAATGGCTACAAATAATACTGAGCCACCCAATTTGTACAGAGCTAAAGGAGTATTTCCTCCTTGATGTAAGTCTGGGTAGCTCTATTGATAGGACTGGCCCAAGGACCCTTTTAATGGATACCATTTTGACAACGATAATATGACAATAGATGTCATTTTTTAATGTTATTAAAAATAAAATGTTATTAATATTAAACATAAATGTTTAATGTTACTAAAAAAAATCTAAAGCTCATGCCAGGCAACATGGGCTATTCCAGAAACATGCAATTACAATAATACATATTTTCTAAGAGATATTAATTAAACATTGTGCATATGGGTGCACATATGTATATATACATGTACATTATACACATACATAACTATATGCACGTGCACATACATGTCTGTTTTTAAGACACTATATTGGAGCATAGTAGGCTGTGATGGAAAAGCATCATGTCATTCATAATGAAGTAGTGACTGTCCTGTATTTCATCAAGCAACAAGTATTCTTTTAAGCATTTTAACATTCCTTTGGGCATATAACAAAACTATGTCTTACTAGGACTTAAATTCTTGAAGTAATGGCATGAATCTGTAGATACACTTACCTGATCTTGACTTCTGGTAAATATAAATTAACTGAGCCTATTTCTATAAGACTTGAATTGTGCTAATGGCAAAATCTTCATTTAGTCTCATAGTGGAAAATTGGCTCTTCCTTCCATGAAGCTGTGTCACTATGTGATCAAGTTTGTCTAAAAAGACTGGATTTGGTCCTGCATAACAATATTTGCATTATTCTGACAGTCCAAGAAATACAGTACCTTGATTTAGTTAGAAGATTTGTGGAGTGATTTTTTTAATAACTATTTATTTTTTATCACAGCCTGCAATATAGGTTAGATACAGTTAGGGTGGGCAGAAGTTGAGAGGAAAGAAGTAAGAAAAAAGTATGCTTGTTTTTACATTGCGGACTGTTCTCTTTTACATGTATACGGAGAGACAAACTCATTGGCAAGCACTAGAGTTTGCCATCTAGGCTTGTCCCCTTTTTAGCACAAAAATTGCTGTAGGGGGTTGCAAGCGCTGGGAAGTATTGGTTGTTTCCTAGCACGCTATTTGTATTACATTTTTTAGTTAATAATTAGTAATGCTTTTAGATTAGTTTCATTTGAAATACTAATCAATGAGCTTCATAGATTCCCTGCTTTATACATAAACATGTCAGCCTCCAATGGAACAAAAGAGTTTTACTTTATCCCAGCTTGTTTATACTGTAAAATTATTAATCTGTAGTTTAATCTCCTTGTCTTCATGCTTTTATGGCTTGATCCCACTTGTTGCAGGGGATCTCAAATCTCATTAAAAGGCGTGGATTAAAGGCACTCAACACCTTGCCACGTAAGTGCTGGAATGTGCCAGCTAAGTCCTGTTGCATGTAGACCTCCCAATGCTTCTCACTCTACATGTGCACCAGAAATGGGACTGCCTGCCTTGTATCTTGTCATTTCCCTCTACAAAGCCTTATTTTGAACCCCAGTAGGTTTGCCAGACTTCAGGTGCACAGAGTCACAGTTCTCTTGCTTTGATGTTCTCTCAAGCTGTAGTTGGAAACCCACCACCAAAGTGTTTCAGCTGAGGGGGAAGTAAATAGGAAAATAAAGCTTGAAATTATGAATTGATTTTCTGATGTTCAACATTTTTTTGAGCTCTTCTAAAGCTCTGGTGCCCCCATGCTGTGGAGCAAAGACATGAGATCTCAGCTGGAGAGTAGTTTTGGGGCCACGGGTGCAGTCATTGCTGTTGCTATTCTCATGGAAATCCATCTGACCAGCCAGAAACTTCGGAAAAGAAAGCCCAGGGCAGCTGATGGCTTCTGCTTAATGCTGCCTCAGAAATCTTGTTTCTGACAAACCAGGGGGACCTGCAGAGCTGCGCTCTGCTCGCTCCATCTGTATTTGGTGCAGCATCACAGACTGGTCGGTTGTGATTTTGCAGACCAGTGATGGTCAGCCAGCACCACTTGGGAAGCAGAAATCTCGTGGTTCCCGCCCTGCTCCTGACCTGCATGGGCTCGAGGGTCAGGTTACACAATGGCACCTTTCGTTTGTTTAAGGTAAGGAAATTATGCACAGAAGCTGTTAAAAGAATATGAGGTTGTCAAGTCAAGCGAGAGATGTTGTAACATCACTTGCTCAGCCTTCAATTGGATCCTGTGTGCATGCAAATTTGACAGTCTTTAATTGCATGTCTCCAAGATCTATGGAGAATATAGCTTCTCAATTCACATCAGAAAAAGCACACAGACTTTTTTCTTCTCGGAAAAGAAGCATTTGCTTGTACATCAAATATCTCTTAAAGATTGTCCAGACCATAGGTATGGGGTACATTTCATCAGCCAGGCAAAGCTTCCACAGGTCACAGCTGCCTGAAACACAGCCCTCAGCAAACCTGCCGTGGTCCTGAAGGTAGTGTGGCAATCGTGATTGCCACCGTGGGGACAAGGTCCTCACTGATTTGTTTTGTGTTGCCCTCAGATATGGTACAGTCAGGTGTCCTGGAGCATCTGTCCCCTTGTGAAAGGAGAGGGAAGGCAGAAGGTAGCGGCGGGTTGCAGTCACCACGCTGCTGAGGGTGGAGAACGGCTTGGGATTTTGTGGCTCTTCAACCTACAGTCTGCAGAGACTGTGGGGAAGGTCTGGTTTTGGTGGCCTCTCTTTCTCTACCAGTAGTACATTCCCCTTGAAGACAAATGAGCAAATGGGGGCTGTAAACTAACCATAGAGGGAGAGAGTGACATCAGCGAATACTCAACCGCATAAACCAGCCTTATGGTGCTTTCAGTATATGTAAATCTAAACCATTAGGGTTGTACAAGAATCACACTGTCTGACTTTTTAGTTCTTAGCATTACAGGAGAGGCATTGGAGAGAGTGGCACGTGAGCAGGAATCCAAAACAGTTTCAATGGGAGCGGTTCTCTTAAAAATGGACTGGAAAATAAAGGTTAACGACCTGCTGCGTGAGAAGATGAAGCAAGAAGGGAAGCAGTTCGTCAAACGCTATTATTTGTGGACAGTCTTAAATAATGTGAATCACAGGGCCTCAAATCCCATACGGTGACCTTGTGCAAACAGAGTACACCACCTACCAGGAGATTATAAATTTATGCATGCACTGTACTCAGAACTGAAAAAGATGTTTTCCAAAGTTAGAACCTGTTGTATTGGCATAACATTACATTTAAAGTAAAAAGCGTTGAAAGCACTGGGAATTGTTGAAGAATATTCTGCTAGCTGCTCAAAATTATGATTTTACAGTGCCATCAATAACAAAAAACGTTACTCTAATGAGAAGCCATTCTGGTTAAATGAAGAAATAGAAGTCATGATAAAACATTAATTAACTGAGTATCAAAAAAGGGAAAATAGAAAAGGCAGAAATGTTCCCTGGGTGGTTTTTGTATTTGAAATGGTGGAAGAGGATGTGTCCATCCTCTGCGGTGATGCGGAAAGAAGAAAAAGTTTGCTGCTTATAGCAAAGGAGGATCTGAGACAGGCAGGAGTGGTTGAAATTAAACATTTTCACATCCTAGTAACTTTTACATCCAGGAATCTTAAAGGAGGTAGCTGAAAATCTCTGTTAAGTGGCTGTTAATTTATAGAAAATCTTGGGAAACGGGAAATTCCAGAAAATTGGAGGGCTGCCAACTGTATTTCCGATATTTCAAAAAGATAAAAGGGATGTCCCGAGGAACTGAAGGCTGGTTTAGCTTGACGTCAGTCCAGGGTAAAATAGCGGAACAGCTATTTCAGGATCTGTCGAGAGAGAACTTGGAGGCTAAAGGTATAGATAATTCCAGTAACAGTTGAAGAGAGAGCTTGTCAGACAAACCACTGGGGTTTTTTTGCTCTGTCAGGATCGCAAGTCTGTGTGATAAAGGCAAGCGTTGCTATTGCCTTTAGGAGGCCAGATTAGGTGGTCCTTTCTGCCTTTCGGGTTTGTGAACCGTAGAAGGAATGCCCTGAGATTAAAACTCCCATGACAGAGTGCGCTAATTCAAACAGAAATAATCAAGCCACTCTGTTTCCCTGGGATAAAGTGTGGCTTAGTTTTGGGTTTTGCGTGTTAATCTCCTATTTGATTTTATTTGATGGCTTTTGAAGCTGTAAGTGTGTTGAGTACATTGTAGTTCTGTGGGGGCAAAGAAACCAAACAAACTTCAAAAAGCTGCATGAAAAGCTCAACAAATAATATAAGTATCCTCAAACAAAGGTAAAAATCCAAGTTCTTCTTATAGCAGCCTTTGCAGCTTTAATCCCTCATTCTTTACCATGGCAAAGAAGCTTTCATAAGCTCCTCTGGATCTTACAGGAGAGGGAAAGCTTGTCTTTGCCTTCTGCTGTCTTTGCAGTCCTCTAAGAAACTATAGGTGCAGATGCTACGTTGGCTGTACTTACCCCTCCGAACCAGGACCCAAATGCATCAAATCTTTTCTTTCACTCTGGGCTCCTTTAGGCTGCGGTTGCATTTGGTCAAAATGCCCATTTCTGTCTCACATCCTCTCCGCTTGCCCCAGCTGTACCCTGGTAGCTGTTGGCAGCAGAAGTGCCATGAGCTTTCCGTGAGCCTTTCGCTGAGGGGTGATTTATTGTCTGAAACAGGAAAGGCACTTTAGTTCCAGAATAAGGGCCAGTCCATGGATAAAGGGACCTTTAAATAGGAATCTAGGCATGTGCCAGATTCTGAGAATGGTGGGAAGACTTGCAACTCTTGCTTAAACGTTCCAATAAAGAAATGGCAATTCTCAGATCCTTGCAGGATCAAAAACACTGTCAGAATCGCTTGGTGTAACCCAGGCATCCCCTTGGCACTTGCTCTGAGAGTTTCTAAATAGTCATTTCAGTGACCTTCTGATCATCTGATGGCTAGAAAAAGATGTGAAAATTGTTCTTTGCATGTGTTGATAGGCCTTCCAAGGTTCAGACCTGTAAATCTGTGGATCCTAATGCAGCAGTCACTAGAATTTATTTATTTATTTATTCATTTATTTTTAGATAAGTAAAAATCTATGATTTAACCATAAGGAAACATTTTTCCTTCAGCACATACGTTGTCAAAGGAGAACATTATTGTTGGTATCCATTTGGTTGTGGAAAATGCTGCACAAGCAGATAGTGGCCCAGTCTCCAAGGAGAAGGCAACACCTGTATTCTTTCTCAAGAGCAGAAGGTGCAAAGTTACACCCTACAAAATTCTGTCCCAAATTTAACCTAGTGACCTACTGCACGCTTTCCTGCTCTTCACACATTAATCACAACAGACATGTTCCAAAGGACATGCCAGTTTGTGTCCCAAGGAAACATGAAGGATATTCTAAACACCTGCTAACTTGCAGCAAAGATGAAAAGCTTGCATTTTAGGAAAAAAAAAAAAAAAAAGGCAGATTTTTCCTGTAACAGCTATGTAGTATGGCAGGAGAAAATGGGCTTCTGTTGTTTTTGTAACCTCTACAATTTGAGTAGTCGAAGATGTTAGCAGTGGTTTTGGCCATACCCTCCCATGCAGACGGAGCTTATTCCACCAGTTCTGCGGATAAGGCTGGAAAAGCAGTAATTAGTACAGCTTGAGAATTGAGGAGAAAATTAACAGGTAGTTCTGAGAGAGAAGTTTTCTGTTCTTCTCTGGAAAAAAAATCACAAAATATGCTCATTTGATAGCAACCAAAAAATTCAAGGACAGAGCTTCAGCATTAAACTCTACTGGAGTTTTTAAAGGCTGGGCTTCCTTGAGAAAAAAGCATAAGGGAAATGAATAGCTTTTACTCAGGTAATTTGTTGGCATAATCTTTCACAAGCAGAACAGCACCGTTGTTCATAATTTGTAGCTTCCAAACACTGGTGGTATTGGCTTAATATCAGCCTGGCCATTGTTCTCATAGTCATATTAGTAAAAGAGATTTCAAATAGAGAAACATATTTTTTACTCTCCCAAAGTATTGTCATACAGGCAAGTGGCCTGGATACTTGACCAAACATTTATGCTTCAACAATTTCATGATCTCAAGACAGCATCGTCGTGCAAATTATATATACATACACGTGCACATACACCCATAAAGGTACACATAAATTATTTAAAAGTTTAGGAAAAGGAGGAAAACCATATCAACTGTATCACCCTTCAACAAAAGCCCCAAAATACTAATTTAAAGCAAGGAGGGCAGGACCTAAATCTGGTGGGTCCTTGCCAGAATCTCCAGCCTCCGTTTATATGGAGACTTTAAACCTTTTCAGAGAGCTTACCAAGCTGGAGGGCAAGATAAAAACAAATCACTAGTTCATTTTTCCCTTTCTGATTCTTTAATCTGGCAATCCAGCTTACCCAAGAGTAACTCAAAAGGTTGTGTCTTTTCCCCAAGGTCCTGAAGCCTTTGACCACTTCAGAAAAACACAGTGTGTTGTTTGTTTTGCTTGGTGGTTTCCTGGCACTGTTTCAGTGTTGGGCATTCCCCATTCTGCTTTGAATAAGCTATTTTGAGTAGCAGACTTGGTTCCAGTCCCCTCCACTGTAGCCAGCTACTGTAAAGAGCAATGTGAGAGCTATGAGAAGAGACTTTATCGGGGAAGAGTTCTCCTGTGTTTCTCAGTTTCCACGTACGTATATGTCAGTTGAGCGGCTTCTGAAAAATAAGGATAGAGGACAAGTTCTGCTGTTGTTCCTTCTCTTTTCCTACCCACACTATGTCTTCCCCCACCCCATTTCTATGCCTCTCTCCTGAAGGCATCACCATTTATATTTAAAGAACATCGAAAATGCATGTTAAACTAAGCCTGCCTTATTGAGTATAGGACAATTAGTAGTACAGTTATATAATTTTTCCCGTGTCATAAAAAGATGCACATGTATACTTTGCCTAGTGGGCCTGTATAGAATGTATATGTCAATGCATGTACCATGTGTAAAGATTATTTGCATGTTAACTGAAGTCCCTAAAGACTGCGAGCTATCATTACCTTGTTCAGCTGGGTTACTCTCTCAAAAAACAATAACAGCACAACCCTCTGAAGTAAAGAAATAGGTTTTATCTGTATGTGGAACATAAATCTATTTGGACTCTTCAAAGCAGCCTCCACTGGGAATCCCTGCCTCCTTATGGTACCACTCTCTGAACAACCTGAAGCGCAATTTCTTTAGAGTAGACACCTGGGGTTTAAATAAACATTCATCACTAAGACTATGGGCATCCTGACACTAATTTAAAAAAACAAACAAACAAACAAAAACCAAGATCCATTGCAGAAATGAAGCTGTAGTACATTTCTGTTCGTGTATGCAGTCTGCCAATAGTGAAATCATTGTAAGTAACCAAAATGCTACAGACAAAAGTTGTATTCAGCAGTTCTGCTTAAAGGTCTGCAGGATCAGAGTCCCTCTTTTTTTTTCCCTAGTCTCTGTCCAGTTGTGCAGTAGGGTCTAGGTCCAGTATAACAAAGCAGTGACTTTTGCAATGGGACTTACTTCCTACATCAAAGCCTCTGTGCTGTGACGACGTATAGGCTGTACAAAAGCAGCCGTTCCACGGTCTGGCGGACGCATCCCTGTTCCTGTTGGTTTAAGCTAAGGAGTGAATTTCCAATATTCTCGTCTCTACTTCAAAAGCACGTGAAGCTTGCCATACAGAAACAGGGCTCAGGGCCCAGCTCTGCAGCCAGCCGAGGCACTGGTGCTTCTGCTCACTGCCCGCGGTTCATCAGGGACCAGCTTGTGGCCCTTGAACAGCAATTCAGAGGGTGCTCCCTGGGCCATGAACGCTTGATGTGTTGGAGCCGTGCGGCCTCCTCAGCAATGTAAATTCTTGCCTTTAGGAGAGTTAACAAATGTCTGTCGCGCCCTGCTGCGTGCCCAACCAGACCTCTCTCTGTAGAAGGCCCATGGTTAAATCCTCTCTTGAGTTTCTCTTAGCTATCCCCCTTCCTACTCACGGTCAAACAAAGGTTTTGGTTTGCGGCGGCAGCAGCGTCAGAAGCACCAGCTATCGCTCTCAGCAGCGACGCATGCCTACAGCTGCCGGCCAAGAACGCTCTGCAACGTCTTTTCCACTTGGCCATGTATCGTCTGCTTTACAGCAGAAGTTACTTGAACAATGTGAAAAGCTCATTTCTGAAGACGTTCTTGCTAAGTGGCCCTGGCACCCACAGTATGTTTGGCAGGAGGCAAGCCCGTGTAGCCTGGCGGCCTGCTAGTCTATTTTCAATTATCTAGGGTGCTCAGAGAAGAAGACATTAATATTGCTGAGGATGACATAGCAAATTACTACTGCTCCCTAACCTTTTTAAATTGCTAACACTGTTGTAATCTGTAATTACAGAAATCAGTGTGAGAATTGTGGCACAGTATAATTATCTTTCCTGATACTTTATTGCTGTATGAATTATTAATCAAAATCAGTCTTGTGTAGTATTTGCAGCAACTAAGAAGAATAATGTATAATTAAATTTCATTATTTCTATTTTTGTGCTGGTGTTTTATGATGTTGTAATTGATAATTAATTGGTTAAAAATTCACACAATTCTTGGGAGTTTCATATGACTATGACTGCTCGGTATTCAGCATTTATTAATTGAATAATGGGCTCACTGAAGAGACCTTTGTATATAGGCTTATGTCGTTACAGTGAGCTCTCAAAAATGGTGAATTAATCATTAGGCCTTTCAATAGTTTCTTTTTAAAGGAAAGCAGTGACAATATAATCATATCCTTTGCTGTTATAGCTATAATTGAGAGATCGTAATAACCAATTATAAAGGATGGTCATTTTAGGAGCTCTGAAGTGTCAAGTTATTGATAAATTTCTTTAAAACCGAAGTGTTGATTACACAGAACAAGTCTTTTCATAGAAAAAATATTAGGAGATGGGGAAGGAAGCCTGGAAAATTATTTTCCTCCCACTTGCCACTTAAAAACAGTGCATGTTTATCCCTAAAAACTGTCAAGCCTGATGTGCTTTTGCTGCCATTTGTCAGAAGTACGAGTTCCTCTCAACTTTTTCATTATTTTATCATCATTCTCACCATTTTTTTCCTAGTACCTTTTGCTAAATTGTGAGGGAGAAAAAAATTAATAGAAAGCCTCAGAACAAAAGAGTATTTTTTCACACTCTCTGCATCCTATTAAACAGAAATACTGTCAGAAGTTTACATGCAAATCTGCGGTGCAGACTCTCCAGCTACCTCTGACCAAAGAGCCTTAGATGCATTCAAGCTGACCATTTCAAGGTATTCCTAAGTGTCTTTTTTTAACTGTTAGTGGAGCTGATTGGAAGAATGTGAACTGGAACTAAAAATAACCACAGTTCAGTATTGATCCTCTCTTAACACCATCAGGAGAAAGCCGGGAGTCACCTTGTATAGCAGGATATAATGCGAGCTCCAGCTTATGCTTCCAAGCAAAACCTGCAGTTCATTTTACACTGGGTCAGGTACTGCAACTCCTAAATGAAAAATCACACAGCGTTATCTGTTGGCTTCCGTACTAAAATGTAGCGTTACAGGCATAATGAGGAGATACCGATAAACCTTTTCAGGCCTTTTCCGTGAAGTTGTTGGGAGTCTTCTGTGCACTGTTGTAGATCTGGTGTCCTGCTTACACCTCCTGGGATACAAGCAAGCTTTTGTTTCATGGGATGAGGCGATGCCTTTAGGCCCCTTTTCTGCCCCATACCCTTCCTTGCTGGTGTTTTGCCATGGAGAGGCTACAAAGCGGCTTCCACTGCAGTCTGTGCACCTTTTATCTGTTGAGCTTAACATCTGATGGCTTCTCATGTCCTAAACCCACCATTCCACTGGAGCCAGTGCGGGCAGGAGCCCCTGGTGTCAGGGACACCCACCACATGTAGTCTTTGGATGGATGTTTTCTACTGCTGGCCCTCAACAGCTTGATCCCATGCAACTTCAGTGCCCATTTGAGAGAGGGGAGCGCAGGGCAGTGTGCCCATTGCTCTCTCAAAGTGATAGATTTGGGTTTTCATCTGTGTTGACATCCATCACATAATTTGTTTCTGAGACAGTGGTGAGTAGGTCAGGAAAGACAGATAATACACGTGCATTCCTCTGCCCAGGCAGTTTGTTGTCGGCCAGTGTGCTGGCCAACATGTGAATATTCATTCCGTGTAAACTTGTACTCTGAGTAATGTGGCCTTGGATATTTTTGTTAGGAATGACTAATCCTTTTACAAATCCGGTGAGTTCTTTGCCCAGTAACAGGCAGCAGTGGTCAGTTGTACATATGGTTTATTGCAGTGACTGTGAAATCTCTCAGGAAAGACAAAACAAGCATCTTTCTATGAGTACGGGGTACAATTTCAGTTTGTTTCTGTGGTCAGGAATCACAGCTCTTCTTTCTACAAATTCTGCGTTTGTCTTGCTTCTTTTACTTGGGTGTCCTCTCCTATTTGCAACATTAGAAACAATAAATAGCCATGCTGCTTTGACCTTTTTATTTTGTATTATTTGTATAGTGTTTATCAAATTGATCATACATGTTAAGGAGGGTTTTTTCTCTTTCCTTGTCAATAATCTTTTTCGTTGTTCTCCTGAGGATTTCTTTTCTCCCTGTTTCAACATCAGTAATCAGATGCAGACACTGCATAACAGTGTACTACACCAGAAGTAACTAGAAAATATATCTCCTTATTAAAATATTTCTCTCTCTCTAAAATCTATCTCTAAGTGATGACAGTCTGTCTGTCTCCAGTCTGTCTTTTTCATGAGAGACTCCAAACTGGAATTGAGATTCCAGGTCAATGAGTGCCTGTTTTACTGTGACGGCAGTCAAACACTGCAACAGGTTTTCCAGAGATGATGTGGGGTCTCCATCTTTGAAGAGATTCAAAACCCAGCCGCACATGGTCCTGAGCAGCCTGCTCTAGGTCACCCTGCTTTGAGCGGGGAGGCTGGACTAGACAATATCTAGAGTTCCTCTCCAGCCTCAACCGTTCTTTTTTTTTTCCCCCTCTAATTGCCACTTGTGTATAATACAGTGCCCTGGGTTTAGTGTGTCACCTTGTTAGTGTCTAATGCTTTTTTATATTAAGTCTTTTTGAAATTCCCAGCAATCCCTATTACCTTTGACATTTGAACTAATTTTATCAATTTCAGTCTCCCTGTCATGGTCTGTGGTCACTAATCAATATAGGATCATCAGATAATTCATGTTGGAAAGGACCTCAGAAGGTTCCTAGCACAACCTCCTGCTCAAAGCAGGTCAGCTCTGAGATCAGAGCAGGTTGCTCAGCACTATATCCAGTCTGGTCTTGAAAACCTCCAAGGATGGAGATGACACAACCTCTCTGGGCAACCTGGTCCTCAGTTTTTCCTGATGTCCAGTCTAAATCTCTGTTGTTTCAAATTGCTCCCATTGTCTTGCTCCATCTTCTCGATGACCTCGCTGTAGGTAGTGGCAGGCTGCTGTTAGGACCCCGGTATGCCCAGGCAGTCTGCCATCCAAGTACAAAGTGTGCCCAACCCTGCTTTAGCTTCAGAGAACAGCCGAGCTCAGGCATGTTGCATGGTGTGGCCGTAGGCAGATGTGAGCCACTGGTACTGCTGCGGTTTCATTTCTGGAGGAATTTCACTGTTAACCTGCTGAAAATTGCCCCTGCATCCCTTCTCTGTTGCATACATTTTAGCCTAAGTGATTTCCAGTCTGATGCAACTTCTCACCTTATGACAACTGAGCTTCTTTAGCAGCCTTTTGTAAAGGTTTTGTCAAAGGATTTCTGAAAGTCAACACTAATTACATGTACCAGTGTTACTCACTGCTAATTTGACACACTTCAGGAATTCTAATAGAGCCCATCAGAGACATGACTTCCCCTTGCAGAAGCCATGCTGCTTTGTCACGATGATAATTTGCCTGGTTAAGTGCTCTGTAGCTCTGCCACAATCGAGATTTACCTTTTCACGTAATTAACCCAGTTCTGATGCAGGACTTTCTGGTCTGTCTTGATAAGATTTTCTCTCCCCTAATGTTTCCCTTTAAAAACAGACAGCACATTGCCTGCCCTCTAGTCTTGTGAGGAAGGAGCTGGTTTTTTGTGATAGGTAATGTATTTTTGGTAGCAGCTCAGGCAGTGTGTTCATGAGTTCCTGGAGAGTTTTGGGCGAGTGCCAGCCAGTAGAGACGACATGCTGCAAACCGAAGTGATTTGGATGTTCCATGAGCAATTTTTTTTGTCTTCTGAGGTTTCGCTCCATGCTGCCCATGCAGAAGGGCTCAGTGGGATCTCCCACCCGTCGCTGTGGAAGGACCGTGTAAGCAACGTTCCAGTTCGCTTCACTGCAGTTGCTGGACTTTACCAGCAACTTTTTCTGGCGAGGTTTCAGTGGTGCTTTCCTTGCCCACAATAGTTCGTGCCAGTTTCTGGAAAGTTTTGTTTCAAAGAGGCTTTTTCTGGCAGTATGGTGACCTATATGCAAACAAATGCACAGCATGTTCTTTTGAGCTGGAGAAAGGCTTGCTAAGACATTCTCTCTTCGGTTTGAAGAAATACTGAGTGTGTTACAATGATTTCCATGAAGAAGGTTCTGCAAACTCAGCATAATACTCAATTCAGCAAAAAAATACGCTGTTTGAATTAACACTGTATAAAAGACTTCCAACCCAGCTTGCCTCAGAGTTCAGAGTTAATACCCAATCCCTGCTTTTCTCTTCCAAGGAGAGGAAAAAAAAATGTTTAATTCTGCTGATTTTCTTGCTACTACATGCCAAAGCCTTATGGTGACCTTTTCTCTTTGCACTCTAAACCCTTTCCCCATGAAAATGAACAATATACTTCCCAGTGCAGGGTTTCACCATCTTGCTCCTGTCCTGCAGGATAAAGCCCTCTTGGAGAGGAAACACCTCATGCCTGGAGGTCATTCAGTCGATGGCAGATCGTGGAAAGGGGAAGACCGTAAATCACTTGCGTTGAAACATTAAAAGTTGATAAATAGGTGGTCCTGAGCCATAGCCCAGCCCCAGCTTCCCTGTGCGCAATGCAGGGCTCGGGGTGCTTCCTGGAGCGGCCAGGGGCACGGCCAGGGGAAGTCTGTGTCGGGCTGAGATTGCAGCCGCAGGCCAGGGCATCCACGCGGGCTCTCAGCAGCTGCGGGAAGGGGCACGGCATGGATCCGCTTTCGGGAAGCCCCTGGAGTCACAACGGTAGCTAAAGACTGCTGGAGCCTTGGGAAAGCATGGCGATATAAGCAGCTGGGTGGAGGTCATTCCCAGGAGCGTAGCTAGGGATCCGACGGAGCGAAGGGTGCGATTTACAGCCCCAGCATCTCAGTACCGCATTGGTCAGGTTTCCTAGCATAGAAGGCAGGCTTGCTCGCCGGTGGGGAAATACACCGTGGTATTTTCAGCACTTCACAGGGCATGCAATGAATTTTTTTAAAAAATACACTTGATGAGAGCTGTAGTTAAAAAGTGGGAAATTACTAATTAGTAACCAAGTAATTCAGGGTTTGATTCACACAAATTGCACTTTTACTGTAAAAAAGGATTGCAATTTCAGGCAAACAGTATTTTTTGTTTTTTTTAAAAAAGGCACTGAAAATATAATTGATGTTCTGTTCATTACCTGCCAGGTTTCAGGTTTCTTGTACATTTTTTCATCATCTGAGACATTACAGGCGTAAGACGTGCCTGGAAAAAAAGAAAAAAAAAAATGAACGCTTTCCCCTTTGCGTTGTCATTTGCAACTCTCAGGTTTTCCCACTAGATTGTTCTTGTAAACTCTTGCATTTCATAGCACGCAAGAGTGACCACTTAGAACATCTATATAACACTATCGTTAGCATCAGAGTTCAGTTACACAGAAAGCTATGAGTGGGATGAGCTAAGTATCATTTTCTCTTTTACCTTACTGTAGTGCTAATAAAATGATCGCTGTCAATTCTTCTCATTAGTCTTAATTTATGAGGGGGAAAAAAAGAAGAATGAAATTTTCTCCTGATTAAGAAATCCAACTGGTAGCATAAAAAACCCCACAGTGTCTCCCTCCCTTACCCGTGTGCAGATTGATAAGCAGGTTTGTATCTTCTCTCTAGATATGAAGTCAGTGAAGGGCTAATGGATACTGGGTTGGTTGGTTGTTTTTTTTCTGTTCATGTAGGCATTTCAGATGGGTACTCAGAAGCGTAGCATGAGTCAGCAGTAAATACTGAAAATGCCGGTAAAAGAGAAGCTGCAAGCATCCCATTAAGAATTCCAGTAATACTATAGTTTTGTAACATTGGCAAAAACACCTATTTTGCAGAAAGAGTCATCACAGCCACTAGCTTAAAAATACTCCTCTAAAGGTGGGCAGATGGAGTTCTTTTTGAGAAGTCTAGTAGATACTTGTGCAAGTAACAAGCAGGTCCTCTTATGTCCATTTTTGTCTAGATTATTAGTATCTTTCAAATCACACTGTAGGAAAATGGTACCCTGGTTTGAACGCATGGCAAGAGAAATAGTTTGAAGTCATGTTGTGCCGGCATGTGTACCTGTATATTGTACTAGCAAAGGAAAATGCTGCAAAGAACCACGTTAAAAAGTAGCAGAGGAGGAATTTTGCTTCCACTTTCTGCAGTGGTCAGATATTTGCAGTGCAGCAGCATTATACCAAAATACCTCTGCCTGTCGCCCTTAGCCCTGTATGTCTCTGAATCTTATCTCTCAGAAGGCGGTTGTTGTTTGGAAAAATAATTCCTTAAAATACTTGAAGTTTGTGTGTTTGTACGACTTTCCTTTCGGCAGCAGATAGAATACGTGCAAATAATCCTTTTTCCCATGTAAGCCTTAAACCAAGTATGTTCGGTTTGTTTTGGGGTACCTAGTGTGTTCAGACACAGCGCAGGCTTTTACAGTTTTCTACTCAGAGAAATTGAAATAGGAAAATAACGCAAAGAGAATTCAGTCTGGTGCTGGGCAGAAAGTTTTGGGTAAGAGAAGAATTACTTCAGTGTGTCCAAGTGCAAAGGGGGGGTCATGCAGTGTTGGGTGTTGGGGGAAGCTGACCCACCACCACCACTGCAAGTCCGATTCCCATGTTCAAAGGCGATGCTGGTTGCAGAAAGTGCAGAACAGCAGGCAGGGAACTTCCTAGCTCAGACAGTTGTAACGGGTGTCTTACATCCTTCCAACCTCTGCTTTGCTGTCAGGAGGGGGAGACATCTGCAGGCAGGAGTGGCCCCAACACCCACGTGCTGCCCTGCCCCCCGGGGCTGGACCTCCACACATGCTGGGGGATTTTCTTGGGTCTGTGGGTCTGGAATGCAGAAACGGCTCTTTTCTGTAAATTACATTAAAACTGCTGGTGAAAGTGTGTTGCTTTAGCCATACCTGGAAATGGATTTCTTCTAAGCCACTAAACATCTTTCTCCCCCGCTTAAGGCTTAAGATCGTTCTAATTCTGATTGAGAGATGAGGTCGCTGTAGTTAGTGGCTTGTCTTTGTCGGGTACAGTTCCACCTTGCATTTCACTTGGGCGGAGGTCATCAGTGTAAACACACAGCACTGCCTGTCCGCTGGAGAATAGCCTGGGGTTTTGAAGGTTTTTTCCCTTAATCTGAAAATAACAGAAGCAAGCAGAAAGCCCTTTTTTCACTATTAGAAGACCCGACAGTCACTCTTGCTTTTTTTGCTAAAATCTTCTAAAATTTCCCATGTCCCCATGTTATTGCCTCTACTGAATCGAAACTCGTAGATGCATAGTAGGTGGTTGAAAGAAAGCACTTTGCAGTCCATCTAAACTCTGCTTTGGTTTTGAGGGGGGAAGACAAAGAGGGGTTAGGTAATCGAAGCGCGGTGGAGTGAAAGCCCGTGGCAACGAACGCCCTTCCCCATACCTTTCCCGAGCAACTTGCTCAGATTTAAGAATAAATGGGCTGCTTGGCAGTGGTCCCAGGGTATCCAGAAACAGGGCAGCATCCCGCCGCGCCGCGTTCACCTGGCGGCTGCATTGCTCCTCACCGCCTTGTTTGTGTTTTCTTCCTCCCTTCTTCCCTGCAGGGTGTGAACGGCATGTCTGTGGATGAGAAGACTGACTCCCCCATGTATGTGTATGAGTCAACGGTGCACTGTACCAATATTCTCCTCTGCTTAAATGACCAGCGGAAGCAGGACATTCTCTGTGACGTGACGCTGATCGTGGAGGGGAAGGAGTTCCGCGCCCACCGGGCTGTGCTGGCTGCCTGCAGCGAGTACTTCTTGCAGGCGTTGGTAGGGCAGACGGAAAATGACCTGGTGGTCTGCCTGCCGGAAGAGGTATAGTATGTCACCATGCCCCTGCCATAAACACGAGCCCCCTCCATCCCATGCCGTGAGGAAGACCTCCACGGTACACTAAGGAGGCCAAGGGGAGTGTGTCATGGGTGTCAGAGCCTATGCCAGCATGGCTCTGGATTTGGTTTTTGTGTTTGGGTGGGTTTTGAATCACTGAAGGATGGACATGTTCACGCCACCCTTCCTCACCAGCAGTAACTACTAACGGTTGCGGCAGCAAAGCTTTAAGATGCTTCAGCTCGCCTTTCTCGCCACTGCCATGGGAGTCGTACCCAAACGCTTAATTACCTAGCCTCGTTCAGGGCATTATCAGGACCTTGATATTCTTCTGCTCTTCCAGACAGGAAATTTGAACGGGGTGATTTGACTGCTAGATGGCAGGTTGTTGTTGTTGAAAAATAATTGGAGCTATCATGTTGTTGGGAGTCTCATTGCTGTCCACCCCTCTCTGGCAGCTCATGTCATCGTTCTCTTTCCCCTTTTCTGCACCTCATTCAGCCTTGCTTCCTCATGTCTCCCCTCACGTCGAGTTTGGGATTTAAGTGCTTCAGCCCGCATGTTTTCCACCAAGGAACCATGAAGACGGTCTGCCTTTTGGTTTTTCTCCTGCGGCATGGCTCCTACAGCAGGAAGCCAAGGGACGTAGAAAATACATACCTCACTGGAAAGTTTAGTTTATTTTACCACAAAATCTTACTGGCTGGCTTCCACCCCCACTGTAATTTCCTCACAGCCATATGGCCGTGACAGCACAGCTACCGTAGGGCACACCAGTGGCTTTGCTGCCCACAGAGGGGAGATGTGTGCCTGCTGGCCAGGGCTGCTGTCACCTGCCACCTCGGCACTGCCTGCCCGGCATCTCCAGCTGGGACGGGCAGCACGAGAAGGGTGGCGATGTACGCAGGGCACAGGAGGGCAGTCGCTCAGTGGGAAGGTACTCTGGCAAACAGAGGGGTTTTCACCATCATTTGCTTAACGCCCATGAAGAAGCACCGTGTGTTTTTAAATGATGACAGGTCCTGAAGTGTCACACACCGTTTTTCCCCCTCTGGTTTAGCTCTCCAGAGACTTCAGCGTCGTCGTGATGTTGTCACGGCACAAGTTGGAGAGCATTAGAAGAAGTAGGTCACCGGGTGTGACTTCATGAGTCTTGACACTGAATATTACTCATGAAGAAATTTCAACCCAGACATTTTGCATAGGAGTTTAGAGATAACGCAGAGGTCGTGCTAGGATGCGCACTATGATTCTGCAGTGTCCACTAATAATTTCCAGTGGAAGAATCGAGTCTCAGTCAGTGTCGCATAGCTTTCACATTGCAAAGCAAGGGCAGGAGCAGAGAGGTGACAAAACATGCCCAGGGGTGCACAGGTACGAAGAGGCAGGAGAGTATCAGCGCTCTTCTACAAAGCCTTAGTGAGACCTCCATGTATGATTCAGGTCCTGTTGGATAAAGAAAAATAATTGAAATTCAAATAATAAGCATATACAAGAGTGACTGAAATGTTCAGAAGAAGGAGCCTGGCCTAAAGGAGGAGGAGACAAGACTATGGCAGGTCCATACTGCTGGCGTGATGACTGCGACATGCTACAGTTCTATGTAGGCAGAGGAGATGAAACGGCTGAGAGGAAGAGTTTCTCTTTAATACTAAAAGACAGTGTTGACACAAGCATTGAGTGGTTTCAACTGGCTTTTAGTAAAAGTAGATCGGAAATTAGAAGATTTCTAATCACAGCAGCGGTGAGGTGCTGAGCCGCAGGCCAGTGGGAGGAGCAGGGTGGTGGAGGGATCGTGTGTCTGCACTTGGTGACCCAGTCCTATGTTCATATGACACTAAAGCTTTAAAACACAAAGGTTTGTCTTTCTGTGTGTTCTATATGAGATACTACGTAAAAAAAATTCCTCCAGTCCAACCATAAATGATTTCTATTTAAGTGAATCTCCTTTGGATAAATGAAGTATTGGAGTTTTACGTTTTATAATATATCTCAATGAAAGATCAAAAAGCTTTAGTGACTTAGGGTTACACTGGCTGCTGTTGCAGCTCCAGTGAAGTCCATGGATTTGCAGAAGCAGTGAATCTAGTTCTTAAGGTTTTTCCCAGTACTCTGAAATTGTCATGCTTCACCTAAGACCACCACTGTTATTTTGCCACGTGCTTCTATTAGTTGCAGAGCGCCAGGGCTTTACCTTTCTTATCCTGGAAAAGAACTCTCTTAGCCTATTAAAAAAGATACCTACAGTTACCAGTGCTTACTTGTACAGATATTTTCCACACGCAAATTAATTGCTGTTAACTGCACTGAATCTAATTTGCTCGGTGGCTACTTTATTTGAATAGCTATATGTGAGGTGGCCAGTTAAATAATTTCCTCACAAATGCTAGTCACTTGGGGTAAAGAGAGCTGCCTGGTGCACTTCGATATTTCTGTTATTCCTTGGTTAAGGTGCACATCTCTGCTTCTGGAGTTGCTGTGCTTCAGAGTGCTGGGCGCTTTGGTAGGTGCCCGTGCATAGATATGGGAAGTGCCTCCAACGAAGAACAGTGTCGGAGCTCCCCACGAAAGGAACTGAAACACTCCTGGTTTTTAAGAGCTGATAGGGTAGCGGAAAAACCATCTTAGTTATACTGCATTAAAAGAAGTTATCGGGGTCTTTTTAAGTTCACAAGCTAACGGCTCTTCCCAAGGCTATTGTTTTCAGTCCGTGGTCTGCAGAGCTCTGGCAGCCCATTTCTAAAGGTATCTGTGAAAACTGACTTAATCTGTCATGTAGGGGGTTTTTCCTCTAGTGGAAAAATTTCAAACAAAAATTGAAAGTTAATGTCCTGAGCCAATACTTTTTTCAGGCTTAGAGACAATTTATGTTGGCATATACTTGTTATAGAAAAACAGAGATTGAAAATCGTTTTTAAATATAGTCTCCACAGTTCAAAACTTTTCCAAAGGTGACGATTGCTCCTAAATTAACAAAAATATTTTTAAGTCAACCATGCAAGCATTGCATTTTAAATTCTAGTGTGATTTGAAAACTGCTGAAGTATGCAATTGTGGAGAAGGGGCATTATTATTATTATTTCTCAAAGGTTTGATGTTGGAGCTGGATAAAGCTTTATATATAAAGCTTTTACACTCATGTAATGTTGGTGTGAGGGAGCTTAACATCAAAACAAAAGAACTTATTTTTGATTATTCAAAACAATAAATCTGCCTCTGAAGTCTGAATTGCAGACTTTTTTTTTTCCTTCATAGCATGTTGGGGTCTGTTTGTTAATCTGGCATCCAGACATTGTTAACTGTTGTCTAGCTAAACAGTGAACAGATGTTTTTTACATTATTTCTTGTTTATCTCCGATTACAAGTGAGAGCAGTCTTTATGACACGCCAGTGATTTCAGTAGGGAGACATTGTGCACACACAGAATTGAGACTAGTTGAACTTACAGGGTTTTAAACTGCTGCAAAACCTGGTGTTAGACATTTCAGGTCAGTTCAGGTGTGACTTAATGTGCCTCAGTTCAAACCTTTTTCTAATCAACTTAAACTCAGTCAGTACAGAGCTAATTCTGCACTGATTGAAAAGTTTCCATAAACCCTTTGGTACTAGCCTTGTTAATTTGATCTCGTACTACACCTTTTGTTAAAGCAACGTATTTTAGTGTGTAGATAAGCGCGTGGAAAAACAGCCACGTAATAACAAGGGCTGAGATGTGACCGCGGTGTGTGAAGTATCAGCCCCCAGAGCAGAGTTAGAGGAACGGAGTGTGTCAGCTGCCTACAGCTAATAAAAAGGACCCCGTTAGCTCTTAACTTCTACGCTTTTCTCTTCATTTGCAGTTTTTGGTAAACAACAAGAGCCTTGCCTGCTTTTCACCTAGGGTATTTTTCAGCAATTGTGCAGTTTTCCTCTAGCAGCTGCTGTTAAATGCAACCCAAAATTAATATTTTCCAAGAGCTGAGTTTTAAGCTGTAAAGTTACTCATTCACTCCATACCCCTAACTGTTGTTTTGTTTTATTTAATCACGAAAACTGGTCTTCCTTCCTTTAACAAGGCACTTAATTAAGCTTTTAATTCATGATAAGAAGTTAAATGGCACTTATGAGGCTTTTTTAATGGTTTCCACTTCCCATCCAGATTACAAAAAAAGGTGTGAGAGAGAGAGAGACACGGCTGTCAGCCAGGGGTATTGTAGGTCATGCCAATATTAGCTGGCAGCAGGCCATTATCCAATTAACATTGCTTCATCGCTGCTAGTAATAGCTCTCGAGTAGATGATTGAGTCATTCATGCTGTAGTGGTACTCTACTTTACTTGAGAAGGAGCCAGTGCTTCGTCGAATAGGCTTTTTATTCGCTATTATTACCTGCCTGGCTTTGCTAATAGAAGGGCACAGCGAGTCCGTATGGGCAAGCTGAAGGCTGGGCGCTGGACAGAGGAGCATCGTCTGTGCAAACACCTTATTCCCTTGGTTTTCTGAAAGCTGAGGTTGCAGTTAAATGGTGAAAAGACAGAAACAGCAACAACAAATAAAACCCCTCCCTTCCATTAGATTCCTGCAGCTTAGAAATGAGATTCCTGACCTTGCTTGCATTTTTTTGACTTTGGGGTGTACATTTGAAAAAACCTTCACCTGCTCATTCCAGCCATGAAAGCACCGAATGCCTTCCTCTCTGGTGAAGTTAAACACAGGTCTTCTGAAGTAGTAGACCAAGCTTTCTCTAGCGCTGGTCTGATACTATCCTTTCTGTTATAAAACCAACTTGTTTCTCAAGTAGGTTGGTTAGTTTTACCTGCAACCCTCGAATTTCTTGAATCTGTTTCAGTGGTTACTGGTGACTTTTTTAGTGCAATGAACTATCTGCTGGAAATGTTGCCTTCAAGAAGGATTAAGCGGAGTTGTCTCTGGCTTATAAATCTTCCAAGGGGCAAAGGGAAGCAGCATCTGTTTTAGGAAGAGGGGTTGGGGAACTTTTTTGTTTGTTTATCCGCACAGCTCTTTTCTTTGCTATTAAAAGAATGATGTTCAAAGTAGATGTTAGCACACACCGCGGACTGAATTTCTCTGCATTCTTACTGCTTTACTGCTCCCTGACGGCTGCTGCGAAACCTGCCGTTTCCCCACGAGGTCTAGCCCTGTGAAATCTGTCATCTGCTTCGTCGGTTGACGTGGGTTAACTCCCTCACCCGGCTAATCTTTGCAAGGAGAAAGGCAGGAGGGGACCTCGATTCGGATTCAAGGCTGGCAAAAGCTGAGTATGTTGGAAAGCGAAGGCATGCGGCACCCTGGGTGGGACTGAGCCAGGCATCTAACATTAGTATGGCTCATAGCTGACAGGGAGGAGAAATACTGGCAGCTGCTAACCATCCATGCCAACCCGCCAGCCTGAGGGAAAAATGCTGGGAATTAGCCAATGAAAGATGATTCCGATGAGGAGAAAATCAAAGGCAGGATGCAGGAGGTCAACTGTTACAAACCCTGCTGGCTAAAGGCGATTACTATTCCTTTTTATCTCTCCAGAAATGAACGATATTCTCTTACGTTGTCTCCTTCCTTTCTGTGTACTGTGTATATGTTATGAATAGAATATCTTTAAGGAATGCAGGGACTGAGCTGGGAGTGCTTTGCACAGGAGCGTGGAGTGGAAGAGGCAATAAATGTGGGAAAGAGGAGCAAGAGGGCAAGAAGAAAATGTCTGCTTGGAAGTTTGTTTCCCAGCTGGAGGGATGTTATTACACAGTAGGGAACAATGAAAGACCCTTTTTCTTTGGCACCCCAGAGATGTATTAGGAGTAGCTAAGGTTTGTTCTTAGAGAACGGGAAGCATTAATGTGGTTTTCTTTTTACATGACTGTATCAATCAGCCATTGATGTTCCTCACAGCACTGGCCAGAATTAATTCTGTTTTGACTCAGGAGGCAGCGGTGACCTGAAAGCCTTCCCAAAAGCCACCAGCCCCTTCATCTGCAGAGCTTTTTGTAGTGGCAAGAGGTATCTTGCCATCTATCAGGCATGGATGATGGATACATCTTGTATCAAGGCTTCAAATAAAGTCAGGCTTCAAACTCATTTACGCTTCAACCTCACCTCAGCAATGCCGCTTCAGTGCATCTGTGTGGATGGAAGTTGGGTCTTTGGTTTCCTAAATTCCTCCTAGGGAATGTGTTATTTTTCATGTTGATTCACAGTGCTGACACTGACCGCACAGAAGGGTGACTGGAGGCTGCGGATCTGTAGTGAGAGTAAAACTAAGCATTCGAGTACTTTTTGAAGTCTTACGTGACATGATACTAATTCAGGAGAAACCGTGAGACAGAAATGCACATTATTTTATGTGCGTTGCATGTGTAGCACAGTACAAGGTACAAACGATGTATTTTGTTTCTAGCAGGTGAGCAATAAAACAGAAATGAGACCATCAAGATGTGATACAAAATTCCATCCATGTCTCACTGCAAAAGCTTCTGGCACTGCCTGATTTTTTCATGCCTCAAGTATGATGAGGAAACTAGCTGCATACTTTTCATTCCACGTGATGTAACTTCCATTATTTTCTGATGAGGGCTGCCTTGCTATTGATAATTATTCTCTGATCTTTTCCAGTGGACAAAAGTGAAATACATCTCTGTTGTGTTGTGAGGAGAGCTAGGCTTAAAAAAGCAAAACAAAAGCCGTGCATACATGCATGTTAAGGGGAGAAAATCTTGCAATAACTCCTTTACCCTCCCTTTGGCGATAGTTGTACTATTTATTTATTTATTCGAGTAAGCATATAAAAATGTACTGTCGAAGGGGATATGGAGATGAATGCGCAGAATGAAATTCACCACCACGATAAGTGGACTCAATTTCGTTGCCTTTGTTAGACTCCTGCCTGCTGCTAGTGCTAAATTGGGCTGATTGACTGTGATTGCACTCGCTATTGAAAAGGCAGTTTGCAGTGTGGAAACGTTACTGCTCAAACATGACAAACATAATCTAAAATGTAAAAGATGTCCCGAAGAGTAAGTCCTAGAGGTAGACTATGCTAAGGGCATAAGCAGAAGCAATAAGCATGTATAACAGAAGGTGTATTTTGTTGTTTTTTTTTTTTTTTAATTTGGGGTTTTTTTTGCTGTATTCAAATATATATGTGGGCATGAATGAAAATGAGGCGGCTGAGCCATGACTGCGCCTCAACACTGTGAGCACTCTGGCCCTGTAGGCTGAAAGATCTCCTCTCCTCCCCCTCCCCCTTTGATTCTCTTACCTTTGTTTTTTCTCCCTCTAAAAAAGCTTTGAATTTCTTTAATGCTGGTAAACTAAGTATCTGCTCTTTCAAGAGTCCAGAAATACAGGCTAAGCATTTGCCATTTGAATAAACAGACAGATAAGGCCCAGATAAGACATCCCTCAGCTTCACCACATCAGACACCACAACCTGTAAGGTACTTTCTGATCCCAGTACGAAGCTTTGTTTCGTTAGTGTTCCCAAGACCCAAAGAAGATAAGGTTTTATCTCCGTACAGCACTTTCTGACAAGGATTCCCCGGTGATTAATGTCAGACCGACTGTTTTTCTCAGCTACCACTGAAATTGAGCATGTTATGGGGTGGAATACGGCATGTAGTCAAATGATGCATTGCAGCAGTCAACAAACATTAAGGCTAGGAAGTATGGTTCAATTTGGAAGTGAAGTATGGGTTTTAGGTGAGCAGAAGGCAATTGAATCATACTAGGATTTGGGAATGATGTTTGTGCTCCTTGTGAATTTTATGGGCAGGCTGCTGGGTTTTTTAGAGGAACAAGTAGACACACTTTCTGTTACGTGTTCGATGCAAGCTCTGAAGAGAGAAATGGCTGGTTTATTCCAGGACTTTTGTGCAGCGCTGCATTTTCATCTTTGATGGGGGACCGCCAGCAAACACCTCCGAGTCCCAGTGCAGTCTAACACTACTAAAAGCTGTGTCCTTGGGCACTTTATTTACTTTAATAAAATAAATAAACAGGAGCAGCTGTACTTGGTCAAACTACAGATCCATCTAGCCCAGGCTTGGTTTGTTTTAAAATTGAAATTTAATTTCTCTGAAAGAGCTTGAGAGGAGACTTGGGTGGTTGTTTAAAGACTTAAATGAAAAGAAAGTATCAGGCATATCTCTAGGAAGCATGTTTTAATTTACTGGGGAGAGATATCATGAGAGCCACTGGCAGCTGTTTTGAAGCCAAATTAAAATAAACTGAAAAATTTGGCTTGTGTTTTTAGCAACAAACTGCTCAGTGATGTGTATGACTGCACATTGTTTCATAACTGTAAGGCAAATGGCCTTGGAGAGGGACGAGCTTTAGACAGCCCTTGAAGAAGTTTGGTGCTCAGTACAGATATAGTTGAGTGGAATTTAAGATCCTAAGATAACATGGATCAGATTTGCTAATAAACCTTTCTGTCCTTCAGTTTGCTTAATCTGACCTTATAAGAGCAGATGGCATCAGTGTGCGGTTAAGTGCAACTGTCTGTTTCCCGCACACAGAAGTAGTTGAAATATTTTCTTTTTTCAATTTTTGTTTTGTATTTGGGGATTTTTTTTTTTTTTCGCTTAAAGTTTGCACGATGCATCTTTTGGGTCACTTAAGAGCCAGTGATGGAGGCTTTACAAGACTTTGTGGAGAAGAGAAGGTTAATTCGTAACTGAAATGGCACCGGGAATTTCTTGCCATGACCCAGGGACTGCTGCTAGCCAGAGGGTCCGCAGTTAAAATAGCCATAGCTGGGCTGAGAACGGCAGAGAATCGGTACTAGCACTTTCAGTAAAACTGATATATAAACAAGGTGTCACCAAACAGCTGGAATTGAGAGGTATCCGCTCTGAAGTTAAATAATGGTAACATAAAACCTTCAGCAGTAGATTTTTGAGGTCTTTTGTGAGCAAATAAAATACTGTCATCACCTCTCTGTGAATGCTGGGGTGGAAGGTGACGCATCAGAGAGAAACTACAGCGCAGGTCTGTGCATCAGGTCAGTGATGACTAAATCACCTTGTGTGAACCACTCGGCTATGTTTACCTCTCTCTAAACTCTCTGATTCACATTACTTCACACGGAGGTGAACAGACTGACCCACAGCTGGCACAGCTGCTTGTCCCAGAGCAGCCCGTGTATCTGAACCCAGAGCTTCCAGCTTATCACTCCTCAGCCAGAGTTTCAATCTCATTTTCTTCCCTCTGTATCTTTTAAGCATGCAGGAGGCATTGAGGGGATTTTCAGACTAGTTGCAGCGTTTCTCAAGATGAATGGGGTAGGATGGAGCCGCTCGCTGCCTTATCTGGCCGATTGGTCCTGGGTGACGGATGGGCTCTACCCTGTGTCCTCTGCCTGCTGTTCCTGCATCACCCCTGAGGTCCTGTGCACTGCCATCGATAAGAGCTGCTGGGACTACCACATCCAAGAGGAAAGTAGACTTGGAGGCGTGGAACAGGTCAGAAAGAGTCTGTGAAACACTACAAAGACTTCCAGTCCCTTACCAGGAGACTGGAAGGGCACTGGGGCACTTTGAGGATGCTTATTTAGGAATTTTTGCCTAAGTGACAGAGCTGCTGCAGACCCAGGTTCAAAAATAAAGTCTTAATTTAAAAAAGAAAATCTTGATACTCAGAGCAAGATTTGAAAACTTTTTCCTGTATTATTGTAGCTTTTGGACATCCCATCTATCTCAAACAATAGGCAGGTAAGTACCTAACACGACTTGATCTCTTCCACTGAGAGCTATTCAGTCTTGGCAGGTGGGAGCTGTGGGTTTTCAGGTCCCCAAAAACCAGGCACCTTTGTTTTGGTGTTGAAGCAACCACATTTAGTTGAATATGCATTTGGGTTTGGTAAGGCATGTGCTCCACATCGTTCCCTACAGCAGCTGCTCATCATTTCAGAGCAACACTTTAGAGAAATGGAAGTGTACAGACTTACTGTAAGAAGCGCAGAGAGGTTTGGCAGGTGTGATACAGGATGGATTCAGCAGCAGCATTGTATTCTCAGTGCTTCCTTCTGCTCCTGCGGTGTCAGATGTACTTCCCGAGGCCAGGGCTGAGGTGTGTTTGTCGGGGTAGTAAAATAGAAAGGAGACCATCCAAATAAATGGATTGACCCAGAAGTGGACCTGAACAATGCTAATAGTTTAAAGAGGTGTGGGCATCCAGTCCAACACTTCATAATATTTTACGTGAAGTTTGCTTGCTTTGAATTGTGATAGGACCAAATTCCCTAGTCTGTGCATATACCTCTTACTCTATGTTCCCAGAACGGGTGTGGATGCAGTCTGTGGTAGTGTTTCAAGGTAAAAAGGGTAGATTTAAAGAAAAAAATTGGCCATGCAAACTTTACCAGTACAGTTCTCAGTTTCAGGAAAAATGTTTTTGATGAAGTGGTCTGAGATTTTCATCAGACTGTCAACTAGGAGGCTGAGGCTACATTTTGTCTGTGTAAAGCTTTTGCTTCTGGGAAATGTGTTGGGTTTTTGTTTACCTTTGAAATTCAGGCCTGTGGTACTCTGTTTCAAGGGCCTGCAGCTAGTAAGAAACAAGTCTTAAACAACTCTGAAAGCAAAATATCTTTCCATCTCTGACCACACAGCAGTAGTACAACGTGCCTAGCCACCTCTCTCTCCAGATACACAGGCAGCCTTCAGAGAAAATTTCCCTGTCAGGGGATTCTTGGTCAAGTAAAAACAAAATAAGCTCAAGTTATTTCCTGTTTCTTTCAAAGGACAGGGTTGGAGCCAGTAACCTTTCAAGACAGGAAAAAGCTGGGGAAAGACAAATCCTGACAACTTCCCTTCTGCTTTCCACAGAGGACTAGTGCTCATTTCTGCTTCTGGAAGGGGAAGCTGGACTTGAGGTGGATGGGTCTCCAGCCATTCCATCTGCCTGTTGAATTGAACTATTTTTTAACCTTATTTTTATCTGACTGCAGATTTCCATGTTCCCCCATGGATGGCTTTCTGCTTATGGCATTTTTGTCTGGACATAAAGCCAAATCAAGCAGCTTCTGTCTATTCCTTGAACTTGTTAGTTTTCAGGAGACTGGACACATCAAACCAAGGCTCTGTTTTTAATGTCTGAATTAATTTGTCAAATGCAAGGCACAAAAGTTAGAGAGTTGCCTGTCTTTTGTAAGAGCCATCTGTCCTTGTCATTTTTGCCCGGTTTATTTAGGCAGTAGCCATTGAGGACAAATAATATCTATACCATTGTCCAAGAAAGTGAAGAATGAAGAGGTGTCCATGACATATATAGGCATTGGGGCATTCTACAAAGAAATTTGTTCGCATCTACAAAGTTGTCATAGTAGTCAGAAAGCAGAAAGAGTTGCTTTCAGTAGTGGCAGAAACCTTTAAATCAATAACTCCTTCTCTTCTTTCCCTTCAATGTATCTTGCAGTTGGAGGACTGAGAAGAACTCCCAGTAAGAGCTACCTCAGGCTTGGTTTAGTTTTGCTTCCTTTTCAAAGATGAGCCTAATCCTTTTCTTACGGGATTTATTTCACTATTATGCATGAACTTTCCAATTGGAAACCTCAGTTGAGAGGGCATAGGCAGGTAAATTGTTAAGAACAAGCATTTGATCACGTTCTGGCCTCTGTCTTCAGCTAGTGGTGCACAGCTGAGGTGACCCTAGCAGGAGCCACTGTCAGGGCTGCTGTGCTGGACCTCCTCCAAGAAGCTCTGTAGAGCAGACGGGTGCTGCACACCATGAGCTGCTCTTCATAGCGAGCTCGGAGGGTTTCAAGTCAATCCCAGCCTCGGGGGCCCAGACTGTGCATCATCTGCTCTTGGACTCTCAGCTTAGTTCTCAGATACAGTTTTACTCTGAATTATTTGGTGAGGTTACAGTCCGGTTCTGAAACTGGTTTTCTGAAGAGGAATTGCACAGCTAAAGGAGTGTGAGAATTCATGGTCATTTCTTGTCATTGTGCTTTCTACCTCTTGGTTGAATGGTAAGGCGGTAGTAAAGACCTCTCTAAATATTCTCTTTCAGGAATGGATGTTTTACTCTTAACTACGCTTTTCTTTTCCGAAACTGCTCTGATTGCATGTAGACGAAAAGAAAGGGTCAGGTGTCATATGTGTTCTTAAGAGACTTCAAAGATGTCATTGCTATTGTTAACAGCAGAAGAAATCAACATCATTATAACTATTCGACCAAATTATTTCCCTCCCGATATTAAAATTTCTTAAAGCCAAGGTTTTCATGAGGCCTTTTGTAACTAATTGTCTGTGCTATCTTTTTACTTAAGGGAATGGACGAAGTCGTTCCATTTGCAGCTTGCAACCCTTGTCCGTCTGTCAGATGGATGTATGTTTACAGGAGTTAATGAATGCCTGTTTCTAATTTCTTCCCTTAAAAAAAGGTCACACCATCATTGTCTTTGAAAAGCTTTTGGACCAGCTTGCTTTTGTGTGTGCGTGCCAGTTTTTGGTACCATGCCAAGCACCCTGTTGAGACTCTAGTAGTGATCGAAGGAACAGAAAGAGATTTTGAGGTTTGGTGATAAACCCTGTTCACATGGCTAAAACTCTGTAAAACCTCCACAGCGGTCTGCTGGAGAGCGGATGGAGAGCTGGGCTCTGTATTGTGTGCTACCTGTGCCCATCTCTGCTGGGGTAAAACAGCTTCTGTCCTACCACCTTTGAACACGGAGTCCTCCAGCACCAAATGCGGGAAGGACTTGAACTCTACTCACTTTTCAGGATAGCAGCCACCCCTGGACAGGCCAGCATTTCCCCACCCTCTTTATGCATGTAGTATTGGCACATAAATGCTCATGCTCAATCCTGTCAGCTGTGTATCGTTCTATTCTGGGCAGGGTGAGAGCAGTGCTGGAAATGATGCAGCTCCAAAAGGTATCAGCTTTACTCCTTTTAGCCCCCAGAGTTAGTCCTCGCCTTAGTTTGTACGGTAGCTACTGTACAAGGGGGAAGCATCACTTTTTTAAAAAACAGAGCGCGATAAAAAATGCCATGGCTGCCTATCGAGTGAACGTATTCGTCATTTGGAGTTTATATGGCTGATGAGCTCTCTGCACTTCACCAGTGCTCTGTTTTGCCAAGGTTTTTTAAAGGTCCTTGAGAAGCCTTTACGGCAAATGATGTAACCTTGGCAAGATCCTGTGTTGCACCGTGCCCTGCCCAGCATTCTTGTAGTTCTTGCCATTTCCTGCCCCTTACAACACGGCTGTGGCTTTGGACAGCAAGTGTGTTTTGTATTTCCCAAACGAATGATGTTTAAGATGTCTTTATCTGTGAGGGTTTTTACTGCATGCTGTGGATTTGCACACGGGCGAGGGGATTTTTGCTTTGTGTGACTATGTGCTGTTTTGTGGCTCTGTTTTGTTTTCTCTTTCATCCTCCTCCCCCTCTCCTACCTGAAACATTAAATTCAATCTAACATAGCGATACGTTTAGACAGAGGCGGCACTTGGCTATGCCAGTTCCCCAGTGGCTTTAAACTGCTGGCTGCAATACTGCAAACAAATTCAGACCCTGGTTTGGCCAGCAGTTCCCCCCAGCTATCTGTGTGTTCGCTCTCCAGGCTTTATTTTACCTACGTTATTGGAGACTGCGGAGTCACAGCCTATGTCTCATTGTTATGCGTGGATGGGAAATATTCCTGTACTTATTTGCATTCATTAGCTGTTGGTAGTTCCTCTGTTGAGGTCTCTAGCCTTGTTTTTACAGTGCTTTTGGCAGTGTTTCTGCACTTGGTGTGTGAATTTTTATGATCTGTTGCATGTTATTCATGCAATTTCCTGCCCTGTAATGGTATCAGTTTTCCAGACACAGAGGAATACAAATGAAAACCCAGGAGCCTGCATTAGCATAAAATGTCCCAGTTCTGTCAGTTTGATTAATTTGTCTCTTTGTCTCCACTCTATATGATAAGTGCTATTAATGGTTGCAACACTTCATATGTCAAAGTCTTTCTTCCTAATGACTTGAAAATGTGGTTTATTTCCCCCTTTTTTGTATTATTTTTCTCATTTAGCATTCCACTCAAGTATAGATTTATGCCATGCTCTTTCATTATCTTACTGGTTGCAGCACTGGAGTGATTACATATGGTGTAGGGTATGAGCAAAGATGCGATCCCAGGGGCAGCAGCTGCTGATGCAAGCTGAAAATAGATCCAGCGTATGCTCAGCACTTTTCCCAGAGGTCTTTTATTTATTAGGAACAGTCTTGGTACAGGACAGCTCAGACCCTCATTTAGCAAGATGACTTTTTGCCTTTCAAGAACAGTGCAATGACTTTGCTCTATTTACTGACTGCCGTGTAATTTTTTTTCACTGCCTCCTATCGAAGCAGTGACTTTACCTAACATAAATTGTAATATAATCCTGATTTATAATGAAGTCAAGAAACGATAGGCTCCATTTGAAGTAATGGAACTTGACAGATCTAAGGTTTAAATTAAATAATCCTATTTGTAAGACAGCATTTGTACATGGTACACTGATTTAAAATGAACTTCAGTTCTTCTTCAGCAAATCCTTTACCATTCTCTCTATTTTGCCTTCCATAGGGACTTTTTGGGGAACAAAATTCATTGGGAGAGAGCATGTTTGTCTTTGTAAATGTGTGTGGAACAATGCATTGGTTTCTTTCCCTTAGCAAAGAAGTTCTCAAATTGTTTCACAGAAGAACTCTTTAATTAAAGAGAAAAAATTAATGTAGATGACTTATTCCGGGCAAGCCACGTCTAACCTGCTTCAGTGGCCAGAAGAGGCCAACTGCTGAGAATGAGGAGAGGGAGGATGCTGGAGGGAAAATAGCAAGGAAGGCTGTGGCTCGACTCTTCCCCTCCCAGGAGCGGAGGTCCATCCTAGCGGTGATTTGTGTGGAGGGAGAAGATCGCCTCCTCCAAGCTATCCTTCCCCTGTAGCTGGCAGAGGAGGACATGGCAGGACGACGTTCCCTCCTGTCTCCGCACCCCGCATTTCTTCTTCTGTCACTGCCATACCGATGTGGGCGACGAGAGCCCCAGGGTGGGGGTGGGGGTTGCAAGTGGAAAACGAAAGGTGGTCCTACTGCGGTCAGCCGCTCGGAGCTGGCAATAAGCGCAGAAAGGGGGGTTGGTGGAACAAAAGGCTTGTAAATGAGGAAAAGGGACCAGGCGGGGAGCATGAGATGCTGGAGAAATGATGGAAGAGAGCACAGAAAAAGGGCAGTGGGATAAAAACAGCTCTGTACAGCACAGAATTTTTCTGGCCTAGATTGAAGGAAGCTATTTTAGAAAATGCCCCCTTCCCCTTTCTCTCACTCAGCATTGCATTTTTGCCTTCCTTTCTGGTTGCATTTAGTTGCTGCTGCCCCTGTCTGTCATCTTTCTAATCTTCCTTTGTACCTGGCTGAGATGCGGCCCTTTCCCCAGGACCCTGACAGACGTTGTCACCCTGGGCCGGCCTCGCATGCTCAGGCAGAAACGGCCCAGCTCGCCTATTCAGCTTGATAACGTGCCTCGTGCTAACCATGTCACCCTGCCGTCACCCCGAACCATCCGCTTCCCCCCAAGCCCGGACGGAGAAAATGTCGCTTTCGCATCCGTTGTGTTCGGGCAGCGTCGGCTGCCCTCAACACTGGGGGTTCGGCCCACACCGCTTCCGCGCTGGCAGCCTGCCCCAGGCCTTTACTTGCGTCCCTCCCTGCCAGTGGTCAGGTCTGTTGCGGTGGCTTGATAGGAAAGAGCTGAACAAAGCAGGGGCTTTACTTGGAGCTTTCCTGGGAAGACATCTTTAATTAGGGCTGGGTGGTTACTAATCCACAGGGCCCGGCTCAAAAGAGGGTGGCCTGTCCCAGATCGTGGCTGTGAGAATGGGCCGCCTGAGCTGGAGCTTCAGCGTCATGTCTGCCCTGCAGTGAGTGTTTTCAGGCCCAGGTAGCTTATTTCTCCTCATTTTAATGAGCTCCATTAAGGAATAGATGATGACATCCAAAGGCCGGCCTGCAACCTCCGACTGCCGAGGAGGGTGTTGCTCGGGTGCAGGGGCTGGAGCCCGGCCCGGGGGGATGTGGGGCAAAAGGCTCCTTGCTCCCAACTCCTGCTCTCCAAGCGATTAAGAACTGTTTCTCCCAGTGCTTGCAGGGAAGTAATAACTTCTGTTAATTGGAAACCAAACCCGATTTTCCCACTGCTGTCAAGAAAGGACAGGACTCGGGTATCACTGGGAAATGTGAGGGAAAACGAGCTCACAAAGCCAAAGCAGCGCAGGCCAGTGGAGGAGGCGAAGGCGAGGAGGATCCATGCAGCAAACACGGCATTGACATCATGTGGGCCCTTGCTCCTCGTCTAAGGAGAAAAAGCAACAAGGCCCAAGAATAAAAGTCCATCAGGAGGTTTTAAAGTTGCTGCTGGTAGCTTGCACACTGCCCCGTCTCCCTCCTCCAACAGACGTGTGCATGGCTACAGGCACGGCTTTCTGTTCACTTGGAATTAATGGGATTATGTACGGCGGGAAAGGAGCCGGGGTACACTGAATTCTGCAAACACAGAGCTTCAGCCTGTGCTGCTTGATCTTTAGAAAAATAAATAAAATAAAATAGCAAGAACCAATTCCAGGATGATTCAGTATGCAAATAAACTGTTTTTCATTACTCACAGCACACATAAATGCGCGCTAGTGACTGAGGCAGCAGAATAACACTTCACTGTTCGTTATTTTATCAGACAGTGATAATTGTAGTTAATATTTTCTTAGTAATGTCTCTGAGAGTTTATTTATACTGTTAATAATCTGAGCAGCTGTAATGATGCTGGCTGCCAGAGCTGTAGCCTTTTAGAAGCACTCTAGTGTGGCAATGATACGACGGTAATAGAAATTCAAGGAGAAAATGATCTTTTTGGAGCAGATGGGGCTAATTCAGTCCCTTTCACACACGTTCATGTTCTCTAGTCTCTTTCTCACACTAGTATGCGTGGGTGCACGTGAGCATATGTAGACACACACACACACAAATAGCTGTAAAGTCCCGACTTCCACCCTCCCAGGACAGGGAAGTCACATGTCAAGCTGGAAATGCCATCATTTTTCTATGTGGAGAGTATTTCTAGGGCTCCTAGGGTAGACGGCATTTTCTACCCCTCACTTTCTAGGTAGATCTTAAAAATCCCACATACGAAGCAGAAAGGGGGAAGTAAATTCCTTGGGGACAGCCTGCAGCTGGGCGCAGGGTTGTGGCTGTGCTGGGATGCCGTTGCCCATCCTTCCCGTCCTTCCCTGCCTTCGACCACTTTGCTGCAGGGTGCTCCTGTTGGGGAGCCTTTAGGGCTGTTTAGTCCTTTAGGGACTAAAAGAGCTATTTACCTTTGCTCGCAGCAGACATGAAATCTCCGCAAGAAGGCAAATGCCTCCCATTTTTTCTGGTGGGATTTATAGAGCCTAGCTAACCTTTTGGGCCACCGCAGGAAGAGTTAACTGCTCCTCGTGGAGGATGGGAGGGGACCAACTTGGCCAGCTCAGCAGTGGCTGGTTCTCCTTGCAAACCTGCTTTGCTGAGCTGAGCGGACGTCACTGATGAAATGTGAACGCCAAGCAGTGGAACAAAAGCCACCATAATCCTCAGATCTGTTAGTAGCCACGCAAGAACAAAAATGAGGTGAACGCAGAAAAATTGCATGTCCAAATACCAGAAATTAAAAGGCAAGGCGGTGGAGGAGGGGAAGGAAAACTGGAACAAATGCAGCATTTGGTAGGTTTTGTTTTAAAAATACGATGCCTACAGGAAGCCGGGTTATTTATACAGGTTTTCAGCCTACCAGTTAATAATTGTAATTGCCTGGTTACCTCGTGAGGCGCAATAGTAAAGCCTTTGACGTTCAGTTCCTTCCCAGCAAAAGCGTCTCTGGATTTGAAACGTTATGGTATTTGCTGGGCTGCGCTCTCTGCTACCCCGGTGTACGGATGCCAGTGATTTTATATGCTGTGCCATGCCGGCGCGCGGTCACGGGCAGTGCCAGAAGCACTGGCATCGTCAGCCTCCTGGAAACCACGGCAGAGCATCCGTGAGCTGCATTGGATGTTACCCGGCCCCGTCTCCTGAGCCTGCTGCTTCTCCAGCTCCTTTGTCTTCTGATTTAGTTCTCTTCCTCAGAGTGCAGCCTTGTGTTTTCCTAAATCATATCTGACAGAGCCTGTTTCTTCCTCTCCTACGCTACGCCAAGTATAATAGTAGGGCTTGTAGTGAGATGCCTTGCTGTGAAGTATTCCTTGTTTTTATATAGTAATTACAGTGTATTTAATGCACTGTGTATTTAGTACACTGTATTATATATTCACATAAATAAATTCTGCCATGCTTGAGAAAGAGGAGTATTGGTGTAATTTACAGGTCTTTGTAATTTTTCTGTATTGTTGTGTTTGCTTGTGTATTAATTGCAGCTTCAGAAACTCTGAACCACTCCTCTAAGCACCCTCTGAACTAGCAAATTTCTACATGCGTCTTCATTTTCTGCCTATTTTGATATTTCATAAAGTAACTTGGAGGCTTCTAGAGTTTCTTTCTTCATTCTAAAAGTTCTTAAACTGGTTTTTGTTTTCCCTTTTTCTCCCCACTTTGGCTCATGATATGCACCTAAACAGATCTTTCACAGACTCTTTCACAATTTATATTCTGTGAAAGCTTTCCCACTCCTTCCCCCTCCTCACTGTTCAACACTTTCTTTTTTTTTTTCTTTTTTAATCTGGGGGTCAGTTTAGTTTTCCTTTTGCAAAAATATGGGACTGATTTTAATTTTAAATTACAGTTGCACTTTAATTCTGATGATGCTCTTGGGTTAAAATCTGTTAGTTTCTGCCCATTTCTTCCCCACTGGTTTCAGCATGGCTTGCATGGGCACCCAAGGAAAGAAGGCAGCATTTCTACTGATCCACCCTCCTGTGTCATCCTTCGTTACTGCGTTCCAGGTTTCTTAAGGTGCAAGTTGCATTGGAAAAACAAATGTATTGCAGACTGCCAGACATCACAGCCGTATTTCCCTTTGCTTTATCTTCCAGTTCATGCCTGAGTGTATAAACTGCTAATGAGTGCCACTGGTTTTTATGTGTTCTTTGTTGATTCAGTCATGTTGTAGCTGAGTTATTCCTTCAGTGAAAAGGTTATTTGAAACATCCTTGTCTCTAATTTTCTTTCTAACACCTCCACCTGGAGTCTGACCTCAGCAGCCTGAAAGTTTCTCCTCCAAGCTTTTTCACCTATGCTTGATTGTAGGTACCCTCTTGGCCGTACTTTTGAATTTTCTGTGTTCTCCAGTTACACCCTGGGCAGCCTCTAACATTGACAATGTTCCCCAAACCACGTAATTAGTTAGGAAAAATTTGTCTCCCTCTGCTGAAGTTCATTGAGGTGTTTTCTCCAAACAGCGGCACTTCAGCTGTCATTCCTCCAGTTTGATGCATAGTATTACACGCAGTAGTCTCTTAACTAGTGTTTGACTTCAATACAAATTACCAAGTGAGATCTTAAAATAAGGGCTCTGACAGGTATCACGTGGCAGGTTTGCTTGCATTGGTGTAAGAAGTTCCCCGCTCCAGCCCAAGAGCTGTTTTGCCGAAGGCGTTGCGCCACGGTGGGGTAGCAGAGGGAGGTGTGTGCCGGTGCCAGCACGGCTACCTCTCGCCTCCGTGCAGACCTGCCGCCCTTGGCTGCCGAGCTTCTCGTGCCGGGCTGTGGCCCGGAGGAGCGGCCATGCAGGCCAGTGTTCCTTTATGCTCAGCAAACAACTGCAGACGGTAAAAGCCAGAGCCGCCTAACGAGGTGTGCCAGGGAACGTCTGCCAGAGACTGGTGGTTGGAGTAGATGTGATCCGGGCGGTGCATCCCTGCTATGGAAAAGCACTGGATCTTCCAGTCCTATAGCCTTTCGGTTTTGCAAGTGCATTCATCTATGTTTGGTAAAGATGCCTGCCGTTTCCTGCACTGAAATGTGTCAGCAGCAAAGTACTGAGGCTTATGCCTGGTGATTTCTACCTTCCTTCTCAATAAACAGTGTGTTTTCTGAAAGGTGTGGCAAATTCAACAAATTAATTTCCCCTTAAAATCTTCAGGAATGGGAAGGATGCTGAAAATGCCCAGAGATACTGTCAGGATTTCCAAAAGTAAAGTCTTTGTTTTGATTTGAAACCAATCTCACTTTTGAAAGGTCAGAAGAATTTCAGTTGGGCTTCAGTAACACTGAGATGAAATAAAACACGAAGTTGTGGATTAAAATAAGCATTGCAGTTGGATCAGACTTTACTTTACTTTTATTACTCTGAATTTTTGTTTTATTTATATCTTAGATGTCTTCTGATTCTGTCTGCCCCTTTGGTTCATCTGACATTATTGGCCCCAGGCTTGGGGGCCAGGATTTTTGAGAATGCTTTCAAGTTGGGGCCGTTACCACAGTGAATTTGATTTGGAAAAACCCAAGTATGCGGGCACCTTAACTCTTGCGCTCCACCCATAAGTCACGTGCGGTCGAACGCTGACAACCAAAAACGTGGGCATCAATCCGCTGGCTGTTTACGCCATCTTTACGCTTGGCAGTCAATTCCGAGCCACTTGCCCCGCCATCAGCGCTTCATGCATTTCTCATGTGGCGATGGATGCGGTTTGCAATTATTCCTCCCCATTCTCGAGGCGAGTGTAGTGTGAATGATCTCTCCTTCCTCCCTGTCTCACCTCCTGCGGTCACACCTGCTGCCCAGGAGCATCGTGATGCTCTGCGGGCACTGAGGGATATTGGTCTCTCCCTCCCTTTCAAGTGGGGAGGGAGGAGGCCCTTTGAAGTGCTGCCCCTGGATGTGTTCGTTATGCCGGAGAGAGGAAAATGAGAAGTCATTTGGTATCCTCCTTCGATTTGTAAATACTGTCACATAGGCAGTCAGGGCTTCTGGTGTAAATTCGTCATCTGGACGAAAGCTGGGACTTCAAGGGGGAAGGCTGAGGGGGGCACCTGTGCTTTTTTTTTTTTTTCCGAAGGCACAAAATTGGAAATTGGACGAGCACTTCCAATGTGGCATCTTTCTTAGAAGTACCACTAAAGGGAGTTAAGCATCTCCTTGAAGCTCTCAGCCTGATGCCTCAAGAGGCTGTTGTGGAGGATGCACTGGAAAGATACCGGGATGTCCCTTAGCCCGGCCTCGGTGTGGCTTTGCAGGTGGCAGCTTTTTCAGTGGGACTTTTTGCTAAAAAAAAAAAAAAAAAAAAAAAAAAACCAAAGAACAACAGGTAAATCAGCCTCTCAAAGAAAGGAGCTGTGTGTCCAGGTTCTCCCTTCCCCTGGCGTGCATTCGTGCCCAGGGGTGGGGTGGTGGCCTTCCACCCCTGTGATGTGTGGTGTGATGTGATGCAATGTGGGAGATGCCAGACTGTCACTTGGACTTCAGGTCGCTCTTCTGCCCAAATCTATACGCGCTACCAGAAGTGGCAGAATGTTAAACTGGGGCCAGCAGGGTATCTGCTTAATTAAAAAAAGTGGTTTTAGAGTGAAAACAAAGGCCTCTCTTCGTCAGTCTTCTCCATCAGCGACTTGGACATTCCTCTCTTGTTTAAAAGCCCAGATATTACAAATACCTGCAGCTGATGCTTCTCGCCCAAGTTGAATTTTGAAGAGTGATTACTCATTTTAGGAGCTCCACGGCTTTATGAGCACATAGGGGAAATACATCTGTAAGCGGCTGGTGAGAGAACATTTAAATGCTGTTAAATTAAAGAGGGAAAAATGCAGTAAAATACTGGCGTGGCATTGGCTTACGAAAGTACTCTGCTGTTTATCATCTCTTCTTCTGACTTTTTCCTGCCTCCTGCATGTTCCCACCCTATGTAAAAGGATCACGGTTTCAAAACAATTCCTGACTCTGTGCAGGCTTACTTTGTGCATATGTAGGGACAAACCGTGATATCTAGCACCGTTGATTTTGCACATGTGACTGACCTGTTTGAGCCTAGTAATATATTTAAATCTCTCAGACAGTTTTCCAAAACCAAATAAGCTCAAGCTAGGAAAAACAGGATCTGCCCGGCTCCACCATCCCAAGTAAAAATAACTAAGTAAATAACGGGGAAGTCTCTTAACTCTTAATGGAATAACGGCTTTGGTGACTGATTTTGGTTATCAGATTACGCTCTGAAAATAACTTCTGCACTATACTTGCAATTGGCTGTAAAAGAAAAAGAATACAGTGTGCGCTAATTTTAGCAAATAAGATTAGAGTTAATATTTAATCCCAGAGACCTTCTTCAGGCTGTGGAAAAAAATAGCAGCAGTTAACTGTCACTAATCTTATCTCCTATTTCTAGCATGTGTTTGATTATATAAGTTATAGTGTTGGGATCACGCTGGCCGAGTGAGAAGTTAGTGGTTTGTTTGCTACATCCTTGGGCTTATTAGACAAGGGCTGAGATGGATTGAAAAGGTCTCCACACATGCCTTTAGACTGCAATAGCAACACTGAAAGGTTAACAAAATGGGTACCAGAGGAGGCCCGCTACAAAACAGTGTGCGAGTAACAGATTGATTTTGAGTTCTGTGAGAAACAGTCACATTTCTTCTATGTTTCTATCCAATTGTTTTAAATTAATATTTAGTTTGGGATTTGATATTCAGCATGTGAGTTTTGATTCAATTTTCCTTTCTTCCTTCCCCACAAAATGGCTTAATAATTAAATCGATGTTTGGAGATTAGAGATGAGGGGTTTCTAACTGTTTTTAGGTGCCTGGTGATGAATTTAACCTGAAAATCAAATAGTAAAAATATAATCCATAATCCTACGAGCAGCTTGCATGCTTCACAGAAAAGCCATCAGTACTCCTATTGATATCAACAAGGCTACTCAAACGCATAAAGATAATAATCTGTGCCTGTGCTGCTCTGTCAGGACTTCTGCATCCTCAGTGGGTCTGAAGGTCTGACCATCTAATTTACCCCCAGTTTGGCAGGATTTAGCAGCTATGTTCTGCAGATCTCCTTGTATCCCCAGAGGGGAGGAGGGGGCTCTGTCCTCCCCCGCCACCACCAATGGGCTTGTTCTTTGACTATGCCCCAGGTATGCTGTATTTGAAAAGGAACAGTTGCGTGCACATCTGCTGTTGAACTTCGGTGCTGTTTTCTAGAAGATCATTGGTACTGTGCCCCAATTAACACGGAAATTAGGCCTGGAAAGGCCTACCAAATTAAGGCCCACCTCGCTGGAACAAGGTTGTGCTTTGTTAGCTTTGCTTTGAAGTACTCAGGCAGAAAGTATCCATCATCTTCCCTGGAAAGCCTTCCAAGATCTCACTGAATTCGCTGTTAGGTTAAGAGTCAGGAAAAAATCCGTGCATTTTCATTTCTTCAGTTTCTTCTCGCTGCAATCGGCAATAGCACCCCATAGCAAACTAGACAATTCTTCTCTGTTCTTGATGTTAGTATGCATCAGATTACTGTAAACATTCTCTTGCTCCATTTTAGATACTGCCTTGCCAAGTTTTACATTCCTACATGTTTACAGTGATCTTTCCCTGCCCTTAATCACTTTTCCCCTCTTTAAATTGAACTCAGACTTGCTGGCATTTTGCAGGGGTTGACCTTCCCCGCTCCAGATGCAGCTTTTCATACAGATGCCATTCGGAGCAGGGTTACCAGACATCCATGTTTCCCTTGGAAATAACCTTTTTTTCCCCCCGTAAGAAATACTGTCTGTGCAGAATTGGAGGATTTTGTCTATTTGTCTGGGATTTTGAGACATCTGGAAGTCTGGGCAGCCAGCTAATGAGCATGCACTGATGAACTCTGCAGCGCACAGTGAGTCCAGCCCATCCGCAGAAATGTCAGACCTCTGCATGCGCTCTGAGGCCACGTCCCATGTGTTCAAAACAACGTGGAGGTCTCCACAGCACGCTTGATTGGCCATCATGGAGGAGACCCGATACAACGGGCAGCCAGAGGGAGTTCACCCACAGTGCTGTGTCTCCCATGGCGCCTGTGGGTGTGTATACAACTACACTTAAAATAGAATTTCTGCCCTAGAAGTCCCTTACAAAAATACGATGTTCCTAACGTGGAAGTGAGCTAACCCTCCTCCTAATTTTAGAATAGTGCGTGCCCAGTACTAGAAAAATGCTGTGCTAAAAATGCTCTGTATTTGCATCTGTAATGCTGCCTTCTTTACTAGCGTTTCTCATTGCTGACTCTCGTCTCAGCTTCTTATACTCCCGTCTGACCGTGATCAATATTGTTTTCCTTAAATTAGCCAGTTTTTCGTTAATGATAACAATACCAACAAAAGAAGAAGGGAAGGCAGAGAGTATAACGTTACAACTATTTCTCCAAAAGGAAGAAGTATTACCCGGAATGCATCGAGGAAATATAGTGAGAGATGACGGAGGAAAATAAGGGAAGGAAGATTTCCTCACAAGGAGGTTTTAAGTAGAGTCTGGCAATGATCTCCCAAAGGAAGTAGTGGAAGTCTGGTCACTTAAATCAATTAAAACTAACCAGAGCATTGCACTCCACAGGACTCTGTAAGGAGAAAAGCAGCATCGGACTGACCTAAAATAGATTTGCATGCTTATTTTCTGCAGGGCTGCTGTCTGTATTTTGCCGGTAAATTCAATATGGCTAATGCTGATTAACAACTCTCTTGATGGTGATTATAGCATTGCATTATTTCCAGCCCGTTCCTCAGTATCATAAACTCATGAGGGCATGGACATACAAAACATGTCCCCTGGCTCAGCTAGCTCAATCTTGAAGACAAGTGGCAGATAAAGGGCTGGAGAACTTTCTTGCATTCACCTTAGCAGTGGTCAGGCTTGTTATCACCACAACGCTGAATTGACGTAGACCTCCATACCACATGCTGAGCGTGGTGTACCTGTGGCAGCACGGCAGAGGCAGGAGCTGCATATGGACCCCCAGTGGTTGATCTCTTGGATTGCTGTAGAGCAAGAAGATGTGCCAGGCGTCTTAGGTAGGGCTGCAGTACCCATGTCCTCTGTGCACTAGGTGTGCAGAAGGGTTTTAATGCATACAAGACCAGCTGGGGACAGGAGCAAGAGAATATAAAGTGATTTGTCCTTAGACTTGGCAGGGTGTTTGGCATGTTTCAAGTACACAAGAGAAGTCCTCTCCTGGCCTGCCTTGAAAGATAAGGGAAAGCAAGCCTCCGAGAAGCTGAGATCTTTGCTTTGCCTTTCTTGTCTGTGTGGGCATTGTTGTTTTGTATGTATGTTTTACCTTTTCTCTGCCTGGTTTTCTTGTAGCCAGTCAATTCCATTTAAACAACAGAAATGGGTAGACATTGGAATAAGGCAGATGATTGGAGGGCAGGGAAGCAGTGACTTGGCATGTGAGCTTGGACAAGGTGCCCAGTGGAGGTTCCCAAAAAATTGACCTGCCTACTTAAACATTAATTTACATGGAAAATAAGGTTTAAAAGCAAACAAGTCTTGGACATATGGCATCTTATGTACAGTAGGGGAAGAAAATAAACTGAGATTGTTGCTGGCATGTGTTTTACCCATCCAGCAAAGGTCTCTCTCACATGTAAATGAAGACTTGTATCAGAGAAATAATCTGTTTCCTTCTGCAAACACAGGTCATCTTGGTTTCACTAACTGTTTTCACTGGGATGCATCAGTCAGGTCAAATCATTTTAAAAGACTGTTCTTACCTCTTCCTACAGAAATGTGTGTGTGATGGTAATACATGCAGCTTCGAAGCCTTTTCTTTCCCAATGTGCAGTGCTCATATCCACGCTCCAGTGCCTCGATTCCAGCCTTTCTGCCAGAATGCATCAGATGTGGGCGGTCCCAAAGCTGGTGGGGCTGAGGCAGGGGACCTGCCACGGGAGCCAAATCAATATTTAGACAGCTTCAGGCGACAGAGATTGCACAGGCTTTCACACTTGGCAGCAAGCTTTGCATCCGTTTGTTACCAAAGTTATTGTTTGTGCAGTTTCAAGCATTGGCACTTGAGAGATTCGTCCCTGAGGGCAATGACAAGCCGGGTGCTTGAAAAGAAACTTTCCCCCTTTGGATCTGAAGATTGTGAGAGTGAGGAAAGTTGTGAAACCGGGTAGATCTCGTAACGAAGTCAAGGCACATATTTGACCAGCGTTTTCATCATCCTTCACTTGAGGCATCTGCCAGGCATCGTGGCGAGCCCACAGCACAGTCTCAGGCTCTGCTTCTGATACATCCAGCTGTTGCATTATCTGTAACAGCTGTCTTGCTGCTCTTTGTTATCACGGTGGTTTAATGGGAGTGAAAACCTGAGTCAGTGTGGGAGACAGCCTTGCTGTGGGGTGGTATGAGTCAGCCCGAGGCTCTGCAGCCGGAGGACAGGCAGGTGAAACCCTGGCCCAGCACAGAACATTATTCTAATTTGCTTTCCAGTCATTCCACCTAGTGGCCAAGTGACACAACTGCCAGGAGAGCTGGGTTTGTGCTCCAGAGTCCCTCCTCATCAAAAGGGACCCAAAAACCCCGGACAGTATTTATGGCTGCTCCTACGGACCTGCGCTGCTGCGGAGCTTACAAGATGTGTAGGAATATGTAAGCCCCTACACTGAAGATTTTATCAAAGAGAAACATTGCCCTGCGAGTAGCTCATTAAGTTCCCGAGCAATTTTGTTAATCATGCTGCATAGATAAAATGCAGATAGGCCTTTAGTGAGCTGATAATCTAACAAATAGGCAGAAAGTGTAACACTGATAAAGCAGAGATCGGTTTAATAGCCAGCTGTAAATCTAGGCAATTCTGTACCAGAGGCATATGGTAAAACAGGAATGTGCAAGTGCGTAAGTAAGTGCATGAAAATGCGCTCTTTCTTAAAATAGCAGACACAGCAGTAATATTATGTATGGAAAAGCTATTGGGAGCAATTTTAGAGGTGTTTTAAAATATTTTTCTCTCCATCAAAGTCCGCACCACTTGTGCTGTCTTCATAATCCAGCATCACAAGTGCAGATCTATGAATAACAAAGGCTTGTTTCTGGAAGACAGGATTTTCTATAAAAATCTGTGAGCTCTACCACTGGTCCTGAGGCAGTGTAAGGAATTTATACGCTTTTCATTGGGATGAACCAAATTATTCACTCAGATTTATGCTAATCACGAATAAGACCATCACAAATTCATGGTCTGATGTCTCACCGACCTCTTGAGCAGCTCTTTGCTCAGGGCTGTTAATTCAATTGGAAGGACAGGGAAAAGCAGCTCACCTTCAGAGGGTATCCCATACCTACTGGATAGGATATCCTTCTGAGGAGCTGGGAAATGTGAGTTTGAATCCCCACAGCCTAGGGAAGGGACCTGGTCTCCTACTTTCTGGGTCCTGCCTCTGATCTTTAGGCTATTTTACGAAAAGGGGACAGCAGTGCTTCCTCTTCTTGTTTGTTTTAAAAGAAGAAACTGAGCTGGGGACACCTACCAGGGACACCTACAGCCAGAGCGAGGTTGCAGGCTGTGCATCCCAACCTCACATAGGTGTGCAGGTGCACACGTAGGTGCCAGATGTGGTTGCTGTTGGCTGGTTTAGCTGTCTGCTCTGAATCACATCTAGATGCCTTTCCTTGGTATGCAAAGCACAGGGAACTCAAATTTGTGAATACGACTTGTAAGCAAGGCAAGAAGGTGTCTTGGTGAATCGAGACTGAAGTGACTTGCCAGGGTCATGTAGAAGGTGGTTGGTGCAAGGGGAAATTGAGTTGTGGTCTCCCAAATCTCAACTTAGTGGCCAAACCACCAAATCTCCTTTTTGTGGAGAAACCATTATCCTTGATGGTGAGCCCTGGTTTTGAAGCAGCCTCTCGCTGCTTCATAGAGAGTAGAGTTTTTCCAGTACCTTTGTTTCCTGCCCATTGGGAGGAAAAAATGCAACAGAAGTTAGTGCCAGAGCATTTTTCGTCAAAAAATAGACTATCTATAGTTTACCATGTGGCTTAGCAAGTTATTTGATAGTTATATGTGAAGATATCACTGTAAAAAAATTGGGGGGAGAAAGTGTGTATTTTTTAATATATGATATGTGAATGTAAAATACAGTGTAGATGGTATGATGGGGAAAAAAGGACGAGTAGTGGTGCATAACTCAGACCTGGAACAGTTGGTTGGAGATCACTCTCCTGGAAACAGTTGTTACTCTTTCTACAAAGAAAATGGTGGAAAATTAAGTACTGAGGTGGGACTCAGAGTGATTTGTATCACCTGAACAGTGAATATGGATTTCTTTCCTCTTAGCCGTACCTTAGACTCACTAAAATCAGGAACAGTATGAGGAGAATAATCTCTATGGGATGGAGAAAAGAGCTGTGCAGTCAGTACTTACCTATTATTTATTCAGCAATGGCTTGCAAAACTTTGAGAAGAAAAAAAAGGAACCAGTTTGCTCTTGAAAGAGGCAGAAAGATAAGGAGGCAGAAGGATATTTTCTGTTGAATTTTTCTATAGTATTAAATGTTTCCTTCCCAAAACACTTTTGATATTTAAGGGGTATCGTAAACTTGAAACCACTGTTCACCAGAGCTTCCATAAGGGCAGAAGAATCAAATTTGAATTGGTACTTTCAGGGTGGCGGGCTGCATCACAGTTAAAATAAGAACCATCCAAGAATTAGCAGCGTCTACACCAGCCTGTTTTGTCATTCTTTTATTACAGCAGAGTCTTAGTTCATAGGCCTTCGAGATACTTGGGAAAAATGATGCTCAACTCAACCTGTACAATGATGTACAGGAGCAGCATAAAGGGAGCGGTGCTAGTTACTGGATGTAGCGTCGTTGCTGACCTGATAGACAAATAACTGGTACTGAGCAGTATTTATTTCTGGACGCTAGATCTGTTAGGTTATCTAACTACGTGATGAGGGACTTGGGATGATTGCAAGAGCTGATGGTAACGCTCGCCATTTCCCTCTCTTTTTTTGCAGGTCACTGTCAGGGGATTTGGTCCATTGTTACAGTTTGCCTACACTGCTAAGCTGTTACTCAGCAGAGAAAACATCCAGGAGGTCATCCACTGCGCTGAATTCCTGCGCATGCACAACCTGGAGGACTCCTGCTTCAGTTTCCTTCAGACACAGCTGCTGAACAACGAAGATGGCCTGTTCCTGTGCAAAAAAGATACCGCCTGTCAGCGCATGCACGATGAGGAGAACTCGGATGGAGACGAGGAGGAGACGATGGAATCAGAGACGTCAAAAATATCTTGCCCAAGAGAGAGGATGCACCAAGAGCCCTTCAATTTTGAAACCACAGTTGCTGGAGCAGACAAAGGTGAAGGGATGCTGCCTGACTCCGACATGCTGAGAGATAGCAAGGACAATTTGGACAAAGATGCAGTAACACGGTACCCCAGATACAAGAAATACCAGCTTGCTTGTACCAAGAATGTCTACAACACATCACACATCAGTACCTCAGGTTTTGCAAGCACATTCAGCGAAGAGAGCTCTGGAAATGGCCTCAAATCAGGACTTGCTATGGGGCAGATAAAAAGCGAGCCTCAGAATGAAGAGAACGATGAAGAAAGCATCACACTTTGCCTGTCTGGAGATGAACCTGACATCAGGGATAAAGAAGGGGATGTTGAAATGGACAGGAAACAGCCAAGCCCCACTTGCATCGACAGGCCAAAAAGTGGGTCCTCTCCTTCTTGCTTGCGGTCTTTCTTCAACAGAACAAAAAGCATAGATTTGGTTGGCTTCCCCAGCACTTCCCAACAGCACTTTGGCAGGAGTCCAGCATGCCCTTTTGAAAAAGGGACAACTCAGGGTGACCACAAAACTGATTACGTCCCTTTCACAGGGAACTATGGACAGTCCCATGCCATGCAGAAGGATGCTTCCAACTTCACAGTGGGATCGCCGCTCAGGGGGCCCGGCTTTGAAACTCTCTGTAAGCAAGAAGGGGAGCTGGACAGGAGGAGTGTTATATTCTCTTCAAACGCTTGTGACCAAGTAAACACTTCGGTGCATTCATATTCTGGTGTGAGCAGCTTGGACAAAGACCTCACTGAGACTGTGCCAAAGGGTCTGTGGGCTGGCGGTAGCCAGTCTCTCCCCAGCTCTCAGACCTATTCGCACAGCGGACTGACAGCTGATCACTTGCCGGGAAGGATGCGGCCGAACACCAGCTGTCCGGTGCCAATTAAAGTTTGCCCTCGCTCTCCTCCTTTGGAAACCAGAACCAGGACCTCCAGCTCGTGCTCTTCCTACTCGTACGCAGAGGACGGCAGTGGCGGCTCTCCCTGCAGTCTGCGTCTTTGTGAGCTCTCCTCTTCCCCTTGCTCCCAAGGCCCCCGATTCCTGGCGCCCGAGCACCAGGAGCCCGGCGTGGTGGGGGATGGATTGTACAACCCAGTCCGAGCCCAGATTAAATGTGAGCCATCCTATGGAACAAACTCCAGCGATGAGTCTGGGTCATTCTCAGAAGCAGACAGTGAATCATGTCCTGTGCAAGACAGAGGGCATGAGGTAGGGATTTAAGATAAGTACATATATCACAGTCATTGTGACCCAATTAATCGCTCCTTTATTCTCTTGAATGACTTGGCATTTCCCCAGCACTTACTTTGTTTGTAGAGCGAAAGAGTAACTTCTATTCATTCCCTCGTCAGCTGAGTGCGCATGGTTGACTTCACGTAAATAGGTCTGCTTGACCTCTGAGGTGTTTGGCGCTTATCAGAATTTGGGTATGGGGCAATAGCAAACTGCTGAATGATGAGAGTGCATTGATGTGCTTAGGAGTCTACTAGCACTGTTCTGTCCTCCTCCCTCCTTCACCCACGGCACGAAGCACCGTTCCTCACCCTTAGTTTGCCGATGTGGTTCTAGTTCCACTTGTTGTTGCTGCTGGTGTGTTTGAGCAACCTCAAGCTGTGCCTTCGCTGGCACCGAGCGTTGGGCAGCCTGCACCAAGAGCCCCTGCTGCATATCACTGACAGCCCGAGTAGAGGAGGCAGACAGAGTGGGAGGAGAAAGAGGTTGAAATGACTTGAACAGTTGCATAGCTGGCCACCCTCGGCTGCAGGAATGGTGTGCAAGTCATCGCGGGGGGGGGGTTTCACATGCAGGTAATGGGTTTTGCCTCCGTTAAGTGACAACTGAGATGATGTTTTCTGCCCATGACCCCACTTTGTTTGGTGGTGACCTCTAGCAGCCATTGCATAAATGGTCTCAAAGAGGAGTTATCCTTTAATTTACAGGACTGTTAGGAGAATGGGAGGGGGACGGTCAGGGACTGGAGAGCAAGCTATAATTGTCATGCAGCTCTCCTGTGAGAGGGAGGAGAAAGGTGGCCTGCTTTGAAACTAGAGATGGGCCAGCTGGAGATGCTGCAGTGATAACTGACTAACCATGATCAAATAAACTAAGTGAAGTCACTAGTTTGAGGGAAGACTTAAATCATGGAGAAGCGTTGTGGAGCCCAGAAACTGAAAAAAGACTGGATGTTTTAATAGAGTTTCATTAGGAAGCGGCATGACCTGGAGAGCACCTGTGCACAATCACGTATCTGGCTCCTCTAGTTAAACACTGAAACGCTCTGCTGAGAGCTTGTGCTTCAGCATGGGGAGCAACAAGTGCAAGTTTGGGGGGTTCACATGCTGTGAGCACTCAGGACAGAACCAGTTGGGTTTAGTTGTAGGTTAGGGATGAAAAGAGTGAACTTTATTTTATCCCTCAATCCTTATTCTAGCTACATCCCAAGCTCTGGAACATACCTTCCAGACAAACATGGATGATTCCTTTAGTTGGGTGGTTTTCTGCCTAGCTCTAAGGAAGAGCTGAAGAGCCTGGGGAGCCTCTGGTGTCCTAAGCCCTGTCATGCTGTACCTGTGGTTTTGAGAGGATGGCTCTTGTTTGTCCCCATGTCCTGAGCTGGGGACAATGCAGAAGGGAGAGGAGTCTCCTTGGAAGGCTGCCTGGGATACTGTGCATAAGACCTTATTTGGGAAGCCCTACAGCAGAACCACTCTGCTTGGCAATACCAGCGTTACTCGGTGAAGTCCTGCCTTTATGAGGGGCAGAAGGGAGCAGGGAGTGGGACTGAGGCGAGCGTCAGATCTCCACCCACGTGTGTTGCTTGCTCAGCAAGGGCTAATGCGCATCCTGAGGCAGTGAAGAGGGCGGGAGGTTAGCCTTGTGGGGTTTGATGACTAATTAGCTATCATAATTGGCTAATTGTGTGGAGATGCTGCAACAGAAATGAGCCCGGAAGAGTCAGATGAGAAAGGTATAAGGGATTGTTGGTGGTTTCCCGAAAAAAGTGTGCGAATGTGTGCAGGAGAGCAGGGATGAGAGGAGGGACCTTCACGAGAGGAGCAAGCGGGTGGGGTACAGGAGGCCATCTCCATGGCAGGCTCTGGGGCAGAGCTAGGAAGGGTTTGCTCCCCTCCTAGTTTTGCTGCTGATTTCCTCCTGGGAAGATTTTCTGCACCACGCTGAGCAAGTTTTCTCACTGGGACTGCTGATAAGGGGGTTTTTTTGCCTTTTTTTTTTTTTTTTCCCCCAGGGCATTTTGATTAGGACTGCTAGGCATTAAAAATGTGGTGAGGAAATTAATGTTCCATGAGGTTGCACTGCACTATCTCGAGCAAGCAAAAGGTAAACAGATCACACCAGTGCTTCGGTAGAAATTTTGTCTGAAAAATGAATTTGTAAAGGTTGTTACCAATACAAGAAAGGACATTGCAGCCTCATTAAACAATGTTGTATTTACACAGTGACTTGGGGTGTATCCTGCAATCCTGCAAGATCCACTGCTGTGGAAACCTCAGTGAAGGATACATTAAACCAGGCAGTAGAAAATATCTAATGGCAACAGAAGTTCTTGTATCAGTAGCTCTACCTACTTTTAGCAATTTGACTGCCTTTAAAACAGCAGGAGAGACTCACAGCAGTCTGAAATGGTCTGCTTTCTGTCCTTTGCCTCCCCTTAAGCTGCATGGGAATCTTTCTCCATTCCCGAAATTGTCAGTCTGCCCTTGCTGTCCTGATGACTTCTCAGACAAGTCCCTTGCCCCCTGTCATATCAGATGACACAGTGTTTGCTGGGCTTCTCTTCAAAAAGCACCTGATAAGATAGCTGGGGGTGACACACAGGTGCTCACCCCTCCGGAGAGCAGTCATGCAGGCTCTTCTGCTGCAGGTGGGCTTTCATTTGGGTGGGATGGCCTGATGGGAATAAGCCTGATGGACTCTGACCCTCGGTTATCTCACAGGGCTGCTCAGTTCCACTGGAATTTGGACCTTGCTGGTCTTGATCTGGGTCCCGGAGTGCTGTCGGTGCCAGAATTAATGTCACAAAATATCATTTGCTGGTGTATTGATTGTGTGAGAAGTAGGTGAAAGATTTCTTCTCTCTGCTTTTTTCGGGCACTCTGCTTTCCTGCAGATGGATGCCATTCAGGAGCGCATGCCCAAGTTGTTCAGTGCTAGGGCTCAGCGTGCGTGCCGTGCGGGTGAAGGTGACCCTGCTCTGTGGCCAGCCTCCCTGTCCCATACAGGGGTGCAAGTGTGAGAGGAGGTGGCGGTCCCCATAACACTGCCGCTAAATCCTCTCCGGGATGTCTTTGCCTTTTGTTTTCCTTCCTGTTAAGGGAGCCACCCAGAATCTTCTGAGATTTCCCTTTCTTAAGGCTTCATGATAGAAGCAGCAAGTGCAATGTGGGGTATCCCTGTGTTACGGAGTTGCAGGAAGGGGGCCATTACTTGACCTGCTGGGACTTTACAGGAACATTTAACAGTTTGTGTTGCTCTTTTCACCCAGCTCACTTAGGCCTCCACATGTTGTTAAAAATCAATTATTGGGATATAATACTAGAGAGAAGACTTACGCTTGGTGCTTGCAGGCAGGTTCTGACAATCCTGCTTAAAATAGCAACAACAAAACAATAAGTCCTGAAATAATTTGTTGAGAAGGAAGTAGTCTGTCAATCTGTTAACCTACTTAGGAACAGAAACTTCAGCACTGCCTACTTTTCTTGATACTCATTTTCTTCAGCAAGTGTCTATGGGTTTTTTTCTGCTAGAAAACTTGTAAAAAATATTGTACTGCTAAACCAGTTAAAAAGAAATCTCAGCTCAGTCCAATTTGATGAGTGAGTTTTCTTAGGAAAAGCATAAACAAGGGTAGGAGGAGGTACAAGGTGCAGTTTTCCAAGAGCTGCATTGAATTGAATTGCATTCAATGCGTCTTTCATTTATATTTCAAAAGAATTTCCCGCCTGGGTTAGTGACTCACTTTTAAAAGGAAATTTTCATAAAGGCAGAGCTAATGCAATTGGACCATTGAGGATATTGTAGGCAAATAACCTTCAGTGAGAGTCCAAAACCCTCCATGTTAAGTGACAGGCAGCCACCCTTTCTCTGTTCGTCTGCTGATGCTTAGCAGAGTCAGAACCCCAGCAAAAGGGGGTAAACCAAAGTTGCCCTACCAGAAATCTACTGGAGCTGTGCTGAGTCACCTAAGCTGAGTCTTCTTCACTGCTTGACGTTCCTACTCAGTGAAGAGTGTTGTGTAGAAAGAAGGACAAACAAGGAAAATGCATGTGAAGGTGTTAACCTGCTTTTGTATGTAGTTCCTCCCCAGAATTTGGTGATCGGTCACCCCAGCTTTCCTGATCTTACTAGGTTTATAAATTTGAAAATGAGAAAGTTATTCTCCATGTTCTTCTCTGGTGGATGTTTGCCTAACCGGGATACTCGGCGGCATCAGCAGAGCACTGGGAATTGTGTTTGGCAACATCTGGTTAAATGGAGTCTTGTCAAACATCGGTCTTGCAAGATAAACTTCATGGCAGTTTTGTTTTCTTTCCTCTCTTCAGTAGGAGTGATATCCATGCCAGTAGCAGAGAATTACTGGATTATAACAACAGTATGAGTTTTCCATTACAAGCTTGAAATTTCAGGAAGGTCCTTTTAAACACTGTTATTTCATTGCAGCCTACAATCAATTCTGTTATGCCCTGAGCTGAAGCCCTTGCTGGAGCGCTTGAAGGACTCTTTCCACTTCTTGTATTTTTTCTGCAAAAGCAGATTTTTCAGAGAAATACTGCACTTTATCCCCCCTCGTTTCACTGCCTGATCTGCCCTTCTCAAATGCCTCTACAGCTTCTGTCAGGGTTTCTGTGCTATCCCTGTTCACAGAAAAGCCTGTTAATGGGCAGGAGTACTGTATTGTCATGCCCTTTGTAGGGCTGGAAGCTGAGGACACTGCAAGCAGTGAACAAGAAGAGGTCAGCCCAGCATTTTAAGCACCAGTGGTGTGTGATCTGAATACAAGTCCAGGTCATGGGCTAAAGAATGAGAGCTCCATCCACATCTCCCGATTGTTGGGTTAAAGCCCTCAGCCATAGGACTAGCCCCTTCCCCCAGTTCTCTGACGCAGGTGGCAAATCAAAAGGTTACCCAGGCTGCCTCCACTGAGTGCACAGCAGTGCCCTCTCAGGCAGCATTTGCTGACCCAAACACCTCTCATGGCCCTCAGGAGGGGCTGGAGTTGACCCCAGGCACGTACGTGGCCATCAGTTGTGTTGTGGCAGATAGGACAGGCTGTTTGCAGTGGGACCTGCTGAGCAAGCCCATTTCAGACCTGGTTTGTTGACAAAATGGTAGATCTTCACTGCCTGGGCTCGCCGTTCTCCTCTTGCAGTCCTCTGCCATCTTGGTGTGGCTGACACCTGAAAAGAAGAGGTGCTTTGAAGGCTTTACCTATGCCAGTAGACAGCGGGGTGAGGAAATGAGTGAGAGTGCATCCTGCATGTCCTTCATCTTACACAAAGTGTGGCCCATTGGCTTTGTGCTTCTTAGATAGCCTCTGTCCGAGTGAAATCAGGTGGGTCCCTATTCTGTGGGACCACAAGCGGTGCCTGAAATAGCGTGTAGGCAATTGAGCCCCTAACACAGGTAGACACACCTCAATTCCTGTCCTGGGATGACTTTCTTCCTGAGCATTTGTGGAAGACAGACTTGCACGCTAAGGAAGATACTAGGAAAAACAGCATTAATGTGATGGGCTCTTCTATGTGAACCAAATTACCCCTTTCTACAGCAAAAAAGCATTGATATGATTCAGCCCCTGTGCTAGATTGCTTGGGTGGGTCCTGAGAGCTTTCCAAGGGCTGGGCAATTTTAAGTGTCAGAGGCTTTCAATAACTCTGGCTTTCAATTTAAAGGCATTAAGGCAACAATTTTATTTCTTACAACTTTGGAGCAACTGTCCAAGATTTTGAACCATTTATAAAGGTCAAGCTGATACCTTGAGTTCCACTCTCCCATGCCCAATACATAATGATTACTTTTTCTTACGGATAATATATGAATCCTTTCAGTTACTGTGATGTTAAGCCAGGCTTGGGAAGTTCGTTGTCTTTACTAGCACTTGGCAGCTCAAGGAAGATGATGTTGAAATTTAGATATAAAGAAAGAGTGAAAAAGCTAATGTTACTCATGAGATAAGGAAATTCCCAACACTTGACATTTATAGTTTAATGCGAGTGAATACAGGGCCTTGGTCCTTTCCTTTATTCCAAAGAAAAAGAGAGGGGGGAGAGCAACAGCAGCAGTAACTAGTACAGTACGTGAGCGGCACAGCAGTCACTGGCACATGATCCAAGCTGGCACTAACTAGTGAAGCTTGAAGGAATTAATTGGTTATATGTGGGCCTTTCATGTGCTGAGTCAATGGCTGTCCCTGTCTGTCTAGATCGCTGCTATTACTTAGCCGCTCAAAGCAATGACATTTACACTGGCATCCTAATGCTAATACAGGGGGGAAATGCCGCAAAAATCATAAACAAGTTTTCTTTTTCACCAGGGTGGGTTGGCTGTCCTCTCAGGGGTGCATCAGCCAGTCAGGGGCAATAGAGGCTGCAGTGGTGGCAGAAAGTGCCGGTTTATTCGTTGTGTGGTGGAAACAGAGCCTCT
>NW_008824373.1:62496-67320 GCF_000699105.1 Pygoscelis adeliae | reverse complement strand
TTTAGAGCTCTGTGAGGTTAGCTCTGGCTGGAGTAACTCCTGGAAGGAGTAGGGATCCCGCTTACATTTCTAATTTGAAATAGTCTGAACCAGAGAGTACACAGTCATTTCCTGTATAAAATTCATAGCTATTAAAAAGAAAAGTTTACGAGAAAACATACTTGCTGGGTTTTTCTTAAGCATCTTAGAAAAGAGTGACTGTCCTTTTTCAGACACCTCAGGCAAGATTTCTCTCACCTACCTTAGATACCGTAAGATGCAGCATCTTTTCTAAGTCTCATCTCCACTCCTTCTGCAGCCAGGAGGAGGGAGAAGCCATGCAGGATGCATTGCCATCCAAAGGCCTCTCTGTCCTCGATGCCACCAGCAGGGACCTGGACACTAGCTAGTCCCAACCTGTCATTTCAGACGGCTCTAAGTGGGTCAGATGAATCCCACTCGTGGCACGGTTGTCGGCTCTTGCAAATTGACTTCCCACTCTGTTGTGATAAATACCAGCTGAGAGTCTTGCCCTGTGCCGATGTAAAACGCCATTAGCCTCTCACTGCAGCAATACCCTGGCGCAGTTATTCACTGTGTCCGTGCCAAAGGCTTGGTGGGGGTTTTTTTCAGTTGACGGCTAATTGCGGAGAGGGAGACAGGCAATAAAAATGCTGTGAATGTTGAAGGAAATTAGTCTGACTCGCTTCCACTCTCCCTTTCACGTTTTTAATCCTGCGCAGTGCTGCCTATGACAGGAGTGGGATTATGCTGGGTTTACTGATAGCAGTCTCTGACCTGCTGTGTAGATGGTTTTTTTTTCAATACGTTATTTTTTTTATGAATCTGTTTCTGTTTATTTTCCCATTTCCATTCAGTGGCTTCTACCTGACAGATTTAAGTTGCTTCCCTTTCACTCCCATTCCAGCTGCAAGCACATCTCCTTGCAAGTAAATATGTTTTGAAAGGGAGAGGGAGGGAGAAATAAAGTTAACATCGCTTTCCGCTTTGGACTTAAGAAAATAAGGAAAAACTAGGAATGTGAAAGGACTGTTTTTGCACTGAACTGTGGTGTCTTTCAGAGGAAAGCATAGGCTGTTTTCGTTTTCAGGCCCTGGCTGAAGCTTGAGAGAAAAGCAGGTGACACTGTGTTTATGTTGACCGTCCAAAGGCTAAGGAGGGGAAATCAAACAGGTTTCATGTCATTAGTTAGCAGTCTGTAAACAAGGTAGTCCACATCACCATGCCTAAGGTCAGCCTTTGTGTGTACAAGCAGGAATTTGGGGAGATTGGGGCAGTGTTTGGTGTTTCTTGCTGGTTTAAATTGACCTGTCAAGTAGTGTGTTACGAAGCGGTGCCTGGACACATGGGGCAGAGGGGCAATGTTCAGAGCATGAAACTGTCTGAAAGGATGCGGTAGGTGTTTGCACTGAATTTCACGTGGCCCAGGCTTGGGGATGCACAGAGCAATGATAGAAGAGCACAAGAAAATGCAAGCTCATAAAAAAGGCAAGGAGCTGGTTATCGGCAGGTCCGGGTGCCTGGCGAGGGTCTGTGACTGTCAATGCCAGAGGCCACCGCTGTGTGGTTGTGTACATGTGTCCTCAGCAAACTGTTCTGCATAAACAAACTCAGCGCTCCGATGAAAATAATTTATTTCTAATCTGTGCTGTTATTTTCTTTATCTCCAGATAATTAAAGTGCACCCTTTGAAGATGATAACCATGTTTTAAATATCAAAGGAACCTTTTCAACCCATATCTTTTGCTTGGCTGGAGCAACTTAAGTCTTACCTTCTTTGGTAGCCTGCATGCAGAATAGTCCTCTTGTTCGAGAGGTTGGATTGTACCAAATGGGTCAGAAGTGTAAATATTTACTGCCATCTTTTGGGCAGTGTGGGTATAACTCAAAAAAAGAAAGTGGGTCAATCGAGTTACTCAGTTGTCATCTCCTTCAGCTTTGTCAACTGATTGTTATTTGACCACCAAACACAGCAGTCCACTGAGGAACATTATTTTTTTGATAGTCATGTTATTGATCTCAAGCTACAAGTGAAGCAAGGTTTGTAGGGAGAGGTGCTCACTTTGATTTGAGCAAGCTGATAGGTTTGGGGGAAAAAAGCTAACAGAAGTCTTTGGGCACATCCGCCATTCTCCAGGTCTTGAGACAGTGTGTGTTCGTTGCTCCAAGCTTTGTGTGTGTTTTGCTTTGCTTTAATGCATAATCGGTAGGAGTTGGAGAGATGGTTGGAATTCCTTAGGTCAGACCATGTGGAGCTCCACATGGTCTATGGTCAAAATGGGTAGGCAGTGCATGGCCTGAAGGAAAAATGTTTTACTGCAAGTAACTGAGGTTTTAGACTGTTCGGGTTTTTTTTCAAGAAATGAAACTTGGGTGCACTTCAGTCTACAAAAATATTAGAATGTCAGCAAATATTGGTTTATTTCAAAATGCATATATTTTAGCAGGGTAGGATATGTTGCATCACATTCCTCTGATCTTTTCTTCTTATATAGTGTACTGCTCAGTTGAAATGCTGATTAGGCAACCTTTCCTAATTGTGATACAGTATTTTTCCTCCACTTGATGTGTCAGGTTGCATTTTTAACCTCATACCTAATCAAACTTTCAGTCCTGCAGGCCATGCAGAGACAGGTTTCCTGCTGCGGTAATAGCCCATTCCTTGAAACTAGTTTGAAATTAATAGCAGCGAGGTACTTCACTGTTTCCTAAAGGCCGTGTCTCTTAGTGGACAAAGCCTTCTTTTTATGCAAGGAGATCCGTTATTAGAGCTTTTTAGAAAGATGAAATTTTTAGCTGGGATTCATCTATATTGCTGATTTCAGTACAATTATAATCTGATCCTTACCAGCTGGACCTCCACAATGTGCCACAGGGGAGTGTTAAAAACTTGCTCAATGTAAAACTTGATGTGTTGTTTATTTAGGGGGCAGCAGCATAGGTAATTGTCCTTCCGCTCACTGTTGTTCAGCTTGCATTCAGCAAGCACAATATGACTCTTTGCTCTTGTCTTGCATTTGTTTGTTTTAGGTGAAACTTCCTTTTCCTGTTGATCAAATCACAGATCTTCCAAGGAATGATTTCCAGATGATGATAAAGATGCACAAGCTAACCTCAGAGCAGCTCGAGTTCATCCATGACGTCCGCCGGCGCAGCAAGAACCGAATTGCGGCTCAGCGCTGCCGCAAGAGGAAACTGGACTGTATTCAGAACCTAGAATGTGAAATCCGCAAGTTGGTGAGTTGTGTGCTCTCACCACAGCCCCGCTTGCCCTTGTGCTGCAGCTTGCAGGGCACCGACAGCAATTCCTGCCCAGAGTTTAGTGGGTTCAGTCAGTTTGTATGTAAGTAAGCAGAGCCACTAGTATGAAAATTTAATATACAAAAGTATATTAGTATGTGTGTGTAGGTAATGTATATGAAAAACACAAAATTCCAGTGGAATGAGGCCTAGGTAACTCTTTATTTTGGTATCTCAAGAGCAGATTGTTGAGTGAGTTGGAAGAAGAGGGAAGCCTGTATCACAGCTCCCTTCTTGCAGTTTAACTTACCCCAGTACTTACAGTGCATCCACAAAGGCATTTCCTCATCCGAGCCCCATTTCCGTGCCTAACTACCATAACAGTCTGTTGGTCAGGGATTCGTGGAGTGCTCAAAAGAGATAGGTATGAAGAGACCTTCAGAGGTTGTCTGATCCAAACAACGGTGTGGCAGGGCCAGCTTCATCTCTATGTAGAGATTTTCTTTCTCTTCGGTGTGCTAGAAGGCAGCTCAGCGTTTTCAGGACGTTTCAGCTCGCTATGCCTTTTCTTCAGCTCTTTCATTCACTGAGCAAATGGTAGAAATGGCAAGGGAGGTGAAAAGCCAGGAATTTGAATATCCAGACAAGCGGGCATGCCTTGGTGTAGGTCAGTGAGATGGCAAGGGCACATTCCTCCTTGGTTCTGCTGTGTTCTTCCCTCTAACGCTCCTGGTGTGCTGTGGACTGAAACCCCCCCATGATTCAAGGACCATCTAACACAAAAGACCTGTTCCCACTGCACAGTGCACTGGCCTTCATGTCCCATGCACCGGGTTCAGGTGGCAACTGCTGGTTTGCCCCTACCCTCCTTGACGTGTGTCTCTGGCAGTAGTCTGCTGCAGAGGGGAGAGCAAAGCATGCCCTGCTCACTCTCCAGAGCACATCTGGGGATGGGTCTCCTGTGTGCCAAGGTGTCAGTGAACAGTGCTACCACATTTTAATCTAAGGGAGTGAGGTGACTGGAGCGAGGCTAAATGGCTGCTCAGGAAATTCCTCTCTCTCTCTCAGTCATGGTATGGACACCTCAGGTGTAGTTTGGGTGGCTAAACACAGATGTCTGCAACATAGACACCTGTGCTGGAGCTTGTTGTCCTGGTTTCCTTTATAGTCAGTGAAGAGAAATAGATACCTGTCGAGTCTTATTCTTCTCATCCTGCAGCAGAGGAGGTGATGTACAGCCCAGAGGTGCCTGTTCCTCTCTGCATCGCTAAACAAGATCACCTGGAGAGCCATGTCAGATGTAGACATCTTAGCTATAGGCACCTTATCTGAAAAAACTCCCCTCCTTTGTGACAGTGCCCCTGTGGTCTGAGGGACCTGCTTCTCTTCCCCTGCCATCCCTTGCCCATTGAGAAAGCAAGCTGGTACACAACGAAAAAAAGGCTTGAGACAAGGGTCCTGGAGGAAGACGTGTCTACAGGGTGTAACTCAGCAGGAGAAATGCAACACTGGAAATTCAAAATTGGGCCCCTCACTACAAGAAGGATGTTGAGGTGTTAGAGCGTGTCCAGAGAAGGGCAACGA
>NW_008824373.1:60382-62260 GCF_000699105.1 Pygoscelis adeliae | reverse complement strand
TTTAGCTAAAGATGCGTTAAACAGTGGAACAGGCTGCCCCTGGAAGTGGGGGAGTCACCATCCCTGGACGTATTTCAAAGACGTGTAGATGAGGCGCTTAGGGCCATGGTTTAGTGGGCATGGTGGTGGTGGGTTGACGGTTGGACTCGATGATCCTAGAGGTCTCTTCCAACCTTAATGATTCTATGATTCTATGATTCTGTGAAAATGGGTTAGCACCACCTCATCTGTTTAAAAGTTCTAAAAGCTTTCTGAGACATCAAAAATAATGTAATAGTCCCAGTTCAGCTGTTATGAGAAGTGTGGGTGTGCAGCATGCGGGACTGGACAGTTTAATTGCATTACGCAGGATAGATTTAGGAGTCCAGCATTAAACCCAGTCTTTGAACATCCAAGGGTTAGAGTGATAAATTAATTCATTCACACAGATAAAACAGAAGGAGCTGAAGTTGATTTCCTTACTGAGATCTCTGTGTACCCAGCTTCCATTAAAATTAAAGGTTATTTGGAGTCTTTGATTTAAAAGTCTATGTTGCACATTTAAAACATGCTCAGTTGTAGGTTGAACTTGGTGGATCTGGGGAGCGGGGTACTCCTTGTTCTTGTCATAACAAGACTAGTTGGGTTGCATGTTGAAAGTGGCCTTTAGTGTAGGCTTCATTGTGCTTCATTCTCTGCGCAAGCTGTAGCAGACGTAGTGTGAAAGAGGCAGGGATCTGTTGGAAGAAGCTAAGTTACCATCACCTCACAAATGGCAGAAAGCTGCATGACTTTGGGTTACTTGCTTACTGCCTGTGCCTGTCTGCTTCCCGTCTGTAACAGGGAGGTGACGCTGACCCCCCAAGCTGGTTGGGAGGCTTAAATCATGAAGGCTTGCGAAGCAACCTTCAGGTGCCATGCTGCTGGGTGTGGGGGGGGGGGGGGGGGAAGAAAATCAAAACATTGTTCAGAGTAGTGCTCCACTGATGCAAAACAAACAAAACATCAAAGGTAAACAAAATAGTGAGCAATGGCTTCCTGCACCGAGCATAATCCACAGTGCGTGTGGGGTGAGTCAGAGGCTCTGCGGGGTGAAAGAGCGGCTCCTTGTCCAGGTTGTCAGGAGAAGCAGGTCCAGTCTTGGCTGCACATACCCATCCCTCTACACTGAGCTGATGATGATGGGGAGGAGTACGTCTCTCGTTCTCCAGAGCAGAGCACCTGGGGCAGCTCTCCAAGGGCTGGACTAGCAGCAAGGTGGGGTTCAGCTTGATACTTGTAGCCTTCACTTAAAAATTAATTTGGGTTCATTGGCTTTATGCAAGCCTGTGACATTACTGTTATTGTCTAACATAATCAACTGTGTATCGGCAAAATAAATTTTTTAAGTCCCCTTCTCTCCCCAGCACACACACACATCTCAGGGAAATGAATGAAAGGCATATAAGTGACCTTGTGGGCCTGATCCCTGCTGAATTTCAGGAATCAAAAACCCTTTGAGGTGCAGGATTCTTCAAAAGAAATGCTGAAGTTTCTATTTAGCAAGCTGGACTTGAGTATGTAGCGATATGTAGTGAGTGAGCCAACTAGGGAAGGCACCCTGCTGGACCTGTTGTTTGCGAACAGAGAAGGACTTGTGGGTGATGTGATGGTTGGAGGCCGTCTTGGGCATAGCGATCACAAAATGATAAAGAGTTTTTGATTCTCAGAGAAGTAAGGAGGGGGGATCAACAGAACTGCTACCTTGGACTTCCAGAGGGTAGATTTTGGCCTGTTTAGGAGCCTGGTTGACAGAGTCCCTTGGGAGACAGTCCTGAAGGGCAAAGGAGTCCAGGAAGGCTGGACATTCTTCAAGAAGGAAATCTTAAAGGCGCAGGAGCAGGCTGTCCCCATGTGCCA
>NW_008824373.1:58810-59249 GCF_000699105.1 Pygoscelis adeliae | reverse complement strand
CAAGGGGATAGAGTGCACCCTCAGTAAGTTTGCAGACGACACCAAGTTGGGCGGCAGTGTTGATCTGCTTGAGGGTGGGAAGGTTCTACAGAGGGACCTGGACAGGCTGGATCGATGGGCTGAGGCCAGCCTTATGAGGTTCAGCAAGGCTAAGTGTCGGGTCCTGCACTTGGGTCACAACAACCCCATGCAGCGCTCCAGGCTTGGGGAAGAGTGGCTGGAAAGCTGCCTGGCGGAAAAGGTCTTGGGGGTGTTGGTTGACAGCCAGTTGAATATGAGCCGGCAGTGTGCCCAGGTGGCCAAGAAGGCCAATGGCATCCTGGCCTGTATCAGCAATAGTGTGGCCAGCAGGAGGAGGGAAGGGATCGCCCCTGTACCCTCGGCACTGGTGAGGCTGCACCTCAAATACTGTGTTCAGTTTTGGGCCCCTCACTACAAG
>NW_008824373.1:52897-58514 GCF_000699105.1 Pygoscelis adeliae | reverse complement strand
ATTTAAAAAACGTGTAAATGTGGTGCGTAGGGACATGGTTTAGTGGTGGACTTGGCAGTGCTAGGTTAATGGCTAGTGCTGGGTTGGGCTTGATATCTTAAAGGTCTTTTCCATCCTAAACGATTCCGTGATTCTATGGGATCTGGTGCATCATTCTGAAAAAGGGCATTCGTAAAAAAGGCAGTCACAAGATACGCAAAGTATAAAGCTGCAAAATTAAACTCATGCAACTTTAACTTTGCCTCTCAAGCACTCCTGCCCTCCTCCCATATGCACGCTGTCTAAGCAGCTAGTCTGCTTCAAGATCATACTTTTATTCTTAGGAGAACCAGCAGTGAAACTCCAGTTGATTTCACATGATACATGATCACTGGGAATTCCTTTTCATCTTCTGTCCACTTTGTGACCAGTAATTTCCAGTCTCCTGAATTATGTAATGGTACTAGGGTTTAAAGGTTTTTCACTCAGCTGGGTCTTTTTTATGAAAGACCCCTTTTCCGCCCCTGCACTTACTTCCTTTAAGTCACCCATCTTCTCAACACAGATGGTTTCACAGCAGACAGTGAGTGAAATGGTCGTATCCTCTGAGTTTGATAGGTAATTTTTTTTTGCCTGCTTTCCCTCACTCATCCGTCTACCCACTCACATTCCCTTTTTTCCCTGAAAACTCGCAGCATATTCTCTTCCATAATTCATTATCTCAAGATGTACTTGAGCATCTGTTTATTTTTTTATTATTTTTATGCTTTCTTGATAGATTTATCAATATTTTAGCAGTTGGTTCCTTTCATGTGTACTGCTCTCTTTCTCATTCGCACAGCTGTATGCTTCCAGTGCGGGCTTCATACCCAGGGCAATACTGTCAGCTGTCAACAACCACCCATAGTTGGATTATCTGAGTTGTGAAGTTTTCACGCCTCAGATGCCAAGGCAGCTTGGGTTTAGCAGTGTTACTAGGTGAGGTACATGGCTGCGCTGCTTTCAGGGCCAGCTCAGCTCTGGAAATAGCTCTGGTACTCTACAAAATCTCATCTACTCCCTCGAGCTGTATGCCTACCTTCCTGGGACAGAAAGTGGTGCAGCAGGACCATCCCAATCAGTCTGCACTAAGTCAACACTGGTTTTTAGAGGTGTAACCTCAGGCTGGGTCTGACTCTGCGCCTAACCCCCCCAATCTGCCTCCTTGAGCACAGGGAGGGCAGCGCTCACCCTGCGGGGGGCTTGCTGGCCACGTGAGGTCTAAGCTGGAGATGACTCCCACCGCAGCATGTTGCACAGCACCGTGCGCTAGCTAGGGCTGGGGGCCTTACCGGTGCTTCGTTGGATGCAGAACAACCTGAGCTCCTTTTCCCAGTTTTTGAATCCTGCATGAAAAAGTAAGTCCCACCAGACTCTCTCACTCTTCCTCCTCACTGGTATTGTCCTGCCTCACACGTGGGCCCCCCCGGAACAGCCCGCTGACACAGTGAAACTCTGAAAATGCTAAAGCTAGATGTTGGCAGGGGAGGACATCTGGGAGCACAGGAGGCAGAGCCTGAGCAGAGTAAAGGGGAAATGACATTGAGCTTGTTGTACTGAGTATTAAGAAGCCCACCAACCTTCAAGGTTTTCACATACATCTTCATAAAAATGTCTTGATTAGGTCAAACCCAAACCATTAAGCACCAGGACATAAGAAAACGAGCCATGGTGCAGGCCACAGAGCACACACTCAGATCCTCTCTGAATAACACACCTCTTGGTGGTAACAGGGGTTCAGCTGACACACAGGCCAAAGCGGTTGCACCCAGCTTGACTGACCGACTCGGCAGTTAGAGGGTGAACTGAACTTCTGCCACATACCCTCACATCAGGAACTAAACCCTATTTTCTTGCTGTTTAGATGGGTAATGGCTTTTCTCCATCAAAATGTTTCTTTCGGAGGTTTTTTGTATCATCCATCAAGAAGCCTTAGTCTACGAAGGGAACTAACAGTCTCTTGGGAATAACTTGTGACTCTATCCTCTTGCAGCTCAAATGTTCTTCTCCAGATGTTTCCCAAACTGCAGTCCACACAGACCTCATGGTGGTCAAATATCTGATTTTTTTTTACTTTTCCTCTGCCCATATAAAAATAACTGTGACGTGTTGGTGTTCTTCTTGGGTATGGCTGCATACATGCCTGGAGCGTGCAGCCGGCGGATGGCCCTTCCTCAACCTAAGGTGCCTTCTTTCTTTTTCAGGTGTGTGAGAAAGAGAAATTGCTCTCAGAAAGGAACCAGTTGAAAGCAAGCATGGGAGAATTGTTAGACAACTTCTCGTGTCTTTCCCAAGAAGTGTGTAGAGACATGCAGAGCCCGGAACAGATCCAAGCTCTCCACCGATACTGCCCCGTTCTCAGACCCATGGATCTACAGCCAGCCACCACCATCAGCCCCTCCCCAGCTGGCGTGGAACAGAGCCTGGTGACCTCCCAGTGCGTTGGGGAAAGCATGCAGTGCTGCTCGGAGCAAGGCTCGGTGCAACTGGGAGCGCCCTGGCTGCCCAACAACATCTCAGAAAATTGTTCGGCCGGCGGGGGGTTGGATGGAGCCGACACAGGTACTTACCCTGAGAGAGAGCTTCCGCCAGAGCAGAGCAGCCAAACGGTCACGGTAGACTTCTGTCAGGAAATGACTGATAAATGTACAACAGATGAACAACCTAGGAAAGATTACACCTAGTGACTTGTAACCTTAACGTTACACCTGGTCAGGTGTTCTTCAGTCAGCCAGTGGCAGTGTTCATTTGTTGTCTAGAAGAACGTATTTGGTGCACACTACAGTGGTCTTAGCAGCAATACTGTTTTTAAGTATTCCCTCCTCTCTACAAGCAGGAGTTCTCTTCACAATGGTGCTATCCCTTGCTCAGGCAGGGAACGAAGCAGTGGCAACACTGTCTGTTTTTGTATGTTGATTTCAATCTTAACAGGGATGGACATAACACCTCTGAGGACCCAACCGCAGCTTTTTTCTCAGTGGCCCATGTCACAAAACCCTAACTCAGGAATTTCCTCTGAATGTTCAATTTTTCATTGAAGACAGCTTCTTTACACATCAAAGTTTTATAGCTAAACTGTACATATTATATATAATATATATAAAATATATATATCCATATGCAAAAGTCCCTGCATGCCTCAATTTTTCTCATCCTACAAACTGGAAGCTTTCATTTCTATTGTATAAACAGGTTCCAACATTCCTTTTTGTCTTCGATGCTAGAACTAGTTTGGTAACTTGTTACACGATAATTTTTTTTCTTGGTTCGCAGTTCAGCAATATCATTCGATTTGTACTTATTTATAAAATTTTAATGTTGGAAACTTATTTGAGATTTTATTATAGACAATTTTTTTGGCACAGGCATTTCGTGCCACTTGAGCAATGTGGAGTTATTTTATTTTCTTGCAGATACTGTACAGTAATGGTCAACTTTGCCACTTGCACTGAGTTTCTGGTCAAACCTCTTTTCATAAATGAAGTCGTGACTTCAGTATAACTTGAGTATATGGTTTTCTTTGCTTTATGGCTTAAAGAAAATAGAAAAGTTTTAGCTAATAGACAAACACTCAGGAGCTCATTATGTAGTAAAAACGGTCTTGCCAAATACTGAATTCACTATACAATTTGTAAAGAGAATCTGCTTGAATTATTTTTATATTCAGACTTCTTTCTGTTTCACAAACCAAGTTTAAGTGCTGTTAATGATGCTTTTGGATTCTTGTAGGGGAAAGTATATTTCACACTTTAGAGAAAAAAGTATTTGACAACTGGATCAGTTCATCATCCGTTCCACGAAGTAAAGCAAACGGAGATCACATCAATACGCTTGGGGGGGGGGCTTTTTCTCCAGCCCCGCTCTGCATCCTTTACTCATGGAAGCAACTGCTGCTCCGGCTAGTCCCCAGAGCCTCACCTCAGCTGTCCTCAGACATTAACCTGTTCTCCTCACCAGACCCAAGTTGCAGAGGTGGGTCTGGTGAAGTCAGTGATCCTGCCTGGGTAGGTGGAGTTGCAGGATCAGACCCCTAGTTGCTGACTTCGGTTTCCTTACAGAAGTCAAGTTAGCACTGTATCTTCTAAGAGCAAAACATACATCTGCCAACACCCGATTCGGTCGCTTACCCATCAAATTCTTGTGTTCCAGGATCCTCTCGTCTTGCAGCATTGCCCTCAGCACAAACTGCAGCTAAAAGAGCGCTGTCTCGAAGGAGACTACTCAGTGAATTGGCTTAGTTGTAACTGTATTGGATTTGTATCTTAAGCAATGTTGACTCATGTTATGACTGTGTGAGACAGCAGCTTTCCAAGCATAACATCTGTATGTACAGTGTAGACAGAAAAACATCCTCCTAATGCTTTTTTAATAATTATTATTCTAAGTGTACTGAGATTTTATTTTGTGGTTCTTTGCCCTACATGTGCCAGGTTGCGTGGCTTTATCGACGACAACTGTCATGTGCTTTACTGGCTGATATTGTTTGTTCTCGCTGAAAAAAAATGACCAGCTGTTCACACCTATTTTTTAAAAAAAAAAAAAAGTGTGGGGAAGCAGCTTCTCAGAAGCACTAAGTGATAATGTGGTCTTCTGCGCTAACGTTTACACTAGAGGTGTGCGCTGGTGTTTTTTTGAGGCACTCAGTAGATCAGCGTCTTGACCCTGGAGGAGGAATCAGCTCCCTCTCTCCACTTCTTCCATCTTCAGACTGTGCTCATGGACCGTCGCCCACTCGCCACAAGGTCTTGCTTTTATCCTCTTCACCCAAACTATTGTAGCCAAGCTACCGAGGAGGAAATGCATATAGCATGTGCCATGTTTGTTGAAAATACTTTTTTTCCCCGCATGTACAAAGAAAAACTAGTATATAATGTAGGAGAATATTTATGTTTAAGTATTAATCATTACTGTACAAAATCCTTACCTTTAAATGTTCAAAAATAGACAAATGCCATAAACTCCTAGTTCACACGGTTGAAAAAGGGGGAGGAGTCGTCCTTTCTTTTTAAAAGAGCTTAACCTAAAAGTATCTGAACCCCCTCCCAGCCATCTTTTGCAGGTAACTGACTGAGAAGCTCTTTGGCTGGGGGGGGGGAGGTTGATTTTTTCCTTTTAATTTGTTGACGTTGCAAAGCAGTTGTGTGCTTCGCAGAGAACTTTTGTTTCTATGAGACCATGGTGAAAGCTAGAATTTAAAAAACTAAATGTGAATCACATTATAGAGTCATAGCTACTTGGGGGGGCTGGGGGCGGGCGGGAGGGAAGGGTCAGCCCTGACACAGTATTTTAAAGATGTTTTTCTGTTGCCTTTTTTATTTTTAAGTGACCTCCTATATATATGAATAGATAGAATGTTTTATGAGTATAAAAACAAGTTTTAACTTGCTTCCTGACATGAAGATTTACTCTACTAACAACTCATGTGCAACTGGTACTCTTGACCTCATTCCAACGGTTTAAAAAAACCCACCCACACAACCCATTGCGCTGCAGCTCTTAGGTTTGACCTGGCTTCATACTGGTGCTGGGTCTCTTGATTTCCTCTACCTTGGGAACTGATATTTAAAACCACTGCTCAAATAAGTGTCTCTTCCTCAAC
>NW_008824373.1:40494-52859 GCF_000699105.1 Pygoscelis adeliae | reverse complement strand
TTTCTGGATGTTTGGTTTCATTCTTTCCCATTAGAAGTGGCTGATTTTGTGTCATTGCTTCCTATATTTACATGAATCATGGTTTTTCGGTGGGGGTTTTTTGGTGGTGGTGGTTGTTTTTTGTTTCTATTTTGTTTTGAGTTTTTTTTGCTATTCTGAACCACGCGGTTCTCAAAGCAGTTGCTGGGCTAACGTTAAAGGAAGGCATTGGGAGAATTAGTTTCAGATCTGGACGCCAGTTGACATACCCAACCATTCTTGTCTCATGAGGTCAAAACAGCTGACCACAAGAATACCATTGGAAGGAGAAAAAACAACAACTGACAGCAGTATTTATGAATTTTAAGAGTTTGGCCAGTGGTCACCATGATCTTAAGAATCTCTTTGCTTTTGTCAAAGAGGATACGTGCAGCGTCGGTCCTGTCGGGCGTTGCTTGGGAACGGCGTGGTGAGACCCCATCTCCCCGCTGGGCACTGCGCTGCTCTCGTGGGCGTGCGAGTCCTTGAAGCTTTGTCCAGTTTGTATCTACTCCTCCTTTTCCTTTGCCATTGCTATACTTGTGTCGCCAGGAAACCTCATTTCATTTAGGCTTGTTATGCTTTGTCAGGTGAGTGCTACACTATATAATGTGTTTGTTTCTCTGCGTTCTCTGGGGGTGCCTTGAACACAATTAAAGCTCATTGCAAGCTGATTCTGGAACAAAAAGGTAGGGGGAAAAAAAGGAAAAAAAAAAAAAAGAGAGAGAAAACAAAACAAGCAAAACAAAAGCAAAAATGTTGGCTGTGTTATCAGGAGATCCCAGTATTTATATCACAGACTTCCTAACGTGATGACTCAGGCGTCAGAGTTTGATGCTGCAGTATAAAACTATTATTTTATATATTGTACAAGTAATTTATTAAATGTCTTTCTAAGGGTATATGCTGCTTTTAAGATGCACTATATTTTTGGATCTAATCCTTGTATTATTTTTTTTCCCAAGGAAGTAAAATGTGCTGCAAAGGCAAGCCACAGTGATTAGTATGCTAACTGCTACTTCTCTTTAAAAAGGAGAGTGGGAACTAGATACGTAACTTTGCTAAATGGATTAACTGCTGCCAGAGAAATGATTAATGCTGATAGTGTGGTCGTTAATCTGGAGTCCAACACTTCGTCAAGTCTGTATTCTAAAGAGCGCTTAAATAGAAGTTAAAACGCCTAGATATATAGTTAGATTTTTTAATATGTAACTTCATGATTGCCTAATAAATAAAACAAATCTGCATGCTGGAATCACTATAATCCTGTAATAGAATGAAATCTGATCCGCTAGGAGACAGCACGGTGAAGTGTTGCAGTTCCAGGATCAACACCACATCCTCGTGTGTGTCTTGTAATCCACTGCTGTGGTGGTGAAGAGAGAGAGGGGGGTGGGTTTGCAGAACAGAAGAGCTGTAGTGAATCTTGCAGTGAGACGAAGTGAGCGTTTGCCAGGTTTCCACAAGCTCACGTTTTGCTCCACTTCATGTCCTCTACCGTTGCAACGAGGAGCGCTGCTGTCACCTTTTTTTCTGATCTGAGATGCGTTCGGAGGTGCCTCCGGGTGAATGTGGTAGCCCGTGGCCGCAGCATTGTAAAAGTCTCTATTTTAGGGCTGCCTCGAGAAGGTTTAGCTCAGTACGAGCAGCGGAGCTGATGGCCTTGCATAAGGAGGGGATCTGCTAAGTATGGAGCGGTTTATTTTTATCGAAAGTGAGGTGAAACTAAAACTATTAACATAAAGAACTTGCGGTCTCTTTCCTGCTAGAAATTTTCTCAACAGATTTTGACTTCGTTTCAGTTTTGTCTCTGCCAACACAGTCCGAGTTAATTTTACGTCCACATATATAATATGTGGATGTATGTATACATACATCTATAATTCTAGTCAGAGTGTGTGTTTGTGTATTTTCCTGTTTATAATACATATATGTATATTTATAATACTCCCTGGAGTATTTCATGACTCAGGCATCAGATCTGATGCTGTAGAATACAATATATGTGTATATGCATATGTTCAAATACTGTGTGTATATTTAAAAGATCTATTGTTGGTGGTCTGTAGAATAATTATTCCCTTTACTCTCAAAATTTTAATGGCATTACTTGCAAAGACTAAGTGTACAGTATTTTCCTACACTCCACCAAGATAGGTGTTATTTATATCGAAGTCAAATATTGAGATGCATTTTAAGGTATTACACAGATAACGTTGCCATTTTTGCAAATAAAATCGCTTTTTGGCAGGAAGGAATGCTAAAAACACCTTTTTATAAGGTCATTACCCAAACCAAACGACTGCTAAAAAGACGGTTAGATGACTCCTGTTCTTGTACAAATTTTAGCGACTGTGGGCAGAGCCCTTTCCGTAAGCGAAAGTCACTGCGTGGTTCACGCGGTGCCACTGTTGTCCCTTTTGGCTAATTAAGGGCATGCAGAAAGAAACTAGCATCCTAAAATAGAAATGGCAACTGGCAGTGTTTGATTTCATCGATTGCTTAGAAGCAGAGACGGTCCCAGGCTACGAACCCAAACGACCCCCTCCATTTTGGAGGGAGCCGAGCGGGGGCTGCGATCGCCGGCTGGGCTCGTCCCTGCAACCGGAGGAGCCCGTCCTCCGGGAGGCGGGCAGAGGAGGGAGCAGCTACCCCCGTGCCGGGGGGTCGTGGCTGGGATCCCCCGCCCAGGCCGGCGCTACCCTGCGTTTGCGATGTACCCGAGCGAGACGTGCATGGTTTCAGTCCTGTTCTCACTACTACGTTTGCTCTGCCTGAAGCTATCTGGATCCCTCAGACCGGCAGGAATGATACTAAACACTTTGGTGATATTCGATGCGTGGTTGTTTACTCGTAGTTCCAAGCATCACCTTTGATTTCAAGGGTGGGGATGCCCTAAGAGTTTGTTCCAGAACCAGTTGGTTACAAGTGCACCTCTTATATATGCCTTACAAACTTCAGAGGCCATATTCAAAACAGGGTTTTATCAGTGTATGCAAGGGGGTGCAACCCCTCTTCTCTTCCTCCCCAGGTCAAACAGTATGGACAGTTTTCACACATATCTACCTGTATAACCCTCTGTACCTCTCATAACTGGTCAATGACTGTAACAGGTTACATCAGGTGTTTTTTCTACATACTTTTTACACAAATTCTATGCGATTAATGTAACTTAATTCAATGCATCATTTTATTGTACTAGTTCTTAAGCTTGTCTTTATTTTTTTTCTAGGTGACTGTGGTTTCTTGTGATTTTTATTGTATAAATAAATGAGGTGGCTGTTGATGCTTACTCTGTTACTAAGAATTTTTACCTTTTTGGAAGAAAGCATTGCTATGAACTAATGAATTTAAAACGTCATTTACTCATTGTAAATACAGTATTGTGCAAAAAACAAAAATGAAAAAAAAACCACCCAGCCCTTTTCATTCATTTGAATTGCTAGTGTTAACTGAATTTTGTCTAGACACCATTTCTGTTGATGAAATAAAGACATATCATTATGTATTGTAAATCGACTCATCTTGACTCTGAAATTGATGTTGCAGTACTCAGTTAACGCGCGGGTTGTAGGTGAGATTCGGGAGGGTGGGTTGGATGTGGTTGATACTGCCCGGTGAATCTCTGGACTGATGAAGAGAGCTCCGCTGACATGGTCCCATTCCTAATTCACCAGTCGTCTGATCCAGGGATCCAGTTATCTTTGATCTGCTGCAGGAACAGCCGAGGGTATTTCATTGCAAAGATGAAATAAGTTGTTTTGGAAGATCAAATAAGCTGTATCTATACCCATTCCCCTAGTGCTTGACTTAAGGCAATTCTTTTAAGTCTTTGTTTTGGTCTTCTAAAGTGTCAGTGTACGTGTTGGGAGGCAAGGGGAGAGGTTGGGGTTTGTTTCCCCTTTGCAGAAATTGAGAGAGGTTTCTGTAGAAACAAAACATAGCTGAAAATCTCTGTGTGTGACCCAAATATGGCAGTGTTCCTTTCTGAAGGAGGAACTTGTGCCACGGACCGTTAGCATCACTTACACTGCGGGAGATCCAGAAAGGAAAGAAGAAATTCTAACAGCCTTAGGTGCTATTACCGCAAGCGGGGCGCAGGCTCTAGCAGGGGGCGTTTGCTCTCTGGGGCTCCCGAACGCATGGCAGCCACCTCTCTCCTTGGGTTGGATGCAACCCGAGAGCCTGCTCAGCAGCTTGGCGGGAGGAGACCTGGGACGGGGGGAGTGGCACGACCAGTTGTCCTACCCCGGTCCACACACTTGCTGGGATGCTGCTGTGGGGAGCGGGGGAGGGAGGTCCCCAGACCTTTTCACCACCAGGCAGGAAACCCTAGGTCGCGTGCCCTGGGCCACCATCCTTGGGGATGCAAACTGTGTCCTCCTCCATCTGCAGCAGCGAAAGTTGCCTGCGATTTTTCAATCTTAAAATTCTCATGGAAGAAAATCAAACGTTACTTTCCAGAGTTCCCCAGTTTTCTGAATCTTCCTGTTGAGCATATATGAAGAAAGCTTCCCACCCCCTCAAATCTGTCAGAAGATGTAGCATCCACCGCATCTACACATAGCCTGGCAGTAGAGAATGTACTTCAGCAAAGCTATTTCTCCATCCCTGATCAGTTGTTGCTGGCACTTAATGGCCACCATCTTAAGTATTTCCTTTTTTTTGCCTTAAAATACCAAACAAATGCACAGGCAAACTGTCAATGAGTTTGTAGTGAGGCAGAATATGAATGTAAATCATGTGCACTGGAACAAAACCACTGCAATCTCAAGCAATCTTTATGCTTGACTTTTTTTTTCCTGCTTTCTGCTAGCCTTGCCTTAAGAGTTGTCAAGTTATAGAGGATTTTTATGCTTAGGGAAACTGGCATAGCAAACAAGCTTCTTCCAAGCATCGCTTGCCGTTGAGGTGATAACAAATGTGAGCTATGATAAGCTTGACAAATAAAAGCAGCCAAAGGCATGTGGCCAGAAACAGGGTCAGGGACAATCAGAGGAAGGTGCTTTATTTTCCAGATACACAAGTGGAAGGACTGCTTTCTTGGGCCGCATACAACCCAGAAATCCAACCCTCCAGAGCCAGTCTGTCCTAGCAAACTGGAAATGAGCTCTTTTTTGGCTTTGCTTGTCCTTCAATTCTTCTATATGAACTAATGAGACAGTGAAGGGAGTAAGATTTTCATGACCCTGAGGTAATACCTTGCAGATCTTGAACAGCAAACTGAAGAAAAGCACAGATGTTTTGCACTTAAAATAAATTGCCCGATTTTACTTAGTTTCAAATTTGAAGCTGAAAGTGTTAGCTACAAGGAGGCTACATTAACATGGAAAGTCTCTATCAGAGCTTGAGGACTGCATTAGCACAGGCAGACGAGCAGCAGCGTATTCTTCAGCTGAGATTTTCTCTCTGTTAAATTCTCTGCCCCTTCAGATTCCTCACGTGTTTCTTCCATCTTTTATTCATTGGCTGCTGAAGCCTGGGGAGATAGAGGCCACATAGCCTTCCAGGTTACTTTCAAATCAAACTAACCCTTTCTTGTAGGTGTCTTGGGCCTTCTGCTACCTTGAAGGTCTATGGATCAGGCTGGTTTCTGATATGAACACTACTAGCATGCACAACAAGTTGTACATCCCAAAATGTTCTCCCAAAGACACAAGGCTATTTCTGCAGTGGCAACACACACTGACCAGATCCGGCTCAGTCTACATGAGAAATATCTCGGGTCATGGAGCGAGCTACCCGTTAACACCAGCAGTCGGAGTAGGGTACTGTCGGGACTGGTGTAAAATGGAGGAATAAAACAAGTGTTTGCTTTCTTAAACTGTGTTACGAACTTAGCATTACAGCGGCAGGAGAGGGGAGCATAGCAACAGATAATCTGCTTTTTTATCTCTCTGCTGAAGGTGGTTTGTCCTCAGTGCTTTAGTTCATTTCTTCTCCTCGGAATGTCATTACTTTTTCATGATAGATGATAGTTCTAAGAGCATGCTCTGAAAGATAAACAAGAGAAAGAAAGGATGAAGCTGAACTGGCTTAAAGGAGAAAAAGAAATGTTATCATAGTAGCTAACCCAGGTTCCAACACATACATAGTTGGGAAGGTGGGAGTCTGGTGTTCAGCTGACAACATACTTACCTTGCAGGGCTTTGTTCAGTGCTAAGGGGAGGGTGGGGAGAGGGGAAACACCTTGCTTTTAAACCAAAATAAACACATTAATCCCTGAAGTAACTTGCTTGAAATCAGTGGACCCCTCCTAGAGGCCTTGCTTTACATGTTAAGGGGTTTTGTATATTTTTTGATTGCTTTAAAACCATACAAGGATGGACTCAATTAGGCGAGTTCCACTTTCTAAAATCCAGCTTATCTATTTGTTGCTGCACAAATCCTCAGAGGGGTTCATTAGTTGTCAACTGCTGCTGACCCCCAAAGTTGAGCTGTGTTTGTGCAACTGGTGAATGGTTACCTTTGGGTGACCAAGTAGCTTTTGCAGGATAATTGGTACGCTGGCTGTTGTCACCACGAGCTTCTCCTGAGTGTGCCAGGGCAGAATAAAAGACAACTACTGTGGAATTTTTTTTTTTTTTTAAAGAGGTGTTTGCATACAAAAGCTGTACAAAACCAGCAGTAGTTACCAGCAGGTGTAAATGTGAATACCTTTAAGGATTCTCAAACATCCTAGAGCAACACAGGGTTTCTTTCTCCAGTCCCTTACCCCACCTGTAAATTCTCCTGGTGGGGCTCAGCTGTCTAAATAACTCCTCTGCACTTACTAGATTTGTTATTTCAATGTACATTCACTCTTATCAAACTGTTCCCAGCCCCAGGAGCGAGAGCGGGTCAGCAGCTAGTTAAATGAGTGGATATTTATTCCTCAAGTGTTGTTGAAAGGGTGAGTAAACATGCCTTGTTCTGGAGAAAGCTGCAAGCGTTCAGGCTGAATAGCAGCTCTCTCTTTCACATCCTGCTCACTACAGAGTATTTTCCCATTCGGTAAAAGGCTCAAAGCTGAACGGAGAACTGAGAAGTAGTAAAAGAATTGAACAGCACAGAGGGATAAAAAAGCAATGCCGTGAGGGAAACTGGACCCAGTGAATCATAAAATTTCCCCAACTTCGGCAGAGCCAGGATTTCAGCCCCAGAGACTTTCTTTTCTGCAAATGAATAAAATCAGCAGCCCTGTCTCAGTCCGATTCTATGAGCTGAGAGTATCAGCTTTACCAGCTGCTTCATTATCAGCTTTATCTCTCTCATTCACCATGACGAGGGGGCCTTGCTTTTAAAGGTACATTGATTATTTTGTAGCCAAAAATATAGACTTAAAGAAATGACACTCCGACAGCACAGGGCTCTCTGGAGGAGAGGGTGGGCTAAAGAATAAGGAATGGACGTGAGGGTGAGGAAAACTCAGCACTTCTTGAAAAACAAGAATCTGAAGTTGAGTGCCTAAAATGCCTAATTCTTTCTGAAAATCTTGATCTAGTAATTTTGGTTTCCCAGGAGAGCCATTCAGCTAAGATATTGCTAAGAATATTACAGATCTTCTAATGACTTCCAATTTTGTTTTGTGATTCCAGGAACTTATCTTGGCTCAATGAAGAAACACAACCATTAGATAACGTCAAGTCTCCCCATCATCTTGGTATATCCTTGGGTACTCCAGCAAGAGGACTAGCACAGCAGTTCTCTCAATGCGGGTTTAGGCTTGCGGTGCAAATGTGATAACCTAGTTCAAGTCATCTGAAGGACGGTGCCTTTGTGAGAAGAGTTGCCAGTCTAGTGTAAATACTCCCAATCCCAGTTAACCAAATTAAAACTCACGGGTTTTAGAGCACACCTTAGGATTCTTTAGAAAACTATTATACATAGGCCCAAAAGAACTGATGCTGGGCATACTCAGGTAGCGTGCAACTGGAGTGCTCTGCTTTAGAAAGGCAGGGAGCGACACAGCTAGCAAAAGACTTCAAATGCAGCCAGCAATGAAATATCACACAGCCTCCAGCTTGGGTAGAAACATTTGCATTCAGCTGTTGAATTGTGATGATGCTGTGACACTCTGAAGATGCAACATCAGGCTGTGGCCATGCTCAGCTGAGCTTTCTGACGTTCTACAATTGTTCCTTTAGTTTGTAGAAAATGACCGAGGAGGAAGACTGGTTGATTGTCGCAAAGGGTGGCTTTGGAAGCAAAATTCTCTCCCTCTCTAATTGTTCAATCTCTTATTTTCATCTCCCCAGAGAGAAAAAGAGAGTCACTCAATGGTCCCAATGGCTTCACACAGCCTTGCACACATCAGGCGGTGAGACAATACCCCTTAGTGCAATGCTCTGAGAGCTAGATGCCTATTATATGCTGTAATTTCTGGCCCTGCCTATTTTCAAGAGAGCCAAGATTGTATCTATACTAGTTATACACTGACCTTTGACTGCATCAGCCTATTAATTTTATCAGACTTAAAAATGTATCATGCAGCAGTCAAGGGTCTGACTGGCGCAAATTATTTTTTTTTCCTCATAATGTCATTTGTGTGCAGAATCCTATTGACAGCAGCATAATTCCTACACACCTTTGTATGTCTCTAACTCCCAGCTGTCATTTCTGACTGTGGTTACACTAAATTCAGTGCAGCTCTTTTCACTGCGTTATGTGTGAAAAGCGGCCATTTAAGGCCAGCTTGCCTAAGGGGCGCCAGCAGCCTAGGGCCATGCAGAAGGTGCCCCTTTGCTCCGTAGCTGTCTCTCTCCCTAAATAAAAGCTAAAATGTGGTGAAAGATGCAAAACTTAGGGCAGAACTATGTGTGTACCACGATATCTCTTAGAAGATAAGATACTGTATATTCTCTAAGTTGTATCCTCTAAATGAGCCTTGGAAATGATTAGCTTGGAGCCAGTTATCAGTGAACAAATTGTTCGCTATCACTTCAAAGCATGCTGACTGCGTTCCTCAGTACCAAGGTTTTGGAGGCTTGCAGGTAGCATGTTTTCAGCCGTACATAGATGCTGAATTCACCCGTCAGTGTAGAGTTTCCTAATGTTATATCTACCCCAGGTCTCCACTGAGTTGAGATTAGCTCACCCATCTAGTTGATGATGCTCTTGTCATTGTGTTCAGGTGGACTGAAATCGGTTGGAAATTACCCTCATGTCATGCAGTGACTCTCTCCTCCTATGCTTTGCCGTGTGCTTTCCCTGATGCAGTGAAGATCCAGTTTTGGTGGTCTGGCCTCAGAATCTAATAGATCTAAAGTTTAATCAGCAGTGGCTGAAGGAAAAGATCTTTTTTTCCCCAATGGATCAGAGTCTCTTGAGAAGTCTTTAGCCTAATAAGTTTATCAAGATTTCTGCCTCTCTCATTTTTGCTTCCCAGTCTGAATAATGGATGACATTGGACAACGCAACGACCAAGAAACTGCCTGGAGTATGAAGAGTGAATGGTTTGGCTGTAAAACTAAACAGTTGGAGCGCAAATATTTTTTCCAGGTTTTATGCCACAGCTGGACATGAAATGAAGAAAGTGCTCTTTACCTCCTCCTATTCCAAACAAGAGAGTTTTAAATAGCCTTGTTAGTTTGCATTGTGGCCAAACACGGTTGGTCTGTACAAATCCTACCACTGGGAAGGGCATTTCTTCTTTTATCTATATAGCCGGTCTGGTTTGAACCAAAGTCTGAAAAGTTGAGGAATCCTCATGCGAAACATGCATTTTGTATTCAGTAGCCTATTGAGCTGTTTGATGAGGGTTTTCAGTGAAGGACTGGATGCATTCTCTCTCAAGGGTCCAAAGTAACATTTCCTCCAAAGAGGAAGTCCTTAGAAGAATTTCCTGTTCTCTTTGAGGGATGCAGTTTTGTACTTCCTTGGGAAAAAATCACTTGATCATGACCTGGCCAACTACTATCCACCACCTGGTCTTCATGGTTTGATCAAGAGGGTGCAATACATTATGAGAGGTAACTTTTACAACATTTAGTTGTCCCTAATAATAATTATTTATCTGTTAGAGACTCAAGTTTGGTATGGAAATGGCATTGATAATATTGCTCAAAAAATATCTCATCACTGGCTAAAAGTCAAGCATCCATAACTGTACTATTAGATCTGTTCGGTGCTTTCAATGCCATGACTCACAGGATGCGGCTGACTTGTATGCAGACCCTTGCAGTATCAGACGGATTGATGTTGTGTAGCTCTGAGATTTTCTTTCGGCTAAGAAAGCTACGGTGGTTGTCGGCAGTCGTCCTGCTATCTTAGCACAGAGCACGGGTATGTGTTTGATTGAAGGTTGCTAGAATGGTTGCTGAGGTACAGAAAGTGGTATTTTCAATACAGAGTTGATACTTCTCTCTCATTGAGCTGATGCAAAGAATGCTATAGACAAATTCGAGCAGAATGGTATGGATGAAGGGAAAAAGAAAACATTCGAACCAGTATGGAGGTAGAGAGGATAGTTTGGGAAAATTATCAAAGAAAATTTAAGAACAGTGTCAGTTCCACTATGGTTTTGCTCCATTTGGCTATCCAGCTTAGATTAGTAAGATCCAGGTTAGAATAGACTGCATTTTGGCTGTTTAGAAAATGCTTGTGCATGTGCATTCATTATTATGTTAAAAAGCATCTGTCCTTTCTCTTCATTACTGTTGCAAGTCACTATTAATTAGGCATGGCAGCAGATAATATTTTTTGTGTGTTTCAGTTGGAATATTTAAATACAATTCCTTTTAAGTACATTTTTTTAAGATAGGATCACTATCGAATGCTCCTGTCACACAGGTAAATCTAATCACACATATTTTTCTTTTATCTAAACATTAATACATGATGATTGTCTCTTGGAAGTCCAATCAAATCAATGCTGAGTGCCTTTGAGAACCAAGACTAAATAGTGAACGTAGGAATTGGGAAATATAGACCTGAAGGGTAAACAAGCTTTAATGCCCAGATTCAGCATTTTTATGATGCAGCAGCATATTTGTGCATTGAAATTGGTATTCATAAAATGTCTTAGCAATGCTAGCAGTAAAGTGCACGTGCCAAAATATTGACTCGGTTGTATATAGAAGCACCTTTACTTTAAAATATCATGTGCTGCAAGCAGGAAGCAACAGGTAGCATGCCTACATGAGTCATATTTTAAAATGCTAGCACCAGTCCCGTTCATAATGATCCCCAAAGGCAGCACGCTAGAAGAGTGTTACTTTCAAGAGTAATGACATTGCTTTGCAAACTGACTATATTTCTCTGCAAGATCTCCCCTGGAAGGGAGCGTCATTGTCATTAAACAGTAGAAGCTGCCAGGCAACTTCTGTGTGTTCTCAACAGGGTGCTACTGAAATTCTGTCTTGCTTGATACCTTTTTGCACTTCACCTTTTTAAAGAGCCTTCTCATGCGAGTATCAAAAACCAGCAGAAGGGCGATTGGACTCTAGTCCTCCTTCCTATATTGGAAATGGCGAAGTGGAAAGTGATTATATCGCACCTAAGCGACAGTTTAATATGGCTTATGCTGAATATTTATGTACTGTAGAAGCTATAACTCAATGAAAACTGGAACCCCACAAGCAGTTTGTTGATGAGCAATCTGTAAGAGTATCTTCTGCTTCTTAACACAAAAGATTTGAGGGGTTTTTGTTTGGCCTTGGTTTCTTGTTTCGTATTTAGGAATATTATTTATTTTTAGGAAGAGTGAGAACAGATTGAACAGAATGGATAACTTTTGAGTATCGTGTGAAGTAATCGTCTGTTTATTACATACCCTATAAAAAGGTATTTAAGGGCTTGCTCCTGCAAGCATTTTTAAAGGAGCTTTTTTGCTCTCAGAGGACAAATCCCATGATCTGGGGCAATCAGAATTCAAATTACTTCAAAAAAAACCTCATTGGTTCTTGAACAAAAGCACTATATCTTATCAACGCTGACTCTAAGCAAGCTTAGAGTGTGTGGCCGAAGAAGAGGAACAGCTGCTGAAAATGCAGTGCTGTAGTCTTTGGCTCTGGCATTGCAATTATTTGGTGTTTCATACGCAGGTCTTTTGATTTATTCATTGAGCAATTATTCAACTCGGTGGTCGCCCCTGGGAGAAACCCCACGAAGCCGACAGAAGTTGAGCCATTGAATTCAACGCACTCAAGACTTCTCTTGCTAACAGTGTCAAGCAGGCTGGAGCTGAACAAGTTTCCCCTGGGACAGTCCTCGTCGAGTTGATTGGGCTGGTGTCATGAGTATAAAGAAGCTGGGATTCAGTGGCTTAGACGTCCTCAGGGCCGAATAGTGATGTTTTTGCTTTCACCATAGAAGGGGATCAAGCGGGCGGGCGCCCAGCTTGATCCGGGAGGATGCGAGGCGTTAGG
>NW_008824373.1:8204-39706 GCF_000699105.1 Pygoscelis adeliae | reverse complement strand
CGCGGCCGCCCGTAGAGGCTCTTCTGGATCTTCTTGAGGCCCAGGTGGGCGATTTCTAGGATGTTGAGGAACAGGGAGACCGTGGCAATGCTGTTCATGAAAACCATAAAGATGGTCTTCTCTGTGGGTCGGGACACAAAACAGTCCACCGTGTTAGGGCAAGGGGGCCGAGTGCATTTGTAAAGGGGGGACATGTGAAACCCGTATAAAAGATACTGACCTATCATAAAGCCCACTTCAACCACCGACCGGGTCAGGATATGTAGGACATAGGTGCGCAGCAGGGACCCTCTCAGGGGTGCCTTATTCACTTTCTTCTGTTCCTCCAGCTTACGCAGTTCCCTCTCCACTCTCTTGTGTTCCTCGGGCATGGGCTCCAGATCTTCTAGCTGAGCCCGCAGGTGGGCTTTCCTCTTCTGTCGCTCTTTCTCAAGAGCCCTTAACCTGTAGAGCGCGTGGCCCATGTAAACTAGCGACGGAGAAGAGACAAATATGATCTGCAGTACCCAGTATCTGATCAAAGAGATGGGGAAGGCTTTGTCATAACAGACATTGCTGCAGCCAGGTTGCTCCGTGTTGCAGATGAACTCGGACTGCTCGTCGTCCCAGACGTCTTCGGCAGCCACTCCCAGCACCAGCATCCGGAATATGAACAGGATTGTGAGCCAGATTTTGCCAACGATGGTGGAGTGGATGTGCACTTCTTCAAGGACGCTGCCCAACAGGTTCCAGTCCCCCATGGTCAGAAGTTCATATCTGAAATACAAAAAATCGTGTTATTTTAATACAATACTAGGTTTCTTTTGGAAATGGCCCTTTTTAGTACTTTTTAAAAATAATGATCTTTCATATGCGTTCTTCTGATAGCAGGAGAGCTCTTAGAAGTTCACCATTATTTTCTACTTAATGGGTCTTTAAATGAATGCAGACTTCATGATTACTGGTGAAAGATGCAAATGTGAGATTATTTTAAGCTTAAGAGAGATTGATTTCAGCTGTAAGCCACAGTACTTCTTAACTGCCTACAGTTTTACACTATTTTCTTCCCGCTAGGAAAGAAGACAATTTTTTTTCACTTTGCAAATCCTTCGCCAACTATAGTTTAATTCTACACCCACCCCATTCCACTGTCTGTGGCTTTGCCATAGTTTTGGGCGAAAAACAACTAGAATAATATATTATGCTCATGGCTTTCATTTGTTTGAAAAAGTTTTGAGAAGTATCCTATAACTGTGACAGAAAAATGTTTCATTTTGTGCCTCAAGGTAGTAGCATTATTAGTGCCATCCATCCAATATTTTCCCATCTACCAGGGTAACAACCCACAAGTTTCTCGCTTGGATTCCTAAAACTGCAAATGCATCGCTAATTTACACATAGCTGTACATGTATAAATAGTCCCAGTTCTAGGATAATGTTGATAAACTAAGAGTGCTCCTAGGATTAATATCTTGAATTTTATGCATTAAAGTCTTACTGAATCACCAGGACTTTATCTTAACTATAAATTGCAACATATGAGATAAATAAAACAGGGATTACATAATGGAGTGACGTGGAGGTTTTTAGCTGTGTGAGATAATCTTTTTAACTACCTCTTTGCCAGAAGCTCTTTGATTCGCCAGCAAATTGATCTACGTTCTGCTGCAAGATGCTTGATTTCCAAGCAGCTTCTCTGGAAACTATTCAGGAGCTTCAGGTAATGTGGGGAATTGAAATGTAAGGTATTTGTCTGTTTATTTGTGAATGCACCGCACACTTGGTGTTGTCTCCCTCGAACTTTTTCTGCTAACGTGGTAATAAAATATTGAAAGCAACTGGGATCATATCTACCTTAGGGTTCACACCTAAATTTTTTATGCCACTGTACTTTCAAATCTTCCCAAATTCCACTAAACCTTTAGTAAAGTGCAATTTCTAAGCTTTTTAGGAGTGGCTGGTTGCAGTACCCAATACCTTACACAATTTTAACTGATAGCACAGCTGGGTGATATCACCAATATCAATGTAGCTTGGTTACGGTTTATGATATGATCCCATGTAGTATGATTCTGCTTGGAGGCTGTATTTATCCACACTGCAAGTAAAGATTTTCAATTGTAACCAACAGCGCAGTCATTCTCTGCATAGGCATCCTACAGACTATTACATCTCTGGGCTTTGGTTTTTCTCTGCAAATTTGAATTTTCACGATGAACTTCCCTTTTGACACAGGTGGAGGAAACCTAGCCAGTCAAGCAATTTCTTAGGTGCTGTGAGGCACCTGGAATATCTTCTTTCCCCACTCCTTTCCTCCCATGTATATCATTGAAATAAGATACATGAAAAAAGAGTCAGCAACAATTATTGTAGTCCATTTTCCTCATTTTTAAGGAAAAATGTCAGATCTTTCTTCTGACTTCACATGGATTTTATTCAGAGCAGGTATCAAACTGTTGCAATGTCACAGGTTGGGTGGGTGTAGAGATGTTCATATGTTGAAGTGTTTACTAGAGAATGTTACATTTCAAGCTAACAACGTTGAACCTGTTTTTCCAAGCTTGGAAGTGCTGATACAGAATAGTTCACCTTCAGTAAAGTGAGAAATCGAGATTTACAGAGAGCAAGCTCCCAAACCCAGAGTACTCAAGAGGCCAAGTACGAGCGGGTGGCACTTGCTGATTGCTCTGTACCACCTCCCCTGAAAGGTGACTGAATGATGGCAACGCAACAGTTAAGCGAAGGAGCTTTGGGTACATTTGCTGCCTTGCGGATGACTGGTCCCTCACTGAAATTGATAGACTCCGCAAAAAACCCCAAGTGAGATGCTAAAAAGTAAATGAAGGAATAAAAGGGAAAGGAGACAAGTTTTAATCCCAAAGATGGAACGATAGTGTTCGTCTAGCAGTAGGAATTACCGTTGCCCGTTTTGGAACAGAAAGTGAATGCAACCATTCGGGGTAAGAGGACAAGAAGAAGATTACAAACATATCACTCTGGCTGTATAGATGTGCTTGTTTCTGAAGTTGTTTCTACCAGTATTTCAACAACTCTATCCTCGCCTTTCCTTTATAACAGCCGCCAGGGGAGAGTTATTATAGGAGTGGTCTAATTCACTCTCTAAGTGAGCTTATTATACCAAGACACTTTCCCTCAAATCTGCACTGGTAGAACTGCAGTATGAATATTGACATGGTGAACATTGTGTATAAAGTAAAGAAGTTAGTCTAGAGCTGCGAAAGCAGCCTACAACCTAGAGCCTACAAGCTCTACAACCTTGTCATAGCAATGTGCTTCCAATTTTTTCAGCTTTCCCTTCCCTGGTTTTATTTGAGCTCTGTGTAACAGAGTAATTTCAGTTTACTGTAAGATTGTAATCTCAAATATTGATGATAGAATTATTTCCAGTATACTATGTACTAGAAATTCTAGTATTCTAGTATACTAGCCTAGTATAGTAGAAATAAACCATTTTTAGTATAGATAGTACATACCTGAGACATTGCTTATTATACCATCTGACTACCTTTGTGTCTGTCCAAATATTTTTGTATGGTTATTTCAAACAATAAAAATTCATGCATGTAATCAGTTAGAACCATTTCTCTCGGAGGAAGTTTCTTTATTTCTTGTTTTTATTACTTCTTTATTTTAAAGTTCATTTGATCATTTGCCACTATTCAAATCACTTCTATATTAAATCTATGCCAGGTTTTCATCAGCTGTGATTCGAAAAGCCAGAGTTAAATCTTAAATTTCTTGTCAGAAGAAGTTAAATGCTAAGATGCAAATACTCCTGGGTTTAACTCGCATTGCTTCAAGTCTGACAGGGACCTGCCTGCTCCGTACTGCCCTAGGAAGAATTATTTTACTGCCGCTTACCTTAGGAGAAAGCCCCTGGTTAGTCTATCTTAGAGCATTGCAGAAGGAGCACGCAGCGCTGCTGGTTTCTATAGCTCAGAGACCTTCCTTTGACAGTGCTAGGACATCTGGTTTTTTTCCAAGAGCCAAAGCATAGACGTGGTATGCTGAGCGGACTTCTCGGTTCTTTGTAGCTGGATGCCAAGATCACTCAGTCTAAACTATCCGTGCACGGTTTAGAAATCATCAGATGATAGGATGGTGCCCCTAGCCAAAATTATCATGCAATTATTTCAGTCAGTGGCATCTAACAAAGCCATTCCCTCAAGGCTCGATCTGTACAGCAATAGTTTGCAATGTCCCTATGCCTTGTTTTAGTCAGTTCTTCAAATATTATGCCTCCACCCAGCTCCCAAATGAAATTTTATTTTGTAAAATGGCTAACTAGGCACCCTTTACAGTACAATAGGTTCTTACATTTTCTTTACATTCCATTAGTTTCGCTTTGAATCAATGCTCAAGGATCGATCGGTCATGTCCGATTTCATACTCTGTTGCCTGGTGAGTTAATTTAGGATGCGTTAAACTGAGTCTTTGAAAATGGAGGCCGCAGGAACCGAGCCTCAAGTCTTTAGTTAGAAACACAGGCTTTCGGCTCAGTAACCCTCTTCAGCTGGGTTAAAGAGCCACTCTCAAGCCAATTCAGAATTGGTACCTGTGAGAAACAAGGTCTAAAAAGGGAAGGTGAGTTGCCAAAATGGGGTTTATTGAGAAATCAGGGCCACCAGAGCTGAGGTTCTGATACTAAGAGCTTCTGCTGCCTAGTCCTGCCTAGGCCTAAATTTTATGGAAATCCCAAATACCCATTTTTTTTTCTCTCTTGCTCCAGAACTTCTGGCCCTTTTCTTCCATCCTACAAGGCGTGTGACTGATTTCCACTTCAGCCTCTTCTCCCTAAAGGTATCCCCACTAACCAGTGGCCAGTTCTCAAAAGACACTAGCCCCACCTCTTCTTTGGGATTATCTCACATTTGTGTACCAGCGCATCCTTCTCTATCGCACAAGCTGTACTCGTCTCCCTGAAAGTCCTGTTTAAATATGCCTTCAGAGCCTTGCCCTGCAGCAGATGAGGTGGCTACAGCATCTTTCCTCTAGCCTCAGTCTGATGCAGCAGATGTATGGTTTATGCATACGTTACAAATGCTTTAGGGGCAGTAGCGCTACACTTTCTGCTCCCGAGAGATGTGTTAGTATTCATCCAAACCACCCAGACCTCCACAACCCTTTCTCATCCATACGCTCTCACACTCTCTCTCAAGCCCATGTACTCTCATGTACCTGTCACTGGCATTTTATTTTCATGCCTCTTCTTTCCAGATTCGGTCACAAAGTCCCTGAGGCTTTACCTTGCCGCTTCAGTTGTCTCGGAGCTTTGACTCAGGCCTGGGTGCCCTGTGCTGCCTCACCAGAAGGCGTTGACCCGGCATCTCCAGTGGCTTCCACAGCTCCCAGGTGTTTCTCAGGAGCACCCTCTTCAGCTCTGCTCACTGTGAAAACTTGAGAGCTGGGCAAGAGCTGCAGCACCTGTGATTTGTTCATCCTGTCGGAGAACGCGCTTTGTCGCTCACTGCAGAAGCAGCTTGTTCTTGGCCCAGCACATTTCTGTCCCACCTCTTCTCCCCCTCAGCAGGTCACAGCACCAGAACCACAGGCTGCCTACCTCGCTCTGCCCTCAGAGTAACCTGGTTTACGGTTTTGGTTTTCTTGGGGGACAGGGGAGGGGACAGTAGGCTGCTTAGGGACAATTTGCCGTGTTTCTGCTTTAGCAGCGGAATAATTCGTGTTGTTAAAGGGCTGCTCATGCAAGCTTGTTAATGGACGGTACAATTGTATGTGGAAGGGAAGCAGGGCCGGGGCATGGGGGTGGTGGGAGGAATTGGGAACAAGAACAGGAGCGCGGTGTAGTCCTTTGCATTTGGAGATGAGCAAGAATCTGTGGTGGCTGAGGACACTTCCTTGCTATAAGCATCTGCCATAGGTGAAATCAGCTTACACTGTGAATGCTAACAGGCAGCGTGTGTGTGTGTGTGTGTGGGTTGGGGGGGGGCAGGGATATCCTGGAGATCAGAGAGATGGGACCTTGGCCAGTGACACCTGAGATGGGTAACGATGGGTGAGCAGCGGCACAGCAGGAACCAGCACAACTTCATGCCTGACCTTCCCAGACCAGCAGCGACCTTCCCGCTGGGAAGTGGAGACCCAGGGAACGTAGTGCTGGGGCAGGGGTTGGAGACAACCAAGCAGGGTAGAAGCTCTGATCTTGTTGGTTCTTCAGTAAACCCCAGCATCCAAATCCAGAACGGGGTGTTTACTCTGTCTTGCCTGTGACAGCACCTAAATCATAAGTGGCAGCGATTACAAAGTAAGTTCTCAAAATATACCTCAAAATATTAGGTCCAAATACACCTTTCATAGCATTGCAGCTTTTGATATTCTCGCCAGGAATTCAGATTTAAAAACCAGAAAAGGATATATGTGCGATCTAATTGTAATCTTCATATAACACAGGCAGTAGTATTTCCTTGTACTAGTATATTACTATTCTGACGTTCAAAACAGCTAACATTTACAGGGTCAAAACCACTTCAAAGAGTACATGCTTTCTGCCGTCTCATCGAACCCATCATAAAACTCTGAGGCCAATGCATGTGGAAGAGCGAGCTGGACAACAGGCTGTGACTGAGGCAATTCAGGTACAGGCATACTGACATGCCAGGATGAGAGTGCAGAATTTTACCCGCCTTTAGCCAAAACCACTCCATGTACAGCATAACCCGACTGGTCAGAAAACCCTTGGTTCACTAAAAAAGTCACCTCACTTGAACTTGCAGATTGTTCCATTTTACTAGAGACGATCATTACCGGTACTAGACTTGCTCCTCCTTTCACAGGAAGACGAAGGCTACCTTACCTTTACAATATGAAACAAAGCAGGCCAGGGACGTCTTTGCAGCCCTCAGCACTGGCACAGCTACACCCTTGGATACCCACACCAGGATGCCCACATCCAAACTGCCTACTGAGACGTGCCCCTGCTCCACACTGCTGTCTAAACTGTGTCGAGGATAGCTGCACAGTTTTGGACTGGGCTAATCATCAAAGACCACACTAATTAATTCAATAATATGGACAACTATGTTCCAGTTCGCAGATTCAAACCATGGGCCTCTTTAGTTTAACACGAGCTGTGGAACTTCATTTCTGTTGAAGTATTTCTCTGTTTATTTTATTCCCTGTATTATCTCTTGTAACTCAGATGGGTTTGCTTTTGGTGGCACGGCACATACTTTAAAACTCTGATGGGAGAGGATGTGCCAGCCACCACTGAAACTTTATCCATCTTTCACAGCAAAGCCATCTTTGCTCCTGAAACCCCTCTTGATTCATTTCATAGATTCTTCTAAGGAATCCTTAAACCTGTTTCTTGGCATGCTTTAGTACTGCTGCCTCCCTTCATGAAGACAAATTGCTAAAGATTATTCTGCAGCTGGTTTTAGAGTGAGGACAATTAGAGGAAAGACTTATTGTATATAGCTATGGGTTGCTGGATTGACACCTAAGAGAAATGCCTTTAAGCCAGTCAACTATTAAATGTAGACAGTTAGCTGGCAACAGACTGTGCCTTAGAGAGAATCCCTCAAAATTCAATACCCAATGCTCTAGGATTTCACTACTATGCACATCTCCATAAACCCTGCTCTCTGAATTTCCGCTTTGGAAAATTTTCCAATACCCATGTCCATTAAGAGTTTTTAAACTGCATCCTGTGAAAATACGTGTGTTGGATAGAAGCAGACCTATTCCTCAATAGCGAATTGGAGTAAGACTCTCAAAGGGCTGCCAGCTATATATATATACTCTTCCAACGAAAAGCCTTGGATACAAAAAGGTCTTTCTCCTTTGTAATGTTCCACGCAACACTGACCCACTGTTCCTAGAAAAAAGAGGAAAGTTGTAGGTTCTAATTGTGGTTTAAAGGTTTTATGTAGTTTGTGAAATTGTCCAATTTCTGATCCAGTCATGCCCACGAAGAAATAAGCAGTATGTATTTGGAGCAGTAATTGCATCAGAGCAGCATCTGATTACTTCCATGTTTATTGGCCAGAACGTCAACATAGCTACTCATTTATATAAACTAACAGAAGTCAATTTTAATGCTGCTTCACAGCCTTTGTAGTTGTCAAGCCATTAGCCAACAGTTCTAGAAAATGTTTTCATTTACCTGAGGTTTCACAAATAAGACTGTAGACTTACATACAGTACATTTTGCATATACGTATCAAAATTCTTGTTGGAGAAATAAATTACAAACAATGGTACAAAACCACTCCAAGCCAACCTTTGTTCAACACGAACATACATGTGTGAATTTTAGTTTTATTTTTTGCGTTACTCTTACAGTAAGCAAACTATTTAGTTTATACAAAATAAACCTGGAGTTTTATATAGTTAAAAAAATCATCTTTGGCTAAACAAAGCTCTCTCTATTTTTATACATATATTTATATATATACACACATCAGATATTTTACATGACCATGTAGGAACCTGTACACATACTTACAATAGACAGAACATTAAAAAAAAGTTTCATAATTTACAAAAAAAGGAATCCAAGTCAGATCCAAAACAGTCAAACCCTGCCCCCCCATCACCTGTACAGATAAGAAAGTAAATAAACACAGACAAGGAATAAACAACTTCGTAATAAAATACTGCCTGCTTTTTCAAGACAGAGAGGAAGCACTTAAGTGGAGAGAAGCTACTTCCCTCAGTGCCTTCAGTACTGTGCACGTTTTGATCACTAGGGATATGGTTAAAAGAATACTCTTAGTAGAGTCTGATTTTTCCACAAACATGAACGCTACTCTGCAAACTGACTATTCTGAGAACAGATTCAGTTAGATTTAAATCTCCAACAATTGTCACAAATGTTTGTTAAGAATAAGCATGGGTAGGTATACCAATCCCCCACTGAAATCACTAGGCGCTGCTGGCATAGCGTGGAAGATGACGCTTGATCATCAAAAGCAAACGCTGTAGAAGCAAGCACGTAAGATGGAAGACTGCCAGAACTGACATCATCGCCTACTCAAGTCATTCCTTGTAACAGTTTCCAGAGCACTGCCTAAAACGAGGACGATCCCCTGTTCGGCAGCACGACAATCCATTCCACAGGTCACGTTTACAATACTCCAAAGGTGCCAGTGGCACCATCACTGACAAATTATCTGATGGTTTATTAGAATGAGATGTCTGTCCCACTAGTTGGGGAGGGAACAAAAAACCATTACGCTGAAACTGAAGAAGCGGTCATTGGATTCTGAAAAAAAAGCCAGTTTAATCCGAGTTGAAAGGCAGTGCACTTAGGTGGGGCTCTTAAATGAAGTCTAACTAAACTCAGCAGATGTTCTGACTGAATAAAGACTACAGCAATTCTGATCCTCAATAAAGAATAAAATCTCAAACATCAATGAATTCATAATACAAAAACCTGTGCAACTTCCAGGAATGCTTCTTAGGGGGAATAAAAAAACCCCCAAAACCCAACTTCTTAGAAATTTGGGATAAATCAGCAATATATGAGGTGTGTGTGTATACATGTATACGCACACACACACTTTTAGTATGTACTAGTAAAACTGGAAGCAGTTATAAGAGTTCTTTAAAATAGAACATAATGAATTTCTAATGTACTAAACAACTTGTAAAGATAGATACAATTGCTGTCAAAACATGCCAAGTTGACCAGCTTTTGAAACTGCTTGTTTTTACAGAAAAGTTTTTCTCCCAGTTAGTAAGTATAAAGTTATATTTTATAAAACTGTAAAGGTCTGTTTCTAAATTAATTTTAAAAAGAAAAATCACTTGTCATTTTTTTTTTTTTTAACAAAACAGAATGTTCATTATGTTGAAGACCTAACTTAAGTACCTTTTCCAGATGTAATTTGGAGCAGAAAAACATATTAGCCTTTTCCAAAGGAAAAAAAAAAAAAAAAAAATCCAATACATTTTTCATGGAAAAAAAAAAAAACCTATTCAAATTCACTACTAAGTCTTTTTAAATATCATCAGAACTGCAAAACGTTTTTAACTGCAAGACAGTTCTTTGTAAATGAACACTCACTGCAGCATTTCACAATTTAAAATAAAGTGAAAAACTGGTCATTGCATTAATGACTGGCTTCACTCTCTCACAGAGGTTGGAACTCATTTTATTTGACTTCAAAAATTGGAAAGTTAGGGGTCTAGACTAGACAATTGGCTTCGATTTTCTCCATTGTCAATGACGACAGATGGGCACCCTCAAAGAAAAATTCATTCATCTCTGTTGAACACTGGAGTCCTTAAGAAATGGCTTAGATAATGTGCTTGAAGTTGAAGACAAACCCTACACTCAGTGCCAGATTCTCTCATTGAAACCCACTATGAGCAACTGACAAAGAAGCAAGAACCACCTATTCCTTACCATCAGAATCCTATTACTAGATGAGCAGGTTTTGGAATTACTGCTATCATTGCCCTACCTTACTTTAAAAGAAAAAAGGCCTAACTTCTTAAAATATGTTTCAAGGTAACCAAGGTGACGTACCTGTCATTTTCCAGGATTATCTACCAACTGGATTCCAAAGCACTTTCACTTCTTAAAATCATAGTTCAACATTACCATATGCAGTACTTCTGACAAGTTAAGCAAGAGCCACCATTTTCACTTGACTGCACGCCCTTGTCTTTGCTTATAGAACGCATGTAACCAACAGGAGACGTCACCCCCTTGAAACGATACTGCTCCATTTGTATGTGCACATTCTTTCCTAGCCAGTTTGTTTGTAAAGTTCCCTCTGTGTTATTGCGATAAAGCACTTCAGAGGAAACATGGGCAGGGAAGTAAATAGTTAACAGTGCATCAGAGTTACCAAACTCGGTGTTCTGGCTTGGATACCTCCCACTAATCCCACCATATGAGTGCAGTGGTTGTAGCCCATCGTTGCTGGTAACAGCTAAACCCTGTAACCACGAAGCAACTTGGTGGCAAGTTTACTTGCACTTGGATTTCTTGAACAGCTTCATTAACTGCTTGAATCTTTCTGAAACCTAATGGAGGACAAAAAAAGACACATCATTAAGGCCACAGATTTCCATACCTACCAAGACAGACTGATCCGACAGCATAAAGTTTTTAAAAAAAGACCACTATTTTGTTTTTTATTTGCTTCCAGTAAATTTTAGAGGGAGAATTTTAGGAGCACCGTTAACAGGTTAATTGGATGTGGGAAGTCTTCCTATACCTTTGACACGTGAAATAGCCTCCAGGTTAATCACAGAGAGCTAGAGCCAACTACTGGTTTAACACAGGTTTCCTTACAACAAGGAGGAAAAAAATGAAGGCTTCAGGTCAATTAGACTTGAATTTTGCCAGGTATAACTGTGAGCAAGATTCAAATGTAAGGACAAAAGCTTATTCTGTACTCCACAAAAAGCACACTTTATTGGTTATTTTCTACCTTCTTGTACAACTGGTGCTTCAGGTATTTATGGCTCATCGTGGAGTAATCTGCCTACTAGCGATTTTACAAAACTGGTCTGTAGTTGAGAGTCAAACATCTTTTTGTTGAGCATAGCTACAGCTTACGCAGTGACCTCATTCAATTGTAAGTTAGTATTTCTTATCACTACATGCATATTGCTATAGCATATCTACCATCCACCAAACAGCTAACTGGGAAGAGTGGCACAAATGCACAGATAACTGTTTTATCCAACCATCCACCCCAACAGCTTCTAAACCCCGCAAAGACTCTGTAACCATACAACACAACATCCTAAAAGCCAAATCCCAAGCACGCAGGATTTCCTAACTTATTCAAATGGGTGTTTCTCCCTTTTTAGATTGGCAGGATAGAGATCAAGATAGCAATTCAAGACAAGTACAAAGTTATATGCAAACCTCTGAAAATGTTCTACATCAACTTGATGTCTGTCTTTTGAAGTTTCTTAATTAAAAAGTGAAAGAAAAAAGGAAAAACATTTTCATGAAAAATGTCCTTTCTGCAAAATCCTGGTATTTTTTTTCCAGCTCTAATTTTAATCCTTTTCTGATTTATTAAATGTGTGCAAAGGCTTTGGGCCTCTCCAAATTACCTTTCTTTATCTAAGTGCTGATCCAACAAAGGAAACAATCCTGTTGTCCCTGGCTTATGATTGGACACAGCAGTTTCAAGGTACCAATCAAAGAGGTACTGAAGAATCCCTGGACCATAATGTCCCTATAATGTGTATTTTAAAAAAGTAACAACTGGGAGAACCTAAGGTTCATTTTTCAAGAACTTCCCAACAAAAGACATGAGGAAAAAACAACTCCAAATTAGCAGAAAATCTCCAAAGGTTTTTGTTCAACTGCAATCATAAATGTAGCAACATAATTGTTATCAAATGTAAGAATGATAACACCTACCTGATTTGGGCTTTTGTTCAGCCTAGTGGCTAAGGAAACAAAGGTTTTGCTTGATGGTCCTTTTCTCTGACATTCCAGTAGAATTTCTCGGTCATCATTTCTATAGCAAAAATGCGTTTTTAAACTATTAATACATATGTATGTGTACATGCACAAAACCAAAAAAAAAATACGTACAGGCATATATAAAATTCTGAGTATTTCCATACTACGGAACATGAGTTCAAACAGCAGCAATGAACTTACGGAGGATCCTCCCTTCTACCAGCACAGAGTAACAGAGTCAGTACAAACAAGCAGTAGTAGAGATTATGCTACCCTATCAGGAAGGGCAGGATTATTACAACAGAGTTAGCCCAAAACCAAAGTCATCAAAAAGAGTTTTAAGCTTCTAAAGCAGACATTTAAACTTGAATTGAAAAGAACTCATAAATTCAACAGGGGCCAGTAGTTCTAGGCAGACTTGCCTCAGTTTGCACAGCTAGGCAGCGGCTTTCACCTAAGGCCCCGCTGACGTTCAAAGATTAAAGGAAGAGGTGTCTGACTTCTGTAAGCGGCCTAATAGAACAAACATACTCGGAGCACATCTACTATTCACATGAGCATAAAGGACCAGGAGTCTATTCTTAAGCGTATCACCGATTTGCTGTTTGTCTCATTAATTAATTTAGGTATATGTAAAATGTATATAGACACTGTCATTATACAATAGCTACTATGTATCTTTGGCTGAAACATACCATATTCCAATAAATTATATTTAATGTCCTCCATTTCAAAGAAAAATGTAACAACTAGTTATTTAAATAAATTTTTTTTTTAGGCATAGGTCAAAGATGCACAAAGACTGACATAGAAAACCTAGTCATATTCATAAGGAAAACTCTAATAATCTCTTCCTATCTCACTGGTTTGCATGTTAAAAATCGTATTAGCTTTCGCAGTCTTTTTTCCATGAAGGAGGTAATTTTCTTTTAAAATGCTACCGAGAAACTTACTTTAAATCTGAACTATACTTCAGAACTATATAGTTCAGAAAAGTCTGTCCTGAAAATTTTAGGAGCCCTTTTATAAAGCGTTGATTGTATCAAGTTGTAGCAAGAACAGCAAAACCTGCTAACTATAGTTTCTTAAGGATAAGAATACACCACAATAACTTTGCCTGTATCTTTGACACATACAGTCGCCTCATTTGTCACTCACATCCTACTAATGGACTGGAATATATGGGCTGAATGGTTGACTAGTACATTTCTGCAGATTGAGCAGCGTAGACCCCAAAACAGAAAACTGCTCTCATGCCTTCTCTCAGCAGGGGAAATCTTTAGCTGCTCTCCTTTACCCAGTCACCAATACTGTTCCTACACCAGGCCTTGTAGGAACATCAAAGACTTCCATCCCCTACCAAGCCTGGCTGGAAATTTTGGACAGGAAAGGAAACGGCAGGGGAAACAAAAATTACAGACAGTACAATATAGTAGGTCTTGTTACCTTAGCGTATAAGCTTTACAAACAAAAGCAAAAAGTACTCTTGTTTTGGGGGATCTGGGTAAGTGATGGAATTAGTTATGACGTATGCAAACCACCTTCTTTAAGGCAAATCTGATTTAACCTACCGAAGAAATGACTAAAAATTGTTCTCTTCCAAAGGCTGCTAAAAGGATTACATGAAATCAGTTCATCTCTTGAATTTGTTTTACCCTGGACAACTGTTAGAGAAAAAGGATAAAATAGACTTTGGCACCTTTCAGTGGTACTCTAAGAGAAGGCATCAGTCTTGTAAAGCCGTCCTGCATAGATAGAAGGAGGCTCCCACTCCACTATTTACAGAAGGATGTAAAGCTAACCGAATAACTTCAGCCATCAGCTAAATATCCTTTTCTTCCCACTTTTCAGTATATCGTGTAGTTTAAAAAAACCACTAAAACAATCAAACAGATCAAATCAGAAATTACCTTGTCCAGGAAACTACTACTTCTCCCTTCTTTTTAATGATGTTTTTGGCATACAGACTAGGTGACGAGGCAGACGAAGCCAAAGGAGAAGAGTCTTTGTTCTGCTGCAATTCATTCTTCTTACTGGAACATCGTTTGGGTGCTGAATTTACCTCTTCAGGTTTCACATCACTTGCATCACCCCCTTCACCCACCAATTCAGTTTCTTTTCGTTGCCTTTTTGAGTTGGAATTCTCTCCGGCAGCCTCCTTTTTCCTTTTTTTACTAGTTTTATCACCTATACTTATCTGGCATCCTACATCAGTATTCGAAGTGGGTTTTGTTTCAAGATTACATTCACCTGCTACAGTCTCATTGGAAAGCTCTTCTGTTAAGTCTATAAATGCATCAGAGCACTCTTCCAGTTCTTCCTTTTTATCACTGTTTTCTGAGTTAGCTGTAGAAGTTTCCTGAGTCCTGTTATCTGCAATGGATTCCACTGCAAGACATGAAGTTTCACTAACAATATCATCTGTTAAGTCTATGTATGACTCTACACTGCATCCAGCAGGAAAAGAAGCTTGAGATCTAACACCCATTTCATTTATGTTTTCAGATACTTTCAATTTGTGTGTCTGAGATTGCTCAGAGCCTTCATCTGGGCTTTCAGTGTCATGGCTCTCTGTGTCTGAAGATTTTCTACAGGGTCCAGGCAACCCAGTAGCTTCTCCCTTTCCAATACTATTATGCGACTCCTTTAGAGGCTGAGGTAAGGCAGGATTTTGTTCTTGTTCAGTGCTGACGTGAGGCAACTGATCCGTCTTAACCAGATCTGGTTTGACAGTTTCCTGCACAGTGGCTGCTGTGGCACTCTGACTGTCCTTTTCTTTTTCCCCACTTCTCATTTCTTCTTTCTCATTCTTGGTTGAGGATGCCCGTGCTTCCTTCATTGAAGCCATCTGATCAAATGCTGGCGAGGTAGATGGCACCGCACGCCTAATCTTTACAATAAAATGATCATTGGATTTCTCCATGATTACTGCTTGCATTGGTAGGCTGGGGCGACACTGAAAACCGGGAACAACAGGCCGACTTGTCCATGATGAAGAACAACTTGATTTACTGCTTGAGTTATCAGATTCTAAAGCCAAATGAATGTCTTGCTCAGTGGCATCCTCCTCTTCAAGAAGTGCATCTTCACTGTAATGTGCGCTGAGAACACCCTCGGGAGTTGAGCTAGAATTATTCTCAGGTTTTAGGAAGCTGAGGTGAGCATCTGATTTCAAAGGTGATGGAATAGTTAAGGAAACAGCCAAATCTTCAAGGAGGATAGAAGAAACTAATGATTTATTCTTTTGTAAACTGCATTCATCTTCTTTGCATGAAGCTGCATTTGTAGGAACCTCAAACATACAGCTTTCATCTAGTACGTCTGGATCAACAGACGTCTGAAGCCTAGATGTTAAAGAGGGAGCTCTTACAGGTGAAACAATAGGCCAGTTAATATCCTCTACTGGTCGAGATTCCAAACAAGCCTCCTTTGGAGCAATCTCTTGCACTAGTCCGGCCGTATTACCTCTGCATTTATGACTGTCTAAAAACTGTTTTTCTGGTGTCCTGAATTCCCACTCATGTCTATCAATATTGCCACCATTTTTTTCCAAGAGATCAGAACCTTGCAATAAGCTTTTGAAAATTTCACCCATTTGAGCATCACTTACAAGATTAAATGTAAGACTGGACGCTTGTTGTTCCGTGAGAAGCTCATAACTAAGATCAGACTTGTTAGCATCTCTGGATAGCTGGAATCCTTCCTTTTCATATTTTACACCCTTCAATGGAGTGAGCGCGCCTTGCAAATTATTCTCTTTAGAGAGGTGCACTTTGGTTTGGGAATTCCTTGTGTTATCAATGGAGTTAAGACACTTTGTAAAGGCAGTTTTTGGTGCATCTGTTTTATTTTTCTCATGGTGACACTTAGGTCGTTGATAATCCACAATTTGCTTTGAAAGGATATATTCTTCAGACTTCTGAGATCTGGCTTTCAGGGACTTTTTTCTAGATCTTTGCACATCATTTTTATGACTGATTTTGTGTTTTTGTTTTCCTGCTCTTTCAAACTTCCCTTCCTCACTCTCATTTCTCACATTTAGCACATCACATAGTTTTATTGTAATTCTCCTTATCTTTTCAAATAAGTAATCAAGCTGTTCATCTACAAATTTCCATAACTGTTTTTTCATATCTGATACCTGTTGTTCAAAAAGACGGTCCACTATGGCATTCTTTTTAACTTGTTTAAGTTTGGACTCTATAATATCACAGATGTTCAATTTTAATGTCTCACCTAGTGTAGACATCTTGGAAAAGTTCAAGTATTTTATTAATGATGTAAAATTTATGATACCAGATTCTATGATTCTGTGAAAATGCTGAACTGGAAAGTGCACCTTGAACTTCATATAATTTTTCCTCATCTGCTTTCGTATAGCTCTTAGCATCTGCATGATTTCTTGTATATTTGAAGGTTCAACAATAACATGAACTATTTTTTCAAGACAAGCAATGCTCACAGTTTTATTTTTCTTCATATCCTTTGAAGATCTGAAAGTCTGATTTTTATGCCTCTCTCTGTTCTTCTTTGTACTTACTTTCACAGAAACAAATTTTCCTTTATCTTCATTGCAACACACAGTTTTGCTCTTTTGATTCTGCGGACTGCTGGTCAAATTTCGTGTCTCAGGAGAAGCTTTTGGTCTTGATTTTTTTGTCTTTTCAGAGCATCTTTCTGGTTTTGATTTTTCTTCATCTTCATCACTACTTATGATTTCTCCTTCTTCTATTTCATCTGAAGAGATACTCAGCCGGGACTCCATCTCTAAGTGTTCATCAGACATGCTAACTGGCTTTTGATTTTCCTTGTTTACCTCCTTTGACAAATTCTTTGAGGGACAGACGACAACTGCACTTTCAGGAACCAAATCTGTAAAAAGAAAACAGTTTGCTAATCACCATAAAAAATGCAATTAGAAACAGACTTTTTCAGAAAAACCTGGAAGATTCTCTTCTGTAAAGTGACCGTTCAGAACTGTTTGTTTGAAACTGCCAATGACAACTCAGGAAGTTGGAGCTATAACAAGTTTGGGTGGTTTGCTTCAGCAGCTACTAGTTTAATGGGATTTTTCTGAGCTCCAAAGGGCAAATAAGTCCTCAACATTTCACCAAAAACATGTGAACTATGTCACAAATATATCCACTGAAAACAGAAAAATCTAGCAGTTCCCGTCGGTTTTGAACTTCTTTCTATTCACTTTAACAAGTTTTCTGAACACCGCACAAGCTGAATTTTAACTTCAGCATCGTTATCGACTAACCTTTACAAACAATAGTTGGTTTTCTTTTAGCAGTTTCACAATGAAAACAAAATAAGCAGTACAAATGACCTATTAATGTTTGCATTCAACTATCTTTTCCAGGGCTGATAAAAAGGTTCTACTTCAATCAAGTCTTTCAATAAACTAACTTACTAATCAAAAAGAATACTAGGCACTGTACACATCATTATTTCCTGTTTCAGTTTTTGATGCATTTAAAACTACCAGCACTGTAACTAAGCACCACAACATAAAAAGCTTTTTTTCCTCAGAAATTTTGGAGAAAGCCTCCAGTTTAGGTTCCTGAATGACAGGTATAGGGACCGAGATATGTGAGAGGAAAGGCTAAAGTTCTGCCAAACGTAGTATGCCTTACTCTGTCTTACAAGTAAGTTTATTAAATATTTTCTATTTTTGAGGTATCATTAGATATGTATTTAATCATTCTTTAAAATTCAAACCAAATGTTATTTTGTTAAGAAAAACAAGCAATTACAGCAATAAGCAGCTACACAAAGCAGTATGTTACAAAAGATGAAAAGGCAAGCTCATTTCCATTGTACAAAAATTCCACTGAAGTGCGTATGTATTGATTAACGAGCTTTGCAGGTAATTTTAGGCTTGCTGGGCACTCTAGTTAATAAAACACTCTTAAGTTCACTTGCACATGGATTAGACTGCTTAATGACCTCTAACAAACATTTAATGTCATAAAAGAACAAATCTAAATTGCTCTCCGTAAAAAATGAACTTGCGATTAACAGTTTAAAGCAACATTTGAAAATGCTTATACAGATTCTACAAGAGCAAAAACCTATTCCATCACTGCCTCCCTTTTAGTTTTACAAGGATCAATACCTTCTCAAACTAATCACTTCAATATTTTGACAAACCAAAGTATAAAATGAAAGTGGCCAAATTATAGCATTAATATGTGTACCCCTGTGCTGCAGAACTGTAGAAAGGTGAGTACTGAATTTCAAGGCCAAAAGAAATCATAGCCTCCTGTCAATTTAACAGGTTCAGAACATCATTGGTCAGACCACAGAAACAACTAGGCATCTAACTTCAGACCTGAAAATCACTGCTTTGTTATTTAGTAGCAAGTTCTGGACAGGATGGATTCCTCTAATAAGTAACTCGGGGAAACACTACAAAATTAGAAAAATACTTTTATTTGATGTTCATCTACTTTGATCCCAAAGCTCTCGTGTCCCCCCAGATATTTCAGAGACTATAAACTGCTGTAGGAATGAAATATATACTGCTCAAGGGATTCACACTTAAGAGAGTAGCTGTCTCAAGCACAAGAGACAGAATTCCAGAGTAAACCACACTAAGATTTGCAAAAACACATAAGGATTATGCTCCAAAACATAAGAACAAGGATTTAAATGCCACTTCTACCATTCCTCTTCTAGTAGGAAAATTAAACTTCCAAGAAAACTTCTTGTTAGTTGCAGCAGGACATTACAGGAAGAGTTAAATTCCCACAAGTAAAAGATTTAAACTTTGGGTCACCTATTTTCTCTTCCTGTGAGTGCTGTCATGGTATTTTATCTCCCTGACATCTTATTTAGGAGTTAGCTCCTACTTCATTAATGATAAATTTTATCTCCCTGACATCTTATTTAGGAGTTAGCTCTTACTTCATTAATGATAAATCCCAATGTTGTATTTGTTCCAAGTTTTTCCCCACCGACTGACTCACAATTATAAAATATATCTAAAAATTCACACTGAATTCAATTCAGATGGAGAGCACAGCCTTCTCTTAGCTGACATTCCTAGAAATTAAGTCTCAGGTACTCTCTCCAGCTTTCTCACAAATAAATAATTGAAAGAATATGATCCTAAATAAATTTTGCCTCTACAATTTCAGAGAAAAACCTAATGAGATCTACTCAGAACTAACCACAATTAAGAAACCTATATGTATTTTTTTTTAGACGTTTGTAGATAACTCTTATTTCAACCACTCATCTGTCAGCAGTGACAAACTCCAATTTTTATAGCACTAACGTTCAATCGGCTACAATCTTGACTGCACTGTTAAACAGCTCCCCTATAAACAAAAAAGACCACTATAGCTTACATAGCTAAAGAAGAAACAATTTATATTTTTGAGAAAGCAGTTAAAGTCATTTCTGCCTTCCACGAATGAATCTTCTAAGCCTTCATGTAGAAAAGAAATTAGAATACACATATACAAATACCTTTGTTATAACTCTTCACAAGACCTTTGCAGGGACTCTCCATCTTAAGTGCTTTAGCCAAAGGGCGCATTGGACTGTTCAGTGGGCTGATTGCTTTTGGAATGTACCTCAAGTGATTGAGATCAATGCTCAGTATTGAGCTGTCATCATCGACAGGAACTGGGTTAGTTTCTCTCTCTTTAATTTTAGGATACATCTCACCACTAAGAGAAGATGCTGCAGTACTGATTTCAGTTAGATCCGGCTCCAGATCACAAGCATTCTGGTCAACTAACGGTTCGTCCTTATCACTTAACATAGTTCTGTCAGGTGACTGAGATGTACTCATATTAATTTCACAGATACCCTTTTCCTCAATGGGACACTCAACATTTTCTGCAGCCAAGTGATCATCGTCCTTCACTACTTCCATTAAAGAGTCCGGTTTTATTTTGCTAATATCATCTGCGACATCACAGGACTCCAGGTCACCAGAACTTTTGGCTTCCAAGTCATCTAAGACAAGGTTTTGAGAGCCACGTTGGTCTGCTGAGCTTTCTATGTCAGCAGCTAGCCAGATTTTATCTTCCTCTTTCTTCTCTGCTGCTAACTCTGAAAGGGCTCCCATACTTTCGCTGGCAGGTTCGGATTGTGCCACTTCTGCTGCTGGTACATCATCATCCTGCATCACACCCACTGTCACAGGTAAGTTTTCACACTCTGCCACACTCCCTGCCACCTCCAGGGGCAAAGGTTCAGGGTGATTCAGATCCATCACTGCCACTGCTGTTGCTGAGGCTTCTGATTCAACCAGATCACAAGCCTCTGCTGCCGCTGACGTTTCAGCCTGCATCTCATCAGGAACCAGTACCTCTGCTGCTCCTGGCAAGGCTTGGGGTTGTACCTGACCCACTTCTGCTTCTGGTAAGGTTTCTGAGCTCAGTTCATCAGTTGCCACTGCTGGCAACGCTTCAGACTGTGCTGGATCTGCTGCTGCTACTTTCAAGGCTTCATTTTCAGAATTGACAGGAATAGGTAGTGCTGGTTCCACATCGCTTTGAGCCACACTGTCCAGAACTTGTAATGTTGAGTTAGCTTGCTCTGCGGGACCACAGTTAACAGGGTGGGCAGAATCTAACGGTTCTGCCTGCAGCGTGAGCTCTGTACTTCCCTCGTCAGTGGCCTTTTGGGAAGGTGTTTTAAGTCCATCTGTTGGAGAGAGACATTGCTTCTTAGCAGGAGAAAGAGTTAAATTTAGCTTTTCCATAAAGCTAAGTTTTAAGTCTTTGCTTTTTGTCCCAGTGTGATCATCTTTAGTTTTGGAGATTTTATGGTCTTTTAAGCTATCTGCTACTCTGTATGTTTCTTCTAGCCTATAGGACTTGTTTCTCTCACTTTTTGTAATATCTGTACCTTTCTTGGATTCTTTTCCAGATTGGTGAGAAATCTCTTTTGCAACTTTTCTTTCATTTCTGAAATGTCTATTTTCATCCTGATTCTCTCTTTCTCTTTTCCTTTTTTCTTCAGTTCTGTGTCTTTCTGATTTGGAATGTGCTGTTTCCCATTCATATCTACTACTATTTTCCTTCAAGCGCGCGTGTTTATGCTCTCTGCTGTTGGAATTAGAAGGTGAAGTCCTTCCTTCTCGAGAAGTATGATCATTTGTTCCCCTGTCTCTCTTGCAGTCAATGTCTCTTCCTTTTCTAGACTCTTCCACACGACATTTACGTGATTCATGAAGATTCTTTGAATGTTCATTCTTTGAGTGTGGACTACTCCCTCTACCAGACCTCCTTGGTTGCTCTTGTAGCTTTTCATTTGGTTTATTTTTTTGGCCAGTGTTTTTTTCATCTTTATCATGTGTTTTAATGTCTTTTTTTAATAAATTTTGTGATCTATCATCAGCATACAATTCACCTCTTGTTTGAAATCTGTCTTTACTGGTAGTTTGTTTCTCCCAGGAAGAAACACCCCTTTCTACTCTTCTTTCTACACTTGGACTGCATTTGAGTTTTACGCTCTGACTTTTTTGTTGCAACTCATTTTTACTAGCCTTCTCTGAAAGGGCTTTCAGCTTTTGCGGAGGTTCTGAATTCCCCTCTTCACTATCACCAGTATTACAGTTACCATTGTTTCCGGTGCTCTGATGTACTTCTCTTTTGTATTTGTTGACGTTTCCCCTACTATACTGTTCATTACTTTTCATTTCTTTTCTTTCCTTTCTGTTATCCTTGTTGGAACTATGGTCATAGTTCGGTAGACATGTATGAGTACCATCATTGCAGAGCTCTTCAGGAGGGTATCTCAGTAAATACGGAGTGTTTCTTTTTTCGGAGCTAGACTTCCCGTTGTCCATATTATGAGATGAGTAACTATGGTATGTATCTTTTGAACAGTCATTTTTCATTCTATGCTCCATCTTTATGCTGTCACCTAAATCAGAAGGTCTGAATTTGGAATCTTTTGTTTTACACATCTCAGAGCACCTTCCATTAGTTGATCCTGGAAGGTATGTTCTGGTGAAGCTACTTCGATGATTGGGAAATTCTGATAGCCTGTTTATAAAAAGAAAAAAAGTTATGTTAGTGTTGAAATTTATTTAAGCATAACTGAAGCTGAATTGCGATGAATCCATCTCTCTCTAAAATTTTTTCATACTTTCTTTCAGCTTCAAGTTGAAAAAATGTGGGATAAAAATAGAAGTTAAATAATTTCCATTAGCACACATTAAAAGAATATAATTTGTATACGTATTTTCCAAATGAAATTAATCTAAAGAAAAGGCAAGATCTGTGGAAAAATACTGTACTGGGTCTAATTAACAATTTCAGTAATTCAAATTAGTACTTCATTGTCCAGCAATAAAGAGAGCCTTCCCTTAGGAAAAAAAAAAAGTTGTTCTTTACAGCATTAGTAATTTAAAAAAATAATAATAAAAAGAGCAAGTCAATAGTTCACTACTTGATAAACAGGCAACCAAAAGAATAGGTATAATGTGACTGTGCTTACTCTACGCAATAAGCAAATAAGCTACCACATTTGGAACTTGCTGCAAGCTACGGAAAACAAGTAGTAAATTACAATAATCAAGCCTTATCAAGGCCATATGCTACTGCAGCAAGGTCATCATAATAAAAAGAAAAAAATTAAGTTAAAAAGGGCACATGTAGCCTGTATGGCCTGAAATCTTACTCGTTACTGATAGAACTCATCAAAGTTACCTCACCAGGAAAAAAAACGAACCAAAACAAAACAACAAAAAACCCCAGACAGACACTCTTCTGCCATATTCAACCCAACATGTCATTAAAATGACATGGTTACAGGCAATGGCAACCTTCTTAAATACTCTCCACTATCTCAAAAGAATGATTGTGTCTAACCGATGCATAAGTAAACAGAAGTAAAAGTCATACCACCAAATGATGGCAGCAAACCACCAAAGTATGACTCCTTTTTACAGGGTCAAGGATGAAGGGGCTGCTACACACAGGCATTTGGTTTTGGCCCGAAATTCTGTGTTGATTCAGTGTCCAGCTGTAAGGAATCCGTTCAAGTGTAAAGTAATTCTGTATTTATGTCCAATACAAAATGGGGTTGGTTTTGCTTTATAAAACTGAACACTTCCTATGGGCCAATACAGTAAATTTAAATATGTAATGATCAGCTTACACAACTGGCTGTACTCCAGAAATGTGACCTTGTGATGTGAACTGAACGTTGAACTAAAACAATGCTGCAGCTGTTGTAATACAAAACCCTTTCCTGTATTTCCATTTAATTTTAACTATACTGACAAGTTTTCGCTGTGCTTTAGGCTGGCTATTAAATCTGCATATGTGTGTGATGAATGTAATTGTATCCAAGTGGAAATTTTGGGTTTTTTAGTTTGTTTTGATTTTTTTTTCCTGAGATAAGCACTAACAATTTCCCTCAAAGATATTATCTTTGAAGCAGTCTTTACAGATAGGTAGATTGCTTAAGATGAGCTAATTTATTATAGGCCATGCAGCAGACAAGGCATGCTTCTAAGACCTCAAAGTGCCACTTTCCCCACAGTTTTCCATGGTGGATGCCTCCAAAATACCTAGATCAAATACCTTGTTCATAAATTTTTATCACCATCAGAAGGTATTGCAACGGAGTTTGGAAACTCTTTAGTGAGGGCGAGTATTCAAAACAAGAAAATATTTTTCAAACAATTTTATTTAAAACCCAGACTACTACACTCAAAGGTGTGAAAATGACAGCTATCATGTCAAAGCCAATCAGCTGGAAGAGTTACACATGTTAAAACCTCTTGACCTCCATCAGATCATATCTGGTAATTTTCAGTATTTAGGGAAAAAAAAAATAAATCACAGTTAATATGCATATAGCCTCTAGCACAGCAACGTCAAATGAACCTTCTCCTCTATGACACCTTTTGGTGCAAGAAAATATCAAATGGTCAAACTGAAACACAAACAAACTAAGGATGTGGCTGATGTCACAAAAGTGACAAGCAGGTGACCTTGTGATAAGCTAGGGGTCCTGAATCTTGGACCCCTGCTCTGGCTTCAAGCAGTTCAGAAACCTTAAACTCAGCTACTCTCCCATGCACACTTTAATATTTTCAACGCCTTGCAGTAAGATTAGTAGTACACAGAAATTACCAAGTATTCTCTAGCTGCTATCCCCCACCATTGGAAACAGGGCTTTTGTATCTTGCCATGAAAACACCATATAGTCTCTTTATTTATTTTCATCTGTTGTCTGCAAAGTTCCATGGAATTCATGTCTGAGACCATAAAATAGACTAGTTCTGAAGCTGAACCGTGTAAGATAGTATCTGCTTTGAAACATGCAAGATGGTTAGATAACCCACCAGGAACGGGTGATTAAACAAAACAAATGAAAAAAGAATTCAGGCAAATGGTTACCCTTTGGATTCCTCGTTTTCTTAATTAGAAACCAAAGACCTCATCAAGCAAAGAAGATACATACCTATTTCCTCTGATTGTACCAGTACTAAACCACACAAACAATTATTTACTAAGTAATGATTTTCTTCATTAGTTTTACTTACAAGTATATAAACATGATCAGACAAAAAAGCATGTTTGCAGTTCCACTATCTAGTTGTACCTTTGATGGAGATTACTGATTTCTTCATCCTTACGGTTAATTTCCACTCTTGCTGTTTTGATAAGTGCTGAAATATTCTTTTTTAGAGCTTGGTTTTCATTCTGTAGAATGACATTCTATTTTAAATATATACAAAAAAGAGAGCGGGGCGGGGGGGAGAGAGAGGGAAAAAAAAGAGAATTAGCTTGGGTATCCAAACACGTAATGAAAAACAGTGCAAGACAACCATTAGAAAAAGTCCCATCATATGCAAACTGACAGTAGAACATACAGAAACCATTTAGGAGAAGTCAGAATTAAGTCAGAATTATTGAGATCCAAAGGAACTTTAAAAAAAAAAAATTACTCATGTTTATGCTCCTGTTTGTGTTCCTGGTAATTATCAAAGATGTTTTAAGCATACACTTTATTAGAACTGAAATATGCCACAAACCAAATAACCATAGAGCTAAAAAATTATAATCTGCCCCTTTGCTTCATTCTTTTTCTCAATTTATTGCTTTCCTGGTCACTGTGTCAAATGAGAGATGTAACTTCTAAGCACTTTCAGAGAAACAGGGTAATTGTGTTTCTTTCAAGGTATCAAAACTTTGGGTGCTGTATCATTCTAACATTTCTAGATGTGATGTTCTAGAACCCTATCTGTCAATCCTGGAGATAGCCCCTTCTCTTAATAATTGTCCTCAGCAAAGCCTGCTCAGAAAGGCAGACAAGTTTTGCAGAAAACAATACAGAAGTGTCACAGGGCGGAAGCTGCTTACCGTTTCAAAGCTTAGAACCTTTGGGACTTATTTGTAATACACACTAGAGCATGTTGCAGAATTGCCCAAGATAAACAAACTATATAGAATGGCACAGCATGGGGATACTAGCTCAAGTTGAAAAGCAGTTCAGCCTTATCAAAATGGCACTATGCTCAAAGCAACGCAGACATCCTCTTCCAGTTCTTAATGACAGCTCAGATACCTTTGCAACACTCTCCCTAGTGCATTAGACCTATTTTTTAAAAAACGAGAGGACTGGATACCTTTCTGATAACTATTCAATTAGAAAATAAGCATGTCAAATAAGGAGACAGAAGATAGCTTTTAAGCAACTGAAGTATTACTGCACGCAACATCACGAAACAAGTGAATTTACCTACTGATTCTGTCAGTAGGCTATCCTAGCAACTATCCTAGGCAGAACAAGCTCCTAGCACCTACAGAGGTGCTTTACAAACCATCCACGTGATGGATTAATTCTGGAAAGCATATGAAATTAACTCTCTCTCAAAGCAATATTCAGTTTGCTTTACATAAATCTTGACAACGTTGCCTGTTGAACTACAGTACCTGTGCCTGTATTTCCTTAAATTTCTTCATCAACTCTTTAATTTGCTGCTGACATTTTCCATATTCTGCCTGCAACTGTCAAAGAGAGGATTCACAGCACAGAAGTGGACTTAATTACACAGAAAAGTTACTCCACCAGATTTATAGTTAATTAACACAGTAATGTATATTACAAAGCTGTTTTTTTCCAAAAGTAACATATTAAAGCCATATTAAAACAAAAAGCTTCAATATTGTCCAACAGGTATACAAGTCTCTAAAACATCACAAACACTTAGGTAAGAGGAAATCTACGTGCGCTTGCCCAACAGTAATAGGCTAGAGAGTAACAGGAAGCCATATTATTGTGAAATTAAAGACACAATTATCGAGGAGCAGGAGTTCTCAGAGCCCTACAGATGGAGACTTGTTTGTCAGATTTTATATAATACAAAATAGTTAAGGAAAAACACAACAAAAAGTTACTACAAACAAACCTGGACTGCAAAAATAGACTGCAAAGGACATGCTCCTGTTGAGATCACAAAATTAAATAAAATACATTTGGCATGAGCCCTTCTTTAGAAATAGATGGTGACAAAACTTTCATAGAAGAATGGACAACTTCCCTATTGTCATACTTAACAGTCAACTGCTTTCAAACTTTCAAAGTGACATTTCCATCACTTAGTAGACTCCTGGAGGTTTTGCTCCTGCTTCTTCTATAGTGCATTATATCTGTGGATGTCTGTCCCTTTTACTCCAAAGCTCAAGTTAGTTAAGGCGTGTCTTATGGATCAGGACAGGTGATGCTACATGCGTAAGTGTTCTGCTGATTTGCTAGAAGCAGTTATCTATTGCGTGGTTGTCTTCAGCCTCAAGGACAAAATTTAATGACACATAAGATTAATCCACGACCTATCTGCTTTAGTCTGGTAAAATTTGTTGGGAGAAACGTCATGACTAGCTTTGTATCAGATGTCTGAACAGATATTTAACTAGAAGGAAATTACAGTACACTTTCCCATAATGTAGCTGATACATGAACTGCATGCAAAGGACGTTAAATGAGAACAGACCATGTCACAGAGTGAGAGATTCACTTACTCTGATAAACTTGTTGACGTAACAGTTTATTAGCACACTCTTGTTTTCACTTATTTAAAAAGTTTCCCTATTTTTCCAATAATGTGAGCATACCGACAACATTTTTTGCACTTTACACAAGAAAATTTGGAACAAAAAACCTCCAAAACACCAGAATTATTTTTGTCACATTAATACACACCTCGTTGTAGGATGCTTCTTTTGCAGTCCCTTCTTCAATTAATATCTCATCAAATAAATTTAAGCTGTTTCCAGCTGGTGTAGAATTTGGAGCGGAATTGTCTGTAGAAAGAAAATCAATTACATAAAGAAAAAGGTGTTTTTCTAGCCGGGTTGCATTGTGTCACTGAGGAAAACACATGACCTTATCTGGAGAAATTCCTATCCTGAATTTCAACATCTATGTTAGTTTTATTGGAAATACTTGATCCAATTTACATCGACATAAAAGGTAACGATGCAAATTGAAGTTCAACTGAAAACATTGTGTTAGAAAAATTAAGAGATATACAGGACACCTAACAACGAAGATGGGTACATTTTATGACTGTCTAGTAAGTTGTTTTACGTCGAAGGAGAGCTAACTCACAGTAAATCTACCTAATTTACAAAGCAAGAAGGGCTATACCTTAGCAGTGATCTGAAGTTCTGCAATTCCAGAGCCAATAAATAGCAGAAAGCTAGAATAAATATGTGCATCCTACCATTCCTTCAGCTTTTGGCCAGACTTCACCTTGGAAACATTTGCAGTTGAAAAAAAATTACTGAGAAAAAGAATGCTCAGATGCCAATGACGTACACATTCACAAACATCGATCAGTTGATCAGAATCAAATGGAGTTACTGTAGAGTTGGTATGAGGTTGAATACCATGATTCTTGTGTTGAATAAATGTTCTCTGCTTCTTTATATTCCCTCACAAACGTAAAATCCCTAGCTTTAGTTCCAAAGAAATGAAAGAAAAAAACCCAAACAAATCAAAAACCAACCCAAAACCCAAACACCCCAATTATTTAGATTACGGTGCGTTTTCCTCAAATCAACCTGTGTGCTCTGTTCACCAAATACGCATTACTGACAGGACCTGACTTACACCACCTCTGAAATACAGATTCATTTGCAGACAAATAAATGAAGTTAGCTACCAAAGCTGCGCTTCAATCCTTTGGACAATACCATAATGCAGAGAGTATTATTAACACAATGCAAGATGACATGCAAATAACATCTTATCTGTAGAGAGCAAAAATCTCACCAATCATCTTTTCAAATTTAAAAAAAAAAATCCCTCAGAACTAGACTACATAAAATGTTTGTATTGCATTAAGTTATTCCTCCTTGCATCTTTTACATTTACTAAACAATGCATCTCAGTATGTGAAATACAGACTTAGTGAATACTCTTACGTGCTGTAACAAACACAAAATGGAAAGCAAGAAAAAGATGCATAGATGCTTTACGTCTGTAGGATATAGTATAGTCCTTCCATAAAAATTCAACGGCCTTACAGTAGTAAGATCAGTAGAGAAACACTTGTTCAAATACTAGAAACAGCATTTCATTAAACCGTACACTAAGACTCCTAAAAAAGAACACTTGCTGGGTCCATTTCTTTCTTACCTTCAAAGAAGTTAAAAGAGGAAATTAATTTACATTAGCATGTGAAATTACTGAGAAAGTACCAAAAGGTTAAAAGGATCTACTGAATGTACTGTATCACACAGAAAGTATGTTTTGGAGCACTCACTGGGGATTTAGTGATCAGTGACTGTTGCTTCTGGTCCTGAAGGTATTTAAAAACCACAAAACAAAGGTGCTTTTTCCAAGGTAAAATGTCCTATATCAAGACACAGATAGAATAGCTATGGTTTCTCTGCATCCCTTTATATGCCCAAGTCTCTTAAAATAGCCACAATCACAGGAAAACTATCCTATAATCATTCAACCAATAGATTTAAGAATTCTCTGCTGTATTTATACAGAGTGTAACATATATGTCTTGAATTTAAACAAGTAGCTCACTGAAGCATATGTTACACCAGCTAAATGTAAACTTAAAGCTTACTGTTGTTTTACTTGAAACCAGCCTAAGAAGCCCAGAGACCCTATAATGCTCCAAGCCAAGCAGGAGGATACAATCAACCTACCAGGAACTGTCAAACCATTGTCCAAGCCATCATAAATATCCACTGAGCTCTCATCACCTTCCTTGAAGGGGGAAGCTTCAGCTAAAGCAAAAAAAAAAAAAAAAAGGCCAAAGTAAACATTCAGTAAACTCCAACCTCTAACTTTCCCATAAAGTAAGTGTAGCTGTCATCCTAGACCAGTAGAGAGTAGTAAAAGTAGTAGAGCACAGACTTGTAAGAGACGGGAATTTTACCCAGCAAGCTACTGCTGCTGTGGAGAAAAGATCTTTTAGTCACCAGGGAGCAAAGACAGTCTTGCAAAATCAATTCCTAAATACTACGAGAACTGTGCATGAAGCAAATTATATGGCTTTAAATACAAATAAAATTTAAAATTATAAACTAAGTCAACTTGATCTGAATTTAAAACTGTTTTCTAGAATACACTGAATACAAAAGTTACAGAACTTGGAAACAAAACCAAAAGAATTATGATGATTAAACCACCACTGCTAAAAGAAACATTTCTCGCTAGACAGAAAGTATTGTAACAGTCTGTATCACAATTCAAAGAATTTGCTTTAGCATTGCCATCTATTCACACACTAACCGGTTCTGTAAAAGTATTTTAATCTACATCTCCTCAGTCTCTCTTCGTGTCTTTTTCCAATGCCTCTTATTACCCTCATCTCCTCTAGGTGAATCTCTCCAGCTCTGCAACAAATATTATTGCTATAAAGAAAAATATCAATATCCACAGTCTTTCTGAGGCTGGGAATCTCACAAATACACGTCAGATCAATCAACTGCGGAGCTGGAAATAACATTTGAGTACCCTGATTGCTGGTACTACACCAGATGATAGCGCATTTGCTCTTACAAATAGCAAACAAAGGAAGAATCCACCTAACCGTCCAAATACACGCTTCATTAAGATACAGCGAAGGTTAAATTATACACCGTAAAACACGGGAAGAGACAGTTCCAGGCATCCCCTCAAACATCTAGAGGGGATGGATACTAGAAATCCAAAGTACACAGTTATGGTTTAAAATCCAAACTTACTAATGGGATATGGCTTACAATGATACTGTGCCACAGCCATTTAATTACACTTGAGGCTCATCAGCGTTTGTCCCAATTTAAGTTGTTTCCATTTTGTTTTCTAAGTTATTTTTGGACCTGTTTATCTTCATAAGATCGCTTGTGTTATTTCACTGCAAAACGAAAGTAATGTGTAACACATCTTACCACCGTAGCGGATATCAAACAGTCCCAGTCCATCCTCATCTGTTGCCATGATACAAACTCCCTATGGCTTCCCCATCTATGAGTAAAGCATCAGAGGAAAGACAACAGATTAACTGGCAATTTCAGAACACTGTGAAACAGAAGCATCTTGCACCTGAGCTACCTGTGGCCTTCGCTCTTCAACAAAATCCAACACCAGAATGAGAAAACCCTCACATCGAGATAACAGACGTAGAGCTCTATCGAGAAAAGTAAGAAATTATCTGTCCTGTAAATAAGCATTCTGAAGAAGATCTTCAGCTGTATCTTTTATTCGTACGTACAAAATAAAGATCCTATAAAGAAATTTTGGTATGAAAACAAGCACTGCATTCTATGAACAGGTTACCCGAATGTATATCTTACCCAGTTAAAATAATCTGATCTGGTAACTCCGATTTCTTCTCCGCTGACCATTTAAGAGCAAGTTTCCCCTCTCTGACCCCACCAGCCAAACCAAGAATGAGAGGCAGCAGGCAAGAAACCTTTTGCCTGCCACGGCGAACAGCGATGCTCGCCCACGGGACGCACAGCATCCCCCACAACAGCTCTTCCAGAATGACTTCACAAACACTCACGCTTGTGGCACTGACACACAAGCACCTCTGAAGCCAGAGCAGCAGCCTGCGACACCAAGGCACCCGCCGCGTGGACAAGAGCACAGGAAAAAGCTGGGGCGT
>NW_008824373.1:0-5860 GCF_000699105.1 Pygoscelis adeliae | reverse complement strand
CGGGAGGAACTCTCCGCTCCCTCTCTCTCTTTTTCTGTGTGTGCTTGTTGCGGTTTCTTCCCCTCCCCGCCCCTTTCAGGGTCGTGCGAGTGGCGCCCTGTGAGGTAGGTCCTCTCCTGTCCCCTGGTACTCCTCCTGTCGCGCTTCCTCGGGAGGCGCTTTGCCCCGCAGCTAAAACCGTCCGTATCCTCCATGTCCCTTAAGGTGACTCTGTGGAAGGATGATAGCGGGAGATAGCACGTCGTTAGCAAGCACCGAGGCGGTTTCTAGTCCCTTAGCTGCAGCACGCTACCCTGATGCTATTTGCCGTCTTCTTTAATTGCCTTAAACCAGCATGGGGGGTAAAAAGACAGAGGAGGGGATTTTCTAGGCTTTGCTTCCTTTTTTTAATCACAGTGATGCTGGAAACATGTTCCTGCTTTCCCTGGTTTCATGCTTTGGCTGCCTTAACTGTGAAAAGCACACCTGCCTTCTAGGAGAGTTGAGGCTAGCTCTTTTCTGCCTCTGAAATACTTGAAGACACATAATAACAGGATATCAACACATCGGATGTCATATTATTAATACCTTTCATGGCAGAGCTTTTTAAGCCCCTAAGTTGTGTACACACTTCAGGACTCAAAATCGGTGTTTCTGTTTGAGTGTCTAGGAAATGTCCCAGTTGTTTGAAGACGAAAAGTAAATCGTCATATCTTTTTCAGAATATTGGCTTTCGGTTAGGATTGCTGTCTCTTAGTTATGGTTGGGGAAAGCTTTCATAGTGGTAGTCAGGGTTCTCTGTTGGTAGACAGGTGGCTTTTTCTTCTGTCACTGCAAATCGTAGGATCAAAGTAAAATTGACACGAATATATATTCCTGCATTGGAGAGCTGATGATAATTGGTGGGAAGCAGTGATGAAGAGCTGCTGTTGAAGAGAGAAATAGAGATGGGGATGATGCAGATAGGTGACGTAGCAGACAGATGGAGCAGTGAACCAGAAGTGAGTCACCGAGATCTGAGACTGGGAAAGAAACTGTGCCCTTTCCCTTCTGGCGACTGTTTTAAGAGATATGCTTCAGGTTTAAAAGTCTTGCTAGGTGGAAATTATTGAAGAGTGAGTATATACAGGGAGTCTGGAACAGCACGTTACTGAACAATGACATGGTCTTTTGAAAAAGGAATTGCTATTTCCAAGCTTGGAAGCTACAGATCTAGGAGTAGGTTAGGCTTATCCTGCCACTAAACAACTAATGGCTCCAGTCATTGTACCTGATTTCCTACCAGTTGCTTTGCATGTAGCTTAGGAAGTGTGCATTCTGGAAATCTAGAGCTCTGTGTGCTCTGCAGCTTCGCTATGTCTTTCTGGTGGCTTATTTCTTCAGTATTCCATAATGGAATGGAACTTGCCCACAGCTGCTAAGTAGGGAACAGTCTTTTGACGTTCATAGTAAGGCACCGTTTATGTGGTGATGGAAGATCTTGTTCCCTGTGCTTCAGTATGTAATAGAAATAGAGCCTTTTATGTAGAGCATTTGTATACCATTAACTCTGCAAAGGTACAGCAAATTTCTGTGTTCTTAATGAGGAAAATGGGATGAAAAGCTCTGTAAAACAGTCTTTGTTTCCTGCCTTTCTATTTTTGGATAATTTAAGCAAATCATATAAGCAGTAAGGCTCCACAAACTGCTGAAATGTGCTTTTGGTTCTGTGTGTTACCAAAGGTCTGTTTGAATCAGAATGTAGAATTCCAAATGCAGATTTTGTGCAAATGCATGTACTTTGGCCTCTGTGATGGTGTAATTTCAGTAGAGAAGTTCATTAACGTGAAGGTTAAAATGCTAGTAGGAATGGAACTTATAGTGCAAAAATACCCTGATTTGTTTCTGCCCTTCGCATCCACCACTGTGCACATATGGAAAGATAAAAATCAAAACACCTGACCCTTTTGGATAGTTCCTCTATTTAGTCTATGGAACCGTCTTAAGTGAACTGGAGACCTCAAGCATGCCGTTCTGGATCTCCTGTTTTACTCTGTTGGTGTTTTAGCTTGGCGTCCTTCATTTCGCCTTTCATTTTTCTATGTAGGAGTGAAAACTGTTTTAATAATAACTCCAAGCTCTTATTTATAGCTCTTCAGTCTTAGCATTTGATGGTGAGGAGTGCCTTTATTTCTTTTTTTTTTTTTTTAATAAATGTACGAAAAAAGAGGTGACCTAGCTGTCCCAAATTCACCCAGCTACTCACTGGCTGTCAGAAAAACGTCCTGACATCCTGGCAACTAAGGCAGACTGTTTTTTTTTTTCCTAAAATATGATTTCAGCTTTTTATTTGAAAGATTAATTAGGCTTTACATCATGTAGCATTATAAATAAGGGAAGGTATGTTGCACTCTTGCTTGCATCCTGGAGTGTATTCTCCTCTCCTTCTGCTTCTAGTTTTTGAAGAGCTGCGATTTTTGGGAGACTGTTAATAAATACACTGATACAAAGTCAAAGAGAGCATTCTCGCTCTCCTTGAAGGAGTGGTCTGTCCAACTCTATCAAATACGATGTGCTGGAGGAGGTGTAGGACGTTCTAGCTTGTTCTGCAGGTAGTTGAAGCTATCTTGTTCTCCTTGTGAGACTGCGTATCCCCCTGCTGTTTTACTTTTTTTTTTTTTCTTCTTCAAGTATGTGGGTTATAAGAAGAGTGCAGGTTTGTGTTTGCTTTATCTTACTGAACTAGACAGCTGCCAAAATGAGTGGTCCTGCTCTGTTTTCTTTTCGCCTATTCCCAAGGCCAAGCCACACCTTTCTGTTGCTTCTCTTATCCTGAACCTACTGAGTGTGCTGATGTGGAAAATCCGTTCAATTTTCCCACCCAGTGGAAGACGTTGGAAGAAGGATTAATTTGGACCATCTTGCCAAGTTGATTGCTGCACAGTCATACAAGGGTAGAGCTGTTGTGTGAGGGAACGGAGCTGAGAACGTGTGTTCCTGGGTTGGAGGGGAAGAAGGATTTCCCACGCGCGGCCCTTATGCCCTTCCACCCTTTAGAAGTATCCCATCGTTAAATCTATGTATGGTGTAATGTTCTGTGGGAACACCTGTGAGCCACGATCAGAAATGTGGCTTTCGCATGGGCCCGGATTGTTCCTTGCTGTGGTCCTTAGTAATGTTGGGTTTTGGATCGAGCCAGTTCTTAATAAAGATTTCCGTACCGTGTGAGCACTGAGTAAATGTGCTGTGCAGGTTGGAAAGGAGGTGTGCAACATACTGCTAGAGGAGCAAGTGGGATCGTGTTTGACTCCAGGTCTCAGTCCTAGCTGTGCTTCTGTTTAATGTCTCTTTCATTAATAATACACAATGTGTGCACATGTTCAATATTTGGAGGGACGGTCTTTTGTGATGCAGCTGTTTGGAACCGCGGGTGCAGATTTACTCTCCAGATTTGAACACTAGAATGAAACGCTTTCCGATCAGGTGTCTTTTGCTGCTGATTGAGCAAGCTGGGTATTTCACAAAGCCACCTTCAGTTAGAAATCACCTCTGACAGTATTCTTCTTTTCCATAAAACTTTTAATTTAGACTCTGAAAGGCTCTGAAATCAAACAGATGGTCTCTTTATAGAATGAGAATGTTGCCACTCTGACTTTTTTGAACAGTTTTGTCTGTCCTAAGGGTACTATACACAATGGTTAAAAAAAAAAATGCTTGCTCTCACAAAGTTGCTAATGGAATGGGTTTGTTGTACGGTAGTTGTGTCACTGCAGAATTTTACTGAGCCAGTCGTGTTATTTATTTACTATTTTATTGTTAACTGTTCCTTTTATTTGATATTGAAGGCTCTGGTTAATAAATTAAGCACCCTGTTGTGCCTTGTTTGGGTAGCCAAAGATGTAATTGATTTGGAAACTGAAGGTACTTTTTATTTTTTATGGTGGAGTTTGTCTCCAATTCTTTTAAGCCATGCTGCTTTTGAACAGCTTGTCAATCATTTTGCCACTCAAAATCTGATCCCCTATAATGAACAGTGTCGTGCTTGCTCTGTGGTGAATGCAGACCTTCAGCTCCATTTTTAAAATTATTTTGGATGCTGCTCTGATAGATGAGAGGAAGATAAACTTGTATCATGTTTCGTAAAAAGAAACACAAAGCATGTAAGAAACCATTTGCAATTAATGTGATGGTTTTGATGTTTGTAGTGTATATACTGCAGTTTCCCTGATACGTTACCTGCTGTTAGGGAATGAATGTCTTTTCCAATTCAGAAGGAGACGCAAGGAGCTTGAACAAGTATGCATGTATTCTAGAAGGATGTTGACAGTGGTATATCCTTAGGAGGTCACCCTTTCACAGGCAACGTGCAGGACCCCTGCAGTCTATTTGTCTTGTAACAATGAAACCATCCCATCTGCAGGCCCAGGCGCAGGTTTCACCTGCGTAACAAAAGTCTAGGAGAAGCAGAAATGGGCTGCATGTGTTGCTAAAATGAAAGACTACCTGAATCACAGAATATTTCTGCAGGAGTTTAGTAAGTGCTTGTCTTGTTTGGAAAGGTGCCTTGCCTAGCTGTATTTACGACTGTTTGCCAAGAAAGATAAAATCAACTTGATAGGATAAGGGTTCACTCAGCAAGGGACGGGAGAGTGGAGGATCAAAGTTAAGAGCAAAACCGCTACAGTGCAAATTCATAATCCTGATTTTTCACAGATCAAAATTACTTATACTGCATTATGTATCACGGAAGCGGAGAGATGCTCAAGTAATAACATGAGCTCAAAGACCAGAGAAATTTAAGCATAAGACACAAGAAATGGGTTGTTGTTCTTCAGTAACGAAGTTGGGAAGGTTGGGGGGGATGTGAGGCGGGGTGTGTGTGATTTTATGTGTTTTTTTTTTCCTTTTTTTTCCCCTAGCAGATATGAATATGTTTGCCATCTATTCTAAAGCCTAATATTTTGTTTTGCACTAAAGGATTATTTTTATATAAAAGTAAGAAAAAAAAATAAATCTCAACTTCAAAACTGCAGACACATGCTGCTTCTTGTCAAGAGCATTACTCACTATAATTGCTATCAGAAATATGGAAATAAGTCTGTGATCATGATTGATTGAATAGAAATAAGTCTGTGATCATGATTGAGTGAATGCTTCTTTTTTGAAAAGAGATAGTGAAAATGATGCAACTCAAACATTTTTTTTTAAGAGCTTGAATTCTTAAATGTTTTGTGGCTCTTGATCAGTGGGAATTCTGCTAACAAAGATGTATTAGTTGTTATAACATTTTCCCAATTTTTTCTTAAAGCAAATAATTTTTAATTCTTTTTTAAATCTTTCAGCTGTAAAATATAATTTAGGATTTTGGGACTTTTTTGTAATTCCTATTTAGTGTGTCCTTCTGCATGTCACTCATTCTGTTTCCCGATTTCTTTAAATATGGAGAGCTGTGTCAAGTAAGTACTTCCATTGGGAATTTTGGTCTTCTCTCTGTTTTTTGAAAGATTTATTCCTGTAAAATTCACAGTGAATCCTGCATGAATAATTTTGAAGATAAAAGTCCCAAATCATTTCCCATTTAACCTGTTCTTACTTTCCATTCCTCTAGATTTGGACTCAGCAGGATCGGCAATGCATCCTCGATACTTTAGCACAGTTATTACTGGATAAAGAATGTACTGTATTGATTGGCCGTCAAGTTCGGCCAATCTTGTTGGATTTGTTGGAAAGAAATGCAGAAGCCATTAAAGCTGGTGGCCAAATCAACCATGATCGGCATGAAAGGCTGTGTGTAGCAATGAGCAAGCTGGTTGCTGACCACCCTGATGTTTTGCCGTAAGTAATGTAATGTCTCTTTGTGCAATGTTTGAACTTGGAGACCTTATTGCAGCCTATCAGTACT
>NW_008824372.1:2127548-2129204 GCF_000699105.1 Pygoscelis adeliae | reverse complement strand
GCAGATAGGGAGGAATTAAAAAACAGGGAAGCAAGAAAGAGTGAGATGGAGAAGGGAGGGGGGAACCCAAGGGGCAGTAGGACAGAGAGGGAGGAATTAAAAGTGAGGGACTGGGAGCTGGGAAAGGAGAGGCGGAGAAAAGAAACAGGATCACAATGTGCTACGGGGTCGAGAAGGAAGAAACTGAGCAACAGGGACAGGGAGCTGAACAAAGAGAGATGCAGGCAAATAATAGCATTGGGCTACAGGGCTGAGAGGGAGAAACTGAAAAATAGGGACCAAGAGCCAGAAAAAGGAGAGATGGAGAAAGAAGAAATTGTGATAGGCCACAGGACAGAGAGAGGGGAATTAAAAAACTGGGACTGAGAGCAATCTACAGAGAGACGTCGAGGAACAGAAATTTAAAGAGCGACACATACAGGACAGAGAAGAAGGAATTAAAAAAAATAAGTAAAGACAGGGACAGGGAGCCAGACAGAGACACACAGAGAAAGAACGAACAGCGATGGGCTACAAGACAGATAGGGACGAATTAAAAAATCCTGGCAGGGAGCCAGACAGGGAGAGACAGCTAAAGGAATGAAATCACAATGTGGCACAGGGCCAGGAAGGAAAACAAAATTGGAAAACAGGGCCTGGGAGCTGGAAAGAGAGAGCCAGAGAAAGGAAAAACTACCGGTAGGCTCTAGGGCAGAGATGGAGGAATTTTAAAAATCAGGATCTTGAGCTGGACCGAGAGAGATGGAGAAAATAAAACTGGTGATGGGTAACAGGGCAGAGTCCTGACAGGCTTCCAGAGAGACAGGGAGTTGGACAGAGAGAGATGGAGAAAGACAAAACTCTGGTGGGCTACCAGACAAAGGAGAGTTTAAAAATGGGGACAGCGAGACAGAGAGGGAGGGAGAAAGGAAAGAAGCTATGGGCGACACGGCAGAGAGGGATGAATGAAGAAAGAGGGACAGGGAGCCAGGCAAACCGAGACCCGGAAAGAAGACTATAGCAATGGGCTAGGGGGCAGGGAGGGAAGACTCAGGAAAACACGGACAAGGAACAAGACAGAGTGACACGGAGAAAGGACAAAATAGCGATGGGTGAAAGAACAGAGGGAGGAATTCAAAATGAAGGGCAGGGAGCAGGATAAAGAGCTATGGAGAAAGAAATAGACTCGCAACATGCTACAGGGCCAAGAAGGAAGACCTTGAGCAGCAGGGACAAGGAGCCTGACACAAGAGAGCCAGAGATAGCAAAAATACTGATGGGCTACAGGACAGAGAGGGAGGAATGCAAAAATAGTGGCTGGGAGCCGGACAGAGGGAGATGGAGAAGGAAAAAGTAGCCATGGGCTACAAGGCAGAGAGAGAGGGAAGACCTAAAAGATGGGGACAGGGAGCCACTCAGAGCGAGACGGAGAAAGGAGGTACAGAGGAGCAAAAAAAAATAATCACAGCAGCATGGGAAAGAGAGGGGGCCAGGGGAGGGGCAGGGAGGGATCGGGATGCAGAACAGGGGCGACAGGGCCCTGAGGGCCCAGGACTCACCTCAACTCGCACTCTCGGCGCTGCTGGGAGAATTTGCCAGTTCAGACGTTTCCTTCTCCTGCTCTCCTCCCTTCCTCTTCTGTAACTCCGTCGCTTGGCTGTCCTCCACCTAAGAGAA
>NW_008824372.1:2123848-2127204 GCF_000699105.1 Pygoscelis adeliae | reverse complement strand
ACAGGGAAGAGGAAAGAATGACAGAGAGAAAGGGGAGGATGGGGAGCAGGAGAGAGAGACAGAACGAAAAACGCGATGGGCAGAAGAACAGAAATACAGAGAATTAAAAAAATACTTCTAGGGAGCAGGACAGAGGGTTAGAGCAGGAGGAAAAAATCAACAGGGAGAAGGACGGGTAACACACAGCAGGACACACACAGGGAGTGAGAAGGAGGGGACACAGCAGGACAGAGGGATGAAGAGAGAAAAAAAAAATAGGGACAGGAAGAAAAGCAGAGTAACTAAGAGAGGAAAAAGAACCAGAAAGGGAACTGGACAGAGATGAGCAGCAGGACAGAGAGATGGAGAAAGAAAAAACAGGGACAGGGACACAGAGATAGAGAGGCAAAGAGAGGGACGGGACCAGGACAGTGGGATATAAACAGGGAGGGACAGGGAGTGCGGAACACAAGGTTGCAGAGCGAGAGGTACAGGGAAGTGGAAAGAATGACAGAGGGAAAAAGAGAGGGGTGGGGAGCAGGTGAGAGAGCTGGAGAAAGAAAAAGTACTGCTGGGGAGCAGGACAGGAGGATAGAGCCGAAAGAGACGATGCAAAAATAATGACAGGCAACAAGACAGAGGGATTGACAGAGAAGTAAGGGACAGGGAGCAGGACAGAGGAATGGGAGGAAAAAATACTGATGAGCAACAGGACAAAGGGATGCAGCGGAAAAGAAGGAGGGAAACAGAAGGAAGGAGAGAGAGAGAAAGATGGGGATAGAGCACGGGACATGGAGAGACCAAAAGCAGGACAAGGAACGGGACAGAGGGAGTGGGGATGGGGGAGGAGGGAGGGACAGATGCAGATTAAGACAAAGAGATGGAGAAGGAAAAAAAAAACGATGACAGGCTGCTGGACAGAGACCGAGGAAGAAAAAGCAGGGCCAGAGTAGGGAAGAGAGAAAGGAAAAAAGGGACAGCTGGCTGGACAGGGGGATATGACTAGAAACAATGAGACAGGCAGTGGGACAGAGGAATAAAGGCAGAATAACCAGGGAAAGGAAGGAGGACAGATGGACAGCGAGAGGAAAAAAGGGACAGGGAGCAGGACCGAGAGTTGGAGGAAGAAGCATTAGGGGCAGAGGGATAGAGAGAGGGAAATACAGGTTGGAGGAAGGAGAGGAGGACAGAGAGAGTGACAGAAATCAGACAGAGAGCAGGAGCAAGAAAAAAAAGTGACAAGCAGCAGGCCAGAGGCGGGGGGGCAGGGGGAAGGAAGGACAGGAGGAAGGAGAGAGGGATACAGAAAACAAGTAGGGGACAGGGAGCAAGAAAATGGTATACAGAGAAAAAGAGAGGGATGGGGAGCAGGACACTGAGATAGAGAGCAAGCGAGAGCAACAGGGAGAATGACAGGGAGATGAAGCCAGAGGAAAAACAGGGACCGAAAGCAGGACAGAGAAATGGAAAAGGAAAATTAGGGATGGGGAGCAGGACAGAGGGATGGAGAGACAACGAGGGATGCAAGGATAACAACAGAGTGAGGGAGGGCGGGAGAGAGGAAGGGAGGGACGGGGAGCAGCACAGAGGTATGGAGAAAGAAAGAGGGATGGGGAGCGGGGCAGAGATATGAAGAAAAAATACAGTGATGGGGAGCAGGACAGAGGACTAGAAAGAGAAAAATAAGACAAAGGAGAAGACCGAGGAGCAGAGAGAGAAAGAACGGTCAAAAGAAAAGGTCAGAGAGGTAGAGAAATCAAGAAAAATAGGGACGAGGAGCCCTGCAGAGAGATAGAGCAAGAAAATGTAGGGTCAGCTATCAGGACAGAGGGATAGACAGATTGGGGGGGAGGAGAGGAAGAAGAAAGAAGGGTCAAAGACAGTGACAGGGCACAGGACACAGACAGAGAGAGAAAAAGGACAGGGAACAGGACAAAGGGATTGAGAAATAACGAAAGGTTCAGATCTGTACAAAGAGACCAAGAAGGAAAAAGAAAAAAAAAAAAAACAGCAATGGGCTAGAGGACAGAGACAGAAGAAGAGAAAAAAGGGCCAGGAAGCAGGGCAGAGGATGAGAGAAAGGAAAAAAGGGAGAGCCAGCTGGACAAGGAGGTATAGCAAGAAACGACTGGACAGGCAGCAGGACAGAGAAATAAAGACAGAAAAAACAAAAACAGGAAGCAGGTCAAAGGGACAGTGAGAGGAAACAAGGGCAGGGAGGGGACGGTGTGAGGAAACAAGGGGCAGGGAGCAGGACAGAGGTGGAGAAAGACGCATTGGGGCAGAAGGATAGAAAGAAAAAAGAAAGGCAGGAAGAAGGATGAGGGATGATAGGGGGAAAAGAAGGACAAGGAGCAGGACGCAGATTGTAAGAGAAAGACAGGGACAGGGAGCAAGACAAGGTGATACAGAGAGAGAAAAAAGGGTCAGGGAGGCAAGACAAAGTGAAAGACAGGCAAAAAATAAGTGACAGGGAGCAGGACAGAGATCGAGGGGGAAAAAACAGTGACAGGGAGGCGGACAGAGTGACAGGGAACCAAAAAACCAAAGAGAGAACAAGAGAGAAATAAGGAGGAAGGCAAGGAGAAGGACAGAGAAACAGAGAGAGGTGGGGGTAGGATAGGGAGCGGGACAGAGAGATGGAGCAAGAAAGGAAAAAAGGACAGGAGGCAGAACAAAGGGAAGGAGAGACAAGGACAGGGAGCAAGACAAAGAGATGGAAAAGGAAAAAAGAGCGATGGGCTACAGGACAGAGACAGTCAATGGAAAAAAAGGAGGGAGAGGGAGCAGGACAAAAGCACTGAGAGAAAAAGAAAAGGGAGCGGGACAACAGGAGAAAGAAAGGGAGAGGGGAAGAGGGAGCAGGACAGAATAGGGAGAAGAGGTACAGGGAAGCAAAAAAAAATCACAGCAGTGTGGGAAAGACAGGGGGACAGGGGAGGGACAGGGAGGGCCCAGGACTCACCGCAGCTCTTGCTCTTGGTGCTGCTGGGAGAATTTGCCAGTTCAGACATTTCTTTCTCCTTCTCTCCTCCCTTCCTCTCCTGTAACTCCAGTCGCTTGGCTGTCCTCCACCTAAGAGAACACGTGGGTGTCTTACAGCTCGACAAGCTTCCTAGACACATAGCCTCGCTCACTCGTGCACTATGTGGCCGTACCCACGTATGCTGCTGGTGACACATACAGACCCTGCGGTGCACGTTGGCAGCCTGACCTGCTGCAGACTACGAAGAAGGATCCTTCTTCGCCTGGAGAAGCAGGCTCTCTCTTGCCTGCAGCGGGACGCAGCTGCTGGCTGGCTGGCCTTCAATTTCTTCTTCTTTACCTTTCTCTGGCCTCTCCAGCTTCTAACACGGCAGCTCCTGTCCACAGCCAGT
>NW_008824372.1:2121171-2122984 GCF_000699105.1 Pygoscelis adeliae | reverse complement strand
GGAGGCACCGCAGCATCGCATCGCCGTTCCCGCGGACGGCAAGCGCGGAGCACAGCGGCGTCACCGCGCATGCGCGGCGCCTGAGCTGCAGTACCGACGTCTATTCGCCGGGCGGCAGCAGAACCGCAGTCTCATCGTCGTTCTACGAGAAAGAAGCTAAAAAGGCTTGTTCAGTTTGTGAAATGCCAGGATTTTTCTACTTCTGATCACTGCCTGAAGGCTGTTAAAGAGTAATAGCTTGACCATCTATCTCTCTCCCTATCTATCATTTACTTTGCTTGGTTACTGCAGTTATCATTACTGAAAGCACCTAGCCTTTTATAAAGGGCAAATACTGAGTTTTTAAAAGCTTTTAGCGACTCCATGGAATTGCCTTTACTTTCAATAGGTTGCCAGCTTCTTCAAACCAAGCTGCAAGAAACATTTTACCTTCAAGGCAGAACCTTCTGCTCCCCCAGGGGTTAAAGACAAAACTGTGGTTCGCTGTTTGCTAATAAAACGTAAGTGGCAAAACCCTTTCTCTAAGGGAACTACTATATCCCATTCACTGCAGGTTTCTTAGTATCATGTAATCTGCTTTAAATGCTTTTATGTAAAAGAAAGACATCAAAATAAGGTATTACTGGGTTTAATTTTTATTACACGCTCTACCCTGGTGCCACGGAGGACCTGCTTTAAAGCATCAGTAACATACAATTTTTGCACTTGTTCTTAAGTATGCCCGCACATAAAAAGCTATGAAAATGTGCCATTAGGTAACAAACCTAGACAAGCCGTTATTCACTCCAGTCCTTTGGTTCTTGGTACTTCCACTGGATGTAGTCAAAGATGTCTTTTTCACATTCTATGAGCTAGGGTCTCCCCAGAAACTCCTGCAAGCGTATTACAGATAGGATTTAAAAGGTAGAAATTCCATACAACTGCCAAATGCATTGCAAGATTAAGACAAACTGGATTTGCACAGAAACCTTTTCATACAGTCACAAAGGTGTTTAGGTAATAATTCATATTAGCACCCTTTGGGGCTATATGCTTGTTCAGTTGTAAAACAAACAAAAAATAGCCAGTCCTGTCCTGTCCAAGAAAAGACACAACTGAAAGACATAGATAATCTTGTTAAAAGAATGGGAAAACAGACACATGCTGTGCATGACACTCAGACACAATCTTTAGACAAAAAAATAAAACACTCTAAATTAGATTGGATGGCCCAAAGGGATATCTTCTTTGTGTCACAGTACTGCCTATATGTAAGCAGGCTGCCTCTCCTTGCTATAATGACATCTAATACCAGCAAGGAAACAGCAAAAAATTTAGGAAACTACAGCATTTACCAGAAGCATTTCCAATACATTTAGGAAACAATTTAAGGAGAAGATCACACAAAGCATATAACCAGAAATAATACTCTGCACAAGGCTTGAACTGACCAGCCTAGGGGATGGATCATGTACTTATTGATTGTGCAGCCCATTTCCAGAACATGAGTTCTCACATTTTTACTTAATATATCACTGCCTATGAAATATAGTCCACCACAGTAATCCTGATCTTGGGGCACAAGTCTGGAATAAGAGTGAATCATACAATCATTGAATGGTTTGGGTTGGAAGGGATGTCCAAAGACCACCTAGTCTAACCACCCTGCCATGGGCAGGCACATCTTTCACTAGATCAGTTTGCTCAAAGCCCCGTCCAACCTGGCCTTGAACCCCTCCAATGATGGGGCATCCGCAGCTTCTCTGGGCAACCTGTTCCAGTGCCTCACCACCCTCATAGTGAAGAATTTCTTCCTTGTATCTAATCTAAATCT
>NW_008824372.1:2118371-2120749 GCF_000699105.1 Pygoscelis adeliae | reverse complement strand
TTTCTTTTGATGCAGCCCAGGATACGATTGGCTTTCTGGGCCGCAAGTGCACCTTGCTGGCTCATGTCCAATTTTTCATCCACCAGTGTCCCACAGGGCTGCTCTCAACCAATTCATCCTCCAGTCTGTATTGACACTGGGGACTGTGCCGACCCATGTGCAGCACCTTGCACTTGGCCTTGTTGAACTTCATGAGGTTCACACTGGCCCACACCACAAGCCTGTCAAGGTCCCGCTGGGTTGGCATCCCTTCCCTCTAGTGAATTAACTGCACCACTCAGCTTGGTGTCATCTCAAACTTGCTGAGGGTGCACTCAATCCCACTACCTGTGTCACTGATGAAGATATTAAATAGTACTGGTGCCAGTATGGACCCTTGAGGGACACAACTTGTTACTGGTTTCCACTTGGACATTGAGCCATTGACTGTAATTCTTTGGATGTGGTCATTCAGGCAATTTCTTGTCCAGCTAACAGTCCATCCATCAAACCAGTATCTCTCCAATTTAGCAGCAAGAATGTTGTGGGGGACCATATCAAAGGCCTTACAGAAGTCCAGGTAGATGACATCCATAGCTCTTCCCTTCTTCACTGATGCAGTCACTCCATCACAGAAGGCCACTAGATTAGTCAGGCACGATTTGCCCTTGGTGAAGCCATGTTGGCTGTCTTTAATCACCTCCCTGTCTTCCATATGTTTTGACGCGTCTTCCAGGAGGATCTGTTCCATGATCTTACCAGGCCCGAACGTGAGACTGACTGGTCAGTGGTTCCTAGGTTCCTCCTTTTTACCCTTTTTAAAAATGGGTGTGATGTTTCCCTTTTTCCAGTCACTGGGGACTTTGCCTGACTGCCGTGATTTTTCAAATATGATTGAGTGTGGCTTGGCTACTGCATCAGCCAATTCCCTCAGGACCCTGGAATGCATCTTATTGGGTCCCATGGACTTGCGTATGTTCAGGTTCCTCAGGTGGTCCTGAACTTACGATTGGAGGGACTTCATTTGTCCAGTCCCTGTCTTGAGGTTCAGGGGCTTGAGAGATGTGGGAAGAGAGATTACCATTAAAAACTGAAGCAAAAAAAATTGCTGAGTACCTCAGCCCGCTCCATGACGGTTGCCACTAGTTCTCCTGTCTTATTTATCGGGGGGTGTGGTGTGGCGTGTGCATTTTCTTTCATCTTCCTTTTCTGCCCAACACACCTGTAGAAGCCCTTCTTATTATTCTTTGAATCCTTTGCCAAATTCAACTCCAACTGTGCCTTGGCTTTCCTGATCCCATCTCCACACATCCAGGCAGCATCCCTATATTGAAAGAAAAGTATACATTGAAGACAAGTGTGAGGTTACAAGTCATGTGGAATTCAGCCATCCAGACGTTCTGCCATCCAGATTTACTGCCTATTTAAGTACACATATTCCAGAATTCTGCACCCTTCACTTTCCCAGAGGCCTGCTGCAAGAATGACATGCATATTCAAGAAAGATCCAGCACAACTGTCCTGACCTATAAATCACTGGTGTTCAACCACTGCACGGTTACAGTGCTAGCATTCATATTAAGAAGTAATGTCAAAGCAGCATGACAAAGTAGGACATAATTCTGAAACTGGATATAAAGAGCCATCTTCCAGTTGTGAGCTGAAGTACAGTATTCTTGCTAATAAGAGATTATAGAGCCCTGCAGCTGTACAGTGTCTTCTATACTACACAAAGAAATCAGACACCTAGTAAATGTCAGGTTCAGAATATGGAAGTAGAGATTTGAATGTAGAGCTTCAAACAAATGCCCATGATGTACCACACATCTAATGTATTCTTAGCTTTACTGGCTAACAGTTCTTTTGTGTGGACAGGCTGCTCCATCTTCTTTATTTGGCAGCTGACAGACACTCTATGAGGAAGCAAAGAAAGCAAGAAAATCAAAATGATATTAAGCAGATTTGAGATCTGTCTTATGGGATTTGATTGATTCCCTGCCCCCCAATCAGCTTTTGAAATGTACATTTCCAAATATGTCTAGTTCTGCGATCACTTGTATTCTGGAGAGGCTAATAATTAATGGCATATGTTAAACAGGCATGAAATTGTAAACATAAGCCTCAGAACTGTATAAAGCCAAGATGAAATTAGAAGCCCTGTGTTAAAGGTTTCCCAAACTCTTTGTTTCATTCAGAAGTTGGAAGCTTTTTGAATGCCAGTTACAATGTCAGCTATACCAACTGACATTCTGGTATAACCTCCCAAGCACTGCTTCAACTCACTAGTTACGAATGAATGACCCACGTGCGAAGGATTACCTGTGCAGATGCATCTCAGTCATACACATGCAGATAGACCACTGAAGGGTTAAAAAGAATGGTGTTCTGAAACTCTCAGG
>NW_008824372.1:2116542-2118315 GCF_000699105.1 Pygoscelis adeliae | reverse complement strand
TGTTCCGTTGATCATGACTGTTCATCCTCCACAGGCAGGTGCTGGAGTGAAAGGACAAAGCTAGCAACCACAGCCTCCTACTGAGCAGCATTCAGCCTTTCTGCACTTACACAGCTGCAAATTTGCTTTTGCCTGCTCAGGGCTTGAGTCAGGGGAGGCACATAACAATCAATGTTCATTCAAAGGCATCGTCCGTCTGTCTATGTTCATTATTAATTGAGCTGCTATTATAAATACTAGATGTCTATAATTTTATAATACAATTACAGAATAATACACTACAGCTGCCAAAAATGTTACCATATGGCATAGAATATAAGTGAAAAATTCCAACAACTCACAGCCCTGCTGGCTCCTGTTTGTGACACCTGATGTTAGGGTCAAGGCAAGGGACCAGGTCAAGCCATAGCTCCCTCCTTTGATTTTCAGAGCCGGGATTTCTTTTGGGCTTGCTGTGAGCTGGAGGGGAAGTCAGCCTAAATATTCACCTTCTCAAATTGATGTTGCAGGAACTGCAACTTCTTGGCCAACCCACAACTGAGTCCATACTTACTCACCCCTGTAGGTGGACAACTGAGAAACATGAAGCCATTCGTATGCACCATTGCCCTCATCCCATTGATGTGTTACTGGACTCATACTGGTAACAAATTAGGGCCCCTTCCATTTTGGTTCCAAGGCATGTTTCTTTTTACCCAGGCTCAAAACCATTACTTGGCCTCAGTATTACCATATATATATATATGAATTTGATTCTCATTTTCCCCATTTTTTTCTTGCTTCTTTTATTGCTGCTTCCACCAGAGCCTAAATTTCTTCTTTATTCTCTTGTAACGTTTTTCCCATTCCCTCTGATTACCTTCAGGATCCTAAGGGTCTCATGTGTGGGGCATGAGCTGTCCAAACAAAACATGCCACGAATGTAAACTGGTACATGAGCTGTTGCTATTTCTTAAAGCTCCTAATATCACTGGTAATTTTTCAGTCCATTGCTTTGGATATTGCCCTATAATTTTCTTATTTTTAATAATTTGCTTCATTCTTTCTACCACTCCAGAGTGCTGTGGGTGGCAGGATATATGCAGCCTTTGTTTAATTCCCTGTTTACTCATGAAGCCTTGAATTACTTCACTTACCAAATCTCCTTCTTTTCTATCTCCTGTTCTATCTTATGCTAGCCAGTGATCCACACCAACAGCTAATTTCCTTAGACAGATTTTTTTTTTTTACACTTACAGCTGCTGTGTTTCTTTTAGTGGGGAGTCTTCAACCCATCCCAAAAAGATCTATGTGATGATAAGCAGAGACTGACTATTTCTTTAATTTAGAGCAGTTTATATAATCAACTTGCAGTATTTATCAAGGTCTCCAGCTTTTCTGATGCAAGAGATGGGAGCTTGGTTTTATTAGTTTGCTTACAGAATTCAGCTGGGTAGAGAGAACAAGATGGCACGAAGCACCTGGTGGCAGTCCAGAGCTCTGCCTCCACGCACACCCCCCCTTCGGTAAAAGCAGACCACAGCACGAAGCGCATAACTTGAGATGCTCTAGCAGATCACCGGACGATGCAGCCCTCACAGCCAGTGCCTGTCCTTCCTCTCAGGAAAGCTGCATCCCCGGAAAGCGCCCACCCCATGCTACCCAGTACCCTTCCCCTCCGCCCCGTGCCCGGCAGCCCTGAGCAGCGCTCGCTGCTCCCCATCCCGCACACCCCACAGCCCCCGCAGGGCAGGCCCTCCTCCCGCCGGCACGCCCAGGGTCGGCCCAGGGACG
>NW_008824372.1:2094220-2115955 GCF_000699105.1 Pygoscelis adeliae | reverse complement strand
CTGCCCGGTGTGTGAGCACCGGAGAGGGCACCGAGCACGGACCGTGTCCTTACCCGTCCGCGAGAGGCTGTCGGGCATGCAGCCGCGGGCGTGCACCTGTTGGCACAACGCAGGATCTGAGTGGCCCAAAAAGTGTTACCAGTGGACGTGGGGGCACAAAAAAGTGTGACAGGAGGGATCTGTATGTACGGAAAGGTAGATGCGTGCTCTCTTCTTGGACTCCCTCACCCCTGCTCCTGATCTCCAGCTGGCAGTGATGCTGTTAACATGCTGTGGAAGAAGAATGTGTAGCAATTGGAGCACCCGATACCGAGAGAAAACAGATCTAAGAGCCCTGAGCAAAACAGGAAAAGGAAGACGTTTAGTCCAAGCCTTTGCATTTGTATTTTTTTTCTATTGCAAAGCAAGGTTGTTCTTTTTCTTTTTTTTTTTTTTCCTCTCTCTTTCTTCTTCCGGACTGTTTGTCAATAGATGTACATTGGAGAGGAAGCTGGTCTGCAGAGGCTGTGTTTTCAACGGATATGACTGCAGCAAGAAGGACCTGCTGAAGCACATTGGCAAGGCTTGCCTTGACTGTAAGATGGGTCACTTCCTGATGGACAGTTTTAAAGTTAGGTAAAGCAGGAAATGAGGGGGAGGGAAGCCCATGTCACATCGAGGTCTGTTTGCAACAGGTTCTGGACTAACAGAGAAATTGGGAGAGGGTGGAGATGGACATGGCCAGGATAAGGCGAGTGGCTGTACTGATGAAGTCATAACCAGCTTCTTCAGTTAATAAACAGTGTAAGTGGAAAAACGGGAAATCAAACAAACACATGCAAAAATTGGATCTGGTTAAATGTTTTTTCCTCAAGTATTTCGGGTTCTTGGAAGATCCTTAAAGTGCTACACTTACATAAAAGGGAGAACAAGCTGTAAGGATGGTCTGGGCACTCTCAGGGTGCCAGCTAACCTCATCTAGTGAGTGCTGGTTAGGAGCTTCCAGGACTTGTGGGGGATTTGAAGGGAAGCCAAGACATTTCCATTTACTCAGGAAAACCCATTGGTTGGATCATACTCTGGGTTGAGGTTTGCAATCACACCTTATAGATTCAGCCACACAATGGGAAATCATCACGTTGAAGCCTATGCTACCTGGAAACCAAACCCTTTAATTTCTTTGGTGTCAAAGGAGGACAGAAGTTCTTTACCACACTGAGGTCTTTCCCTTGCTAATCTGAGGGATCTGCAAGGAAAACTGCTTCCAAGGCTGATCGGAGCGCAAGACCATAACTCAGAGGAGCTGAGCTATTAAATAGTAGCTGCTGGTCTCAATCCACCATGGAAAGCTTTTCCTTCTCTAAGCCTCTCTGACAGATGAATATTGCTCTGCTTCTCCACAGCTCAGATTAGGATGAAAATATGGTTGGGATTTTGTTGACATTTTGCAGAATGGCTTATAGAGAGGGCATTCCAGCATTCCTGAAGAGTGGAGTGCATTGGAGCATGTATGTCTACTAACATACAGCCTTATTTGCTGTCTCTCGTGGCTCAGGTGGCTGCAAGGTGCTAGCGAGGCATGGCCAAGGCATGAGGAACACCTCCTAGAAGCATTGCTTTGAATATAGGCAGGCTTTGTCTGTGAATGGTTACGCTTTCCAAGGTCTGTGCATTTGCTTGTACAGCTTTGATCATCTTCAATACCCTGTATCCAAAGCATCACATTTAAGGACAAGATCCTTACAGGAAATGAGAGATCTTGCTTCTGGGGGCCAGCAGTGTATATAACTGGTGTTTGGGTAGCTAGAACATGGTTTCCAACAGCTAAAACAGAGTCTAAATCTGAACCTAAATCACGGAGAATCTTTCAGGAATTTCCCCTTTATTCTGTGGCTGAACAACAAAGGGGTGTGAGCCGAGCCATCAATTCAAAAACAAGATAAAACAGTACATTAAATGAAAGGACAGACTCGAGACAATAAAAGAAAACCAGTAGCAGTAAGTGGAAGGCAGCATGATCCAATGATTAGTTCACCAGTGGGTGGTGAACTGGTCTTACGAGGGCAGCTGGGAGTTCCTGGAAGTGAACAGGAGTTCACACTCACAATAGAAAACATCTGTGTGCTCTGAACATAAGGAAGTCAGGCTGAGTCCGTAATAGAATCCTGCACTTTGGAAAAACTTAGACAAAAGAAAAGATAAAGAAATCCCTTCAAATTCACCCAAACAAAATCTCTGGAAAAGCAGTAGCTGCTAGGTGATAGGAGGATGTAAGGGAATCCTCTGTTTCCATACATGCTTTCCATCCTGATAGCAAACACAAACTCTGTGGTCCCGTGGAGTGCATTTAGGACACCTAAAGGGTTAATCGGGACTGGTATCTAGGTATGACTTAGTAACAATTAAAAAAAGCCAACCCTGCAGCACATATTACTCCTTTAGTGATGGCATGAGCATTCTGCATTTTTACAGGAACCTTGCTCTACTAGTGACTTAATAGTTACTAATTTTTCTCATATTCTCTGTGCTGATAATTCTCTGTGAGGTGGGAGTGAACATCAATGTTCACTCACACAACGGCAGAAGAGCTACCTCCTTTTCTTTTGCACTTCAAGCTTGCTGCTTTTGGACCGGATGTGGAGACTTCACTGTGTCCTGGAACCTGTGGCCTTGCACTGGTTTGATAGTAAGGGAGGTTAAACTTTCACTGTGGAGATCAAGTTGTTTGCCTGAAGGGGCACTTAGGTTTCTGTAAAACTATGGTATTTGAAAATGCACCACTGGCAGGAGCTGCTTAAGAAATTGCAGTGCTTGGCTCATATGTGTACTTTTCTCTCGGCATCAGACATTTCTGTGTGCACAATGTTCTGGGCCAGATATTTTACTCATTCCTTACTTCAAGCAACCTTTGGTTTTGATTTCAGCAGATGTTTTCCTGAGGAGAGGCAGCACAGATAAGGGGATACTTCTTCTGGGATATGAGTTACATCAGGATTGTTACACCATGGGATGTTTTTCACTTTCTTCCAAAGCACTCAGTAGTTGGAGACATTACAAAATAGATGGCCTAGGAAGTTTGTCCGAGTGCGCCAATTCTTGTATTTTAATTAATTTAACATTGAAGAATTACCAGTATCTGTCTGGCCATACTGTTAAACTAAGAGTCATCTTTTTAAGCCCCTGCAGGACAGACTTTTTACAAAATGTTCACATAGGATGGGTCAACTTCTAAAAGTCTGACACTGAATTTGGGATACGATGCTTAGCTCTAAACAAAGCTTTTCTCATTAAGGAGTGACGGGCAAGGGGAGGCTGTATAGTGAAAGAATTGGCAAATATAGTAAACAAACAAGGGGTGTGAGGGAGATGGGAACAGATTTGACTCCAGCTTGTGGTGAAGATGTGATGAATCCAGGTTTTGTGGTGGAGAAAGATGAGAGATCGAAGATGTCATCTCAAGCTGTATTGAAATTGATACTTTTTAGTTGGTGGTGGGGTGGCCAAAGCAAAGATGGGTGACACAGGTCAGCCCCAAATGGACAAGATCAGCATCATTATAATAATGTAAATATGGAAAACTATCTTGACATAAACAAGGCCAGAGCAGCACTTACTGTCTTCCCATCTGATGGAGGCTAGTGTGGGATATTCAGACATACAAAATCCCAACCACATTGTCAGGGACAGGCAGTGAGTTAGAAATGTGAAAGCCCAGCAGACGTTTTCTGTTCTGTTCCTGTCATTGTGAGCAGCATGGGGTGGCAGCCAGAAAGTTAGCAGATCACTTGTCTAATAGGATGCATTTGACATAGAAAAAGAATGATGAAGAGTTGAAAAGAAAAAGGAAAATTTCTGAAGCCGAAAGGACAGTGAGATAAAAGTCAGTACTGAGTTTTCAGGAAAGGTTGAATGCGGCCGAAAACTTTCAATGCATTAAATTACCTGTCCTACTTGTTCATATCAAATCTCTTCTCTTCCAATGATCTGTAAGTTCAGTATTCTTGTTGAGGGAAGATTCAACATATAGCAGTACAGTATGTAGGGATTTTTTTCTGAGCGCCTTAGGTTCAAGATGTATCGTAGTTCTGTATAGGCACTCGTGATCTCATTTTTTGGTTTTACTGTACTAATGCTGCAACAGTATTTCTGCAATGAATGCATCACCACCCAAGAAACTAAAGAAAATGGCATTACCCTATGTGGCTCATGCAATGAACAACCTCCCTTCGATTCCATTGGGACTAAGGAACTGGGTTATCCAGTTTATGTTTCAGGTGGTGATAGATTATGCATTGCACATTTAGTGTAAGTAGTCCCTGAGCTTCTGCTAGTCTGCATAATCAGCTGCGATAAATTACCAGAGTGCCAGGAGCCCCAGCCCTAAACTGCATTCATGCCTGTGCAGTCTGTCAATGTCTCTGTCCATTGCTGTGAATAATTGAGTGTAGTGACAGAGGCTGGAACTTTGCTAATAGTTAAAATGCTTTTGAATTAAAGCAAGTAATGGAGGGAGGAGGAGCCTGTCTGTACAGATTACTTTGCTCTTTGGGGCAATCGTCAGAGCAGTCATTCTCTTTACAGGCAAATGAAGCATAAGAAGGTTATTAAATAGGATTGGTGAACATTTTTCTACTAAAGCAGATTTTGACAGAAAATGTGGTTCTTTATGGGAAACTTTTCATTAAAAGAAAATCTGGAAGACATCTGGCTGAAAAACAACATATCTCAAAAATAGATGGCCCCCATCTCCTCTAGGCATCAAGCAGGGATTTTATCTTCCATGACCCCTCTGTGAAGCTCTGCTTCTTGTTAGTCAAGAGCAGATTGCAGTTTGATATAACTCTGCTGTAGCATGAGCCTACACTGTTGACAGGGTGACAAGGATGAGATCACAAATCACAATTCCCAGAAAGTGCAGCAATGTCATTCCCAAACATACTGGTTCAGATTTATCAGCAATATTTCAGTTTTGTATTTCCCTTTTTCTGGAGGTTATATTTTTCCACCCAATCAATTCTACTGATTTTCCCAAGGCCAGATGGCAAGTTAGTGGTAACACTGAGAACGAAAGTCCCCTGTCTTTCTGTCCTTTCCAACCTCCAACATCTAAACAAGATGGTCATCACTTGAGTAACATAGAAAAATAAAGTGGGCAAAGATAATTCCTTGTTCCTGTGGAAAAAAATGTCTAAAATGCATGTCTCTGATCCTATTTAGTAGGTCCTGTGCTATACTTAAAGAGCAGTGATATAACTAACTGTGAGTTATATGCAAATGAACTGATAAATTGACTGCTTTCTATTTATCAGTACAATCCTGTTGAGTCACCCCAATTCAGAGTGTGATTGCTTACGTTTTGCTGTTAGCAAGAAACACCTACTCTTAGCATCAATAAAACTTCTGTCACAAACAATAATACAACCACCAGTTGCTTATACTGCTTCTGGGAAATTAAAATTTTACCTTGTGATGGCGATATGGAATATGCCCAATCTATATCCATGCTTTACAGGAAGACAGCAAAACCCTCACAGATCCTGAGAATGTAGCTTTGAAATTTCATTTCTAGCTGCTAACCTAAGGATAAGTTTAGTTGTGGTGACAAGAATTGCTATAGCTAAGCATCTCATTACATTACAGCCAAGATATAATCAATATCCACAGGGACAGCTGGATTGCTGGAAATTGAAACCATTAACTCTCAAATGGAAAAAGCAGTAGCTTCATCACACAGCATCACCAGTTGGATGTCCAGATCTCCCCTGATAGCCAGAAATCTCTATTGCTAAGCTACAATTCCCTTTCTGGCTCATTGCAAGAGAAATTTAATTTTGTTTTATCAGGACAATCATAAGTAAAACAAACCAAGGAATGACAGATAAAACCTAAGGCCTGTCTGCCCATGAAATCAGGTATCTTTCAGCAAGCCTTGAACCTCCACAAACTGTCCTACAAAGCAATGCAATAAAAATACAAAGAAAAAGGTGTCATATCCACTAATGCCACAAGGCCCAGTTGATAATGTTCCACTTACTGGGTCAAGATGTAATACAGCCCAAAAGGCATCTTTCGCCAAACACTAAAACCAAAGGCAATTGTAATCAGCAAACAGAGAAATCAGGCCAGGCCCATAGTTGATCCTGGTGGCCTCTTTCAAGAATGTTTTAACATTAGTACAGCGGGCGTCTGCTGAAAGTGTGAAAATAACAAGATTTTAGCAAGGAGTGAAAGTTGAAAAAGGCTCAGGAGAAGAAGAAAAAAATCTGAATCCACTCCTAGAAAATTTACAGCTATGTGTTCCTTGTCTACCAGCAAAGTAGTACCAGTAGTACCTCTGTAATGGACTCTGTTTATCACTTCATTACCCAAAGCTATCAGCCTGCATTAGTTTTATGAAGTTTCACTCCTAACTTCACCCTTTAGAAAACCTTTGGAAATTAGGCTGATTGTATAACTGTGTCTTGAGGCGAGTAAGGGTGTAAAGAACTACTCAGGAAGAATACATCTGAAAAGGGAAATTACTATGCCCAGCAAACCTCAATTTGTGTTGGTTCTCTCTCCCCTCCCATCCCCTGAATTGTTCTCATTCAACACATTCTCATGTGTTGTCCTCCACATCTTGTCTTCTTCACCATAAGCACTGCTCAAACAGAGCCCTAAAACCATGCACCACTACCAGTAGCCTGTCTCATTGAAGTCCTAGCCATTGTTTAGTTGTCCTACAATAATAAACTACAAGTTCCTTTTAATTCTTTATCAACGTAGATCTCACAGAGCATTACAGGAATAGATAAACACCATTTTATCCATTTTACAAGGACAAGGGATCACTTAAGATACTGTGATGAGTCACTGACATAGCTTGAATAGCATCTGTGTTGTGTTCTCATCACTGAACTCTGGCTCCATCATCACAGGCTCCTGAGAACTCCTGGCAGGATGTTGCCTCATGTGGGAAGAGGAACAGATTGCAGTTCCTGCCTAGAGGATGAGACAACAAAGGCCTCGCTTTGTTTTAAATTATGCAAGTGTCCTCTTCAGAGAGCGTAGCTGTTGCTCAGAAATCTGACATAACTATAGACATGCAGAGCAAGTGCCATTCAATTGCAAAGCAAATATGGGCTTTCAATTGGAACAAGAATTCAAGACCTTCAAGAAAAGGGTTTTTTTTTTGTTTTGGGTTTTGGGGTTTTTTTGGCTTCTGGTTTCTACTCAGCAAGTCTTTCTTTTTTTCTTTATAGCGACACTCTTGGAGTGCAGAGACGCTTGCTTGCTTGTTTATAGAAGCTGCATACAAGACTCAAAACTGTTACAGAGAGTAGCTGCCCAGTGACATTGGCTCTGAATCATTAAGTAACTGCGGTACAGGGTGACAGGAGCTCGTGTGGGATCAACACCACATTGTGGGGTCAAGTCATAGGTCCTGCCACATCTAAACAGACCAGGAAATAGTCATCAGATGGTTAAGGACTGATGGCAAAACTTAGAACTAAGGACCTGGCGCCTTGTACATCAAACCAGTGACCTTGTGCTCATGTGCTGTGCCTGGAGCTCACTTGCAGGCTTGGTGTTTTAAGACTGGTAAGAAGGGCTGCTGCTTCATGCTCCTCAGGGGCCAGAGAATATTGTCATAGTAAAAACTCTGGCTGTTTTCTGGAATTTCTACTCACGAAGCACCAGTGAATGCTTTTCTCCCTGCTTCCTCAGTTCTGTCACTGTGAAAGACCCTTTCCAAGAGACACAGAAGAAATCTAGGGAAGATCCTTTGACAAAGGAATAAAAAAAGACGCAGGTCTGAGCATTTACCATGGGAAGTTTGACCCTTTGCTAACCCAGAATGAGCGCATTGGCTGCCATATGCTAAAAAAGACAAAAAGAAAGATCTCTCTTAAACTATATATTGGGGCTTTAGAAATGGACAGGCCTTAGGAGAATGTTACTTTGCAGGTTTCCCTTAGAAATGGGATTTCTTTCAAATCTTCCTTATGCCAGATTATAACCTACTTCTTACCCAGTTTGTTTTAGAGAGAAACAATAGAACTCATTGGTGTCTCTTTGGATTAAAATGAAATTCTTCTCCTTCCAGTCCATGGATAAGTTAGGGGAAAATGTGATTCTGAGTAATCCTGTCTTCTGTAAGAAATGCTGAGAGGATTGATGCACACAGAAATCCCATAGAGAAAAGGCCAGCTGCTATTGATGAATGTGTGGCTAAATTAGTCAAACCTTAACATTGTAACAAGTTGTTGTGGTTTAGCCCAGCAGGCAGCTAAACACCACACAGCCATTTGCTCACTCCCCCCACCTCCCCAGTGGGATGGGGGAGAGAATCAGGGTGTGTGTGTGGAAATTTGTGTGTTGAGATAAAGACAGTTTAATAGGACAGAAAAGGAAGTGAAAATGATAATAATAGTAATAATAATAATAATAATAATAATAGACTATACAAAATAAGCAATGCACAATGCAGTTGCACACTACCTGCTGACCGATGCCCAGCCAGTTCCTGAGCAGCGATCGCTGCCCCCCAGCCAAGTCCCCCCAGTTTCTATACTGAGCATGACATCACATGGTATGGAATATCCCTTTGGCCAGTTTGGGTCAGTTGTCCTGGCTGTGCCCCCTCCCAGCTTCTTGCTGGCAGGGCATGAGAAGCTGAAAAGTCCTTGACTAGTGTAAGCAGCACTTAGCAACAACTAAAACATCAGTGTATTATCAACATTATTCTCATACTAAATCCAAAACACAGCACTATACTAGCTACTAGAAAGAAAATTAACTCTATCCCAGCCGAAACCAGGACACAACTGTAGGATGACCAAGTCACCACTATGCTGAATCTGTCCTAACAGTGACTGAATTATTAGAACATAACAGGAGAGGTACTGCCAGCAGAGAGAGAAAAGCAGCCATTGTACGTTGTGCTGCAGAAACCTGATCTGCAGTAGTGTATACATAGTGGTCAGGAAAGAGGAACTAGAAGGGATGAAGAGAAGAGCTAGCCTAACCACTAGCTCCTGTTAAACTGGAGCTAAATGAGTTTGAGGTCAGAGACTGTAAACCATGGTTGCCTCTGCTAGCAGGGAACTGCTGCAAGTGAAACAGGAGTCACCTTTTGACCTAGTGAGAGATGGAAGAGTCTGCTGTGGGAAGAATTATCCCCAGTAGTTTGGGTAGGTGCAAGATCTATAGCATGCCTGAGAGAACTGCTCCTTCACTGGCTGTTACAACTGAATATGAAATTGATGCAATAGCTGAAGCTTTGGGGGTTGGTTTATCTTTGGGTTTTTTTATAAGTCTTGTCATTATTTCCCCATGTGTCCATCCCCCGTCTGGAAGGCAGGAATGTGTATCTCTCTGTGCCACAAGGTTATGGTGCATTTAGGGGACACTGGCTGTTTGATCTACAGAGTGAGCAGAGGAGTCCTTTATCTTTAGTAGATCAGCTGGCAGATGCATCAGTTCTGCAGAATCAGTGCCAACTGTATCTGTGATGGTGTGGAAGGCAGTTTTAAAATGTAGCTGCCAGTAAGCAGATCAGACACCTGTTCCCATGGGAATTTAGCTTCAGGGATTTCTAAAGGAAGAAAAATGTCGTTGTTTGAAAAACTCTGGAGTGATACTTTTCATTTTGCTACTTTCTAATAAAGAACACCATCATTATGTAGTTGTCCTGGTTTCGGCAGGGATAGAGTTAATTTCCTTCCTAGTAGCTGGTACAATGCTGTGTTTTGGATTTAGGATGAGAACAAAGTTGATAACACACCAATCTTTTAGTTGTTGCTAGGTAATGCTTACACTAGCCAAGGACTTTTTAGTTTTCCATGCTCTACTGACTGAGAAGGCTGCAGGTGCACAAGAAGCTGGGAGGGGGCACAGCCAAACTGGCCAAAGAAACATTCCATACCATGTGACGTCATGCTCAGTACATAAACTGGGAGAAGCTGGCCAGGGGGGGCTGCTGCTTGGGGACTGGCTGGGCATCAGCTGGTGGGTGGTGAGCAATTGTACTGTGCATCACTTGCTTTGGGTATTATTATCATATTATTATTATTATTATTTTATTTCAATTTTTAAACTGTTTTTATCTCAACCCACGAGTTTTTCTCCCTTGGGCTTTTCCAATTCTCTCCCCCATCCCACTGGGGGGGGGGGAAGTGAACCTAACCACAACAGTAGTGTTTTTTTCAAAGTCTGTGTAATGAAGAAAGGAAACAGACCACTGATCAAAATTCTGACAGGAAAGTAAGTGCTGTGCAGATAGACTTTCCAGAAGAGCTGGATCTTCTAGCTGGACATTGGGAGTGCAGAGGAACAGAGGTGTGGTCTGAAAAGCTGGAATCACTGCATAGAACTCCATTCCATAGGCAAGAACTCTCTCTAAGATCTGAAGGGTTGGGACAAGGCAACACGAAAAATACAGTTTAAACTGACAATAGAAATATCCCAACTCTAAATTTCTGTGAGCCAAATTCCATCTTGGCTTGAACACATGAATCTCCCAGCTATAACAAGTGTCAGAATGCCTGAGGGAAGAATTTGTCCCACAGAGCCTAAAGTGAGAGACTGCAGACCTTAAATTGGCATAAATTTGCAGAATATTTACTGACCTGACAGAAGTTAGCCTACTATAACTAGATATACCTCCAGTGTGACTTCTTTGCTTTGCTTTGTGGGAAAATTGCTTCATCCTTCCAAAGGCAAACCAATCAAGACCCATTTTTGTCTTCAGATCAGCTCTCCACTAGAAAGATAAGTTTTAGAAAAAGGGTAATTAGCTCAAATGAGTATTATTGATATTTAAATCGATGTGCTTCTCTCTCTCCAGGGCCTCCTTTGGGTGGATATCTCAGGTTGTGTTCCTGAACTTTCATTTTCCTATGACACCTGATTTTCATACAAGGAATATTTTGGCTCTGATTAAGGCACATTTGCAACAATTTGTTCACCCCACAAAAACAGTGATGCAGCCACCTATTACCTGAGTTTCCCCTATTAGACTGCAGAGTCTGATGTCTGTAAAGAACCTGTTACTGATGTAAAAGCAGAATAAAATAAACTGAATATCTCTCAGAGCACTGAAAAAGATACCGGAAAAGTGACTTGTCCCAACAGCAAAGCATTTGGCATGCATGCTTGCAAGGCAGGCATGTGCATCCCTCAATTCTGCCAGCATGTGCTTTTCAATTTTCAGTTTGATAAATTTTTGTGCTTTGGCACTTTCCAAATCTGAACATAAGGTGATTAGCAAATATGAGTTACATCATTTGATTGTTTTTTTTGTTACTGGGTGATAAGTCCTAAAGAATACAAGCTGCAGCGAAGAATGAGAGAGAAAACAAACAATCAAAGATTCACCTGGAGTGTTTAGCCAGTGGGCAGTGCTGTTCTTGGGCATCCTTGAAGGAAAGCATACAGCTATGAAATGTGCAGGGTCTGAGTGAGCCTGGACCATAGAACAGGCTTCCAAAAAAGGTGAAAGAAGCAAAGGAAAGTGAGGATAACAGGCTGTATGGATAATTCAGTACCAGAGAGTATAACAGCAGATTTAGTTCTGTATGAGTGATTGGTCTCAGGACTGTAAAAAGAGACAGCATGAAGCTGTAGGAAGTGTTTTAAAAGAGATACAAGTGGAAACTCCTAAACAGAGCTTCATGGGAGCCCATATATACTGGGGGACAATGCTTGTGAGGGTGTCAGCACAAGCTGATAGACTTTCCCCCTCCAAGCCTTCACTGCTGAATTGCTGCCACAAGGATCTCTGGGTAGAACTCAGGTATGTCCTTCAGAGATGCCCTTAGCCTGGGTGGCAGCCTCTGTGAGCACCAGGATATGTGTTGTCTCCCTGTCTCAAAGTGAGAGGAAGGGTCAGGCTCGCTGTCTCTGCCAGAAAAGACATCACAGAAGCACTGTGAGGCACAAAAAAAGTGAAGCTTATTTAACTTGGATATAGGAAAAAGCCATACTTGCCTTTAGTTTTAAAATTAGTTCCAAAAGTCACCAATGAATGGCATTTGCCCCAAAGGAAATTGCAACCAGTATGCTTTGCCAGACTCCAATTTTAGAGGATGCAGCAGCCTCCAAGAGTCAAATTCTGAGCCCTGCTGACAGAATTTCAGCTTTACAAACTTGTTAGAAACATCTGTATATACTGCCAGCAGTAGTAAAATGCTGAAGTTTCCATTAAACAACCCCTCCACACACAGTCTGCATCCCTAGCCTTCAGCAGCTGGCTTGATAACAGTCATGCCCTTTTCAAGTTAATGTACATTTCCATGGGGCTTAATCTATCTCTTCTACCTCCCAGTCTCACCCTAGTAATGGATCATCCCTAGTTGTTGACATTAAGGTTTTCCCTTTCCAGCTGAGTGTCCCTTGCAGGATCCCATGTACTATCCATTTCTCGGGGGGGTGGAGGATTGAGTGTTTCCTAGGGCAGCAAAAACATTTTGATGCAAGTTTCTTCCCCATGGCTGTCTGGAAGAACTGAAATTCTCCATTTCTCTTCCAGCAAAATTCTCGTTTTGCTTCTTTTTCATGGCATACTTCTGGCTGCTACTTTTAAATGGACTCAGTCAAGAAGTGAATGAGCACCATTTATTCTGATGGTTGAAGGCTGGCTGAAGCCAGATAAGATGTCTTTATTTTTATTTCTTTTTTAATGTGGAAGGCTAGAAGTCAGCCATCACCAGCCCTGGAAAGGAGCTCTATGGTAGCTGTTTGAGAAAGGAGGAGCAGAGGAAATCATCAGCCACCTTAGCTATTGAGTGACAAAAGCATTTAAAAAAAAATAATACTTCCAAGATCTGGGTTCAGGTGCAGGGACTGCCCAGGCTTATAGCAGCTGGAATTACTGCAGAGCCAGTTAGCCTCAAATGGGAAACTGAGGCTAAAATATGACATATGGCTCCACAAACACACCCCTGGTATCTGAACCACAGAAGTCTCTTAGATACTGATAGTAGCTGGTCCATCAGCTTTCTTTTGAGCCAGGTAGTGTTTTTTCACATAGTGTATTTTTGGCTGATGTGGGCATGGATTCAGCCGAAACTAAAGGGAGGTTTAATTTGGCAGGGGGCGTGGGTGGGGTGGGGTTGCCAGTTGAATTGTTTACTCAGATGAGTTCCTGCTCCATTGCACTGTACAGCTACACAAAGGGCAGCATAGATGTGAGGGATGGTGCAAGCACGGGATAAGTGAGCAAGTTTGCTGGTTTCAGCTGCAGCATCAGGCTGATGCTGGCATAAACCATATGTGGAACTAAGGCATTTTAATGTAACATTACCTTTGGACAGAGGAGGAAATGGTTAAGGCTCAGAATATCATTTAAAGGGACACTGATTTTTGAACACGCACACACAGACAGATGTGATATACATATATTAACGAGCCTTGACTACCGCACTTCAAGACATCTTTAAAAAATGCTGTAAATATTAGACAATATGACCTAATTTAGTGTCAGTAACTCAGTCTGCTGAGGAAGAATATTCCTGTTTCATGTAATCATTCCCTAATAATGCTGTGAGTCAAGGGAAAGCGACATTGTCTTAGGACATCTGGGATACAGGACAGTGAAACTAACTGTAAATGGGAAATTAAACTGATCTCTTTTGTTTCTGGTTCCAAATTACATGAAGTATAAAAGGAAGGAAAAGGGAGGAAAACATCGTCATTGGAGGAAAGGCACCAAGTTTTTTTGGGTTTTGTTTTGTTTTTCTTTTTGCTCTGTTTATAGGATTTGTTTTAAATGCTTCCCAGATTTTCAGTTCAATCTATAGGTTTGGAATTCGTCCTATATTACACCCCATCATGTTGTTATTTCTGCACTGACAGTACCCTTTTAATCTGTGCATTTAAAGGTCACCAAAAAACGTGCATGACTGGGAGTGGGTATAAGTGCATTTTTAAAGAGCAAATGTATGTTGTGTGGAGAGTAAATGGCTAATGTGCACACCCCTGCAAGAGCCCCATCCTTGGGGATACTCAGCTCCTCCATAAAGGTGCTGAACACCTGCAATAGCCCAAGGGAGACTGAATGCCCAGCACTTCTTGGGAAATGCTCAGCATTTCTCAGCATGAGCCCTGTCCTAGTGTTTATAGGAAACACATCTATGTTTTAGTAACTGAAGGAGGGCATAGGGCTGATGAGAGACTCCTGCTGGCAGCTTGTTGTGCTGATTTTGTTCTTGGCTTCATGTGATTATTTTCCCTGTCATGTTTTGTTAGTATCGGCAGGGAAGAAAATCGGTGCCATAAACTATCCATCAGATTATAAGTTGTTTTCCAAGCCGTAATTCTCAATTATTGTCCAGCTGCTACATATATCCTGTGGGGACTGACAATGCAGATGGTCAAGGGAGTGCAACGTAGTAAACAATTGTCTAAAATAGGCTGTGACTTTTATCCCTTTATTATTTTTTCCTCTACCTCTCCCTTTTTAATTTCTTTTTGGTCCTCAAGGAGTAAAGCAGAATTTTTAAATAGACACACCAATAAATACCTGCCATGAGAAATATGTTCGTTGAAATGGCACAGTGCAGCACAAGCTGTAGTGCTAGAAATTGCGGATTTAAAGTGCTGACCTTTTAAATGATGATTTGCCATCAGCACTGCATGATGAGTAGCAGGGCTGTCAGGCCTGCCTGATTGCAGAACTTAGTTTTTAGTATATATTATTTTGCAGTACTATAGCGCAGTTGAGAAAAATTATTAACGCCATTTCACAGCTAGAGGAAATAAATAAAACATCAGTTAAGGCATCACCAAGGTGAAAGTGCAGTCTCAAAACCTGGCTCCTGCTTTGGTGATCCTTTGGGAAAGAACACTGATCTGGTGTGATGACTTCCTCTACCACTTTCTTATCCCTTTCATGGTTGGGTTGTGACCTCAGGCCTGAGGGATAGCAGCAGTGCAAGCAGCTGGTGTTTCTTTCCACAACTCCTCAGACAGGCCCCTAGACACACAAAAGAGAAATCTGCCAGAGCAGTGTCACCTTTGTGCTGCACAGTCTCATGAGCCAGGTGCAGAGGATGACAGAAGAACTCGTAAAGAATTCGCTGGGCACAAGCAAAGGCAGTCACTCAGCGAGGCTCGCGTTTTGTTGTAGGTCAGGATGTCCTGTGGTCAATTTGTCTCACCTTTTCACGTCTCTGCATGTGACATTTGCCTGCTAAGTTATGACTCCAGCTAAGACATGTATAGGTTTCAGAGTCAGTTACGACTAATTAAATGTGCCTTCCCCTTATCTGAGAATGCCTCACACTGCAGCAAGAACTGGAGAGCAGGCTCCGGGCAAGTTGGCTCTGCCAGGGGACTGATAACCACATTGCTCAAGGAGAAGAAGGTTGTCCAGGGAAACACTGCATGTATTTGCACTGTAAGTGCCTATCTTAATGGACTTTAACTAGATCTTAAAAAATACACATTTTTTGCCCAAAGGAGTGCACCTTAAATGGCTTTGGGCCAAAGTTATGCAGTTCATCACACTTGGAGCTTGTGGCCATTGGAAAGGAGACCAGCAGACTGAGGTGGGTAGCGGTGCCAGTCTTTCACTATATGGGTGGCAAGGATGCTGGCAAAGATTAGCTTCTGCACTGGGCCTCTAGCACCATCATTACAGAGCTGTGTTACCTGCACAGGAAAATACTTAAGCACTGTGGAGCTTCATCACTCTTATTTCCACAAGAGTTTCATTCCCATTTCTCTCAGTCTGGTGCAACCAAGGTCCCACATGCACTGAGAAACACATCGTCAAGCTGCTGCAGCCACAGCAGGGGAGGTGGACATGGCAGGGACAGGAACAAGGGCATGCTTTTGGGGAGGAGAATTACATCAGTGAGGTCCAAGTTTGCAAATGGAGAGAATGACAGTGAGCAAAGTTCTCTTCTTCAGCCTGCTTAGCTCCTGAGCCCTTTTGGGAAGTTAAAGGTCACAGAATAAATGATTTCACAAGCCTTTTCCCGTGGGCTAAATTAATCCTCTTGATGCTTCTAAGGGTGATTGTTAATGATTGTTCACATAGAATATTTATTGTATTAAATACTGAAAGTTCTGGGGACACAGAGATTCTCAGAGAGAAACCACTATATAAAAGAAAATTATACTATGTATAATGTACATATCCAATAAAGACAGCAAATGACAAAGGTTCTGAGAACAATTATAACATTTTTTTGCCAGATCTGGGAGCTTTTTTGCTCTTTACCTTTCAATAAAGCTGGCAAAGCATTTGACAGGGTATCTTCATAACAAAGTGCTCTCTGGAGAGTGTGATAAATTAATATGGGCCAGAAAATTGCCATCATTAAAACAACATTTTATTGGTGTGGATGTCTAGCTATTCCCCATGCAGACTCATTCTCATTATCTAAGAGATGCTGCATGATTTTACTCAACTATATAAATCTGCAGGATGGGGGGAGAGGAAGGGGAGAGAGAAAGAAAACAGTAAGAGACCCTCATGGACTTCTAAAATCGGGAGAGGACAATCCATTTTCATTTGCTAAGAACATCTCCCTCCCTATGAGAGCCAGGCACTGCAATTGCGGTAGGCCAAAGAAAGGTATCATCTCCCTCTCTCCCCTCATTGCATGCAAAATGTTGGATTTCTGTTATACCGCCCTAAGATCTAACCTTCTTAAAGCACTGACTGTAAAGTTAATAGGCCTGAATCCAGACATTACCTGTGAGGGAACAAATAGATACAACTCCTGTGACGGAGTGCAGTTCTGCAATGGTGGAAGAAAAGGAGGTGGTTCTGTGCAGCTCACATAATGAAATCATGGAGCTCCTTGCCACAGGGCAGGTGGATGCCAATAGTTTAAGCAGATCTCAAATGGGAATAGAAGTCTGAATAAAAAGAAAACTCCTCTGACTCTAGGAAATCCTGAGTCACAGATCTCTGGAGAATGGGAAAATAGCCTGGGGGATGATCATTACCTACTTACACTCTTAAGGCATCTGTATTTGCTACTCTGGGACACAGGATGCTGGGCTGGCCAGACCTTTGGTCTGACCTACATGGCCACACTTACCTCCTTAGGCACTGGATGAAAGTCCTGAGAGACTCCAGGAGAGTGGCATACACCAAGCAGGACTGTCCTGCAAGGCCACAGGCAACAATAACTACCATGGTCCTTTGTCATGGGAATGTCTGGCCAGATACAGGCTACAGACATTTGTGCCTCTCAGCTACCCCAACAACCCGCCACTGCTGGCCCAGTCACAGAGGGCAGGGTGTTCTCTAATGCACTGGAGGGCAAGGGAAAGCCCTCAGTAAACAGGCCATTGCCACATAATCCACACTCTTTTGGCTTGCCTTCTTCATTCTCCTCTAGCTGGAGGGCACTCCAGCTGGGGCTGAACTTGCTTCCAAGCACAAGAACTAAACTAAAAGCAGTTTTTGCAACAGCAATGCTGTTCTGTGGAATCAGCTCTCCTGTCAAGAAAAGCCACCTCTGCCTCTGTAGAGGCTGCTAATAGTATCCTGCATCACATGGACCAAAACAAGGAATTTCTCAGACCTGTCATGGGCTGCTGCCTTGAGGAAATGGACACAGCAGCTGCAATGGAGATACCCTTCACCACCTCTCCGTAACAGAGATACTGACAATTTGGGAGTCAGGAACACATTTCCATAATGGGACCTAATTCCAGCTGGGAAAATGTAATTTACAACCTCAGCAGCTCAAACCCATCTGGAGCACTTCAGGACCATATGTTCTGCAGGCAGCATGGATTATTTATCCTGAAAATCTTTGGTGTAAAACACATTTAAGCCTCCATTTAGTATCATGATGTGAAAGTCAATATCTTTTAAAGAGCTTACTCCATGCTCTGTCGATGTGGGAGAACTTTGGCCAGCAGGATCTACTGATTACAGCGAAAGATGGCGATCCATGAATGCGAAGCCTGAGCTTTCACATCTGTGCTCAGGGCAAACCAATGTGCAATTATGACAACTAATGAACAGCTGCAAAGCTGCAGGCATAAATAGAGCCTGCACAGAGTTTTGAAGTACACAGATACAGGATTAGATCCTCCACTAACATGACTCTGAGCCAGTCTTTCCAGTCTGCCTGGGCCTTAATTTTCTGATGAAACAAGGAATGAGAAATCCTTTCTTTCAAAAGAGGCAGGATGAGAGCAGCTGCAACATGATCAACAATTTTTCTGAGCGCTGAAGGCTGCCGATGAGAGGCACCATGGGAATGAAAAGCACCTCCCTCCCTCTTCTGCAGAGGAAAGTAGCTTTTGATCCAGCCCACCTGGAGACATGGTAGAGCGGGCTCTGCCCCAGGTGCCAGTCAAGGGGGCAAAGCTCTGAACAGCTCAAATTCTGAGCCCACTCTCTTTCTTCTTGCTTCCATGATGCTCTTCTAGTCTACTCTAAAGGCCCCAGAGTTAGCTAGGGCTGGTGTCCCTCTCAGCCCTCACACCTTTGGCATAGTGTCTATGTTATGATGCAGTACATATAGCTGTGACCCACTGGAGAATGCCCTGGTGCACATTCATACGCGGCCTTCCTTGTGCAGACCTCCTTAGCCCAAGCAAGGCACAGGTTTTCCCAACCTCACTATGGCTCAGGCCTCAGATCTGCCCTGCCGTTGCATGTGGTATGCTCACTCACAGCCCCAGGTGAGCCAACAAAAATCTCATTAGCTGCGACCACAACAAAACAGCTGCTCCAGGAAACCACCAATAACAGTTTTTAGGGCAGAACTGATCATGGACAGGGTAATGTACTGGCCAAAATCCTGCAGAGCTTGGAAAACTCTCTTAAGGGACTGCTGTATGCATTTGCTGTTAGGGGGCTTACACATGGACTTTAAATCGAATTAGTGTGTAGAACAAAGTAGCATCTTAGAGAGGTCTGATCAAAACCATTCCTGTATACTGTAGAGAGAAAGGAAGGAACACAATAATTCAAGGACAATGATACCTAGTTATGTGATGATCTGAGCCAGACCTGAGACACTGATCCAGGAGGAGGATGGTAATACCTATGGAAATTTATCTTGATTTGAAGAATCAGATAGCCAGTGAAAAAAAAGGAAAAATAGATGGAAAAGGGAAAAGGAGATTTACTTATATACGCTAAGATAGCACTGGCCAAAAAATGGGAAACTGGATAAAAAAATCCATCCAGATTTACTGGCTGGGAAGTGGGCTGTTAAAGAAGATTCATTAATCAGAGACGTGATTCTCTCAGCAGCCATGTAGGACACTGTCTATTAGAATTTATAGATTGTAATGTTACCCCAAAGGCCACTGTTGCAATTAGCAGCATGCACTTCAGCTATGATGCAAAAGACCATCCAGGCCATGGAGATGAAACTACCATTTCAGCTTGAGAGGCAGATACCAAGGAGAAGAGTGGAGACACATGGGTAAGAGCAGACAGGGCAGCAAGTGCAATAGGACTACACTTATCACCCTCAACTAGTGTTCAGCTGCTTGTTAAACCTGAGCCAGACCTAAGTCCTGAACTGGCAGGTTTAAAGTGTATACGTGTAAACTGCAGCCACTGTCCTGCCAATGTTATCCCAAGCCCCAGTGTGACAATACAGTAATATAATTTTAGACCCCCTCCTACTCCAAAGATCTGGATCTAAACCACTACAGCCACCTACCCAGTGTGCTGCACCAGCCTGAAACAACATACTTTGAACAGCTTTAATGGTGGTTCTGGTATTGCCTACATACTCTGTCACAGCTGCAATAAAATTATCTAAACTCTGTGTTGTGTACAAGTCTTTCAATGAATCAGCACCTAAAAGAATTTCTAAAGTATGCTATTAAAAAGAACTGTAAGCCAAGACTGGTGAAAACACTGTATTTGTGCCAGGGAAGGTAATTTATGAATTCTCAACACACATGAAATTTTCTAATAGTCAATAAGTAAGCGTATAAACGTAATGCAGCAGAACCATTCAGCAGCATTTTTTTTTCTTTTCATTTAAACCAAAACAGTTGCTTTTAAACAGGTTTTTATCATCCTCCCGCTCTGCTTACTCCACATTTTTCACCATCATGAACCTGAAAGTGAAATTGGCTATAAAGCAAAATGAAGCTGGCTGTCTTGCTTTCCCTTTGCAGAGGCAGGCAAAGAAAACAGTAGACACTGATTGTGCATACGAAATTAGATTTCAAAAACTGTGCAGTTGGCTATACAGAGAAAGACATCTGTTATGCAGCTTTTAAATTGGCAGTGTTGCTTTAAAAAAAAGGAGGCCAAAACTGAAAAAATAGAATGTAAATCTGACACCCCATTTCTATAAACACTTTAAAGTAATGATGCTGCTAATGAATGCTGAATTACAGTGTAAATCTAATAGATCAACTCCTGGCACCTAGATTATGATGACAGGACTTCATCAGGTGTAATGAATATACCAGAGGAGTAAACAATGATTATCTCATTATGTTAAAAATGTTACCTATTTTTCTTTATTAGGGAAACATTCATTTAATTTTTCCTTCCAACAAAGCAAACACTTGAGGAGCTCCTGTTTGCTTCATACAGCAAGGTCTGCGATTTCAGCAGTGATCTCCTCTGGATTATTGCAAGGTATCTGAGTAGGTGCAAGAAGTGTGACTGCTTGTTGCTGTCAGAATGAAAGCAGTGTCTTCAAATTATGAAATATCTAATTAAGGAGGCTTGCTTGGTTGCGTTGAATAAGTTTCACTTTCCTGTTGTGCTTTACACCTCAACTTTGTGGCTTTTTCTTATTCATTTAGCATTGTTGTTTTCCAGGAATAGTGGAAAAATAAGGTTTTGTCATTGTTCACACAACGAGGACAGCAAAAGTGAGTCAGCAAGAGGTGGCTCTAGCATAGGCAAGAAGCGTTTTGTCCACAGAAGGTTAAGGACCGGGATTGCCAGGGCTGACTGCTCTGCCCTGGGAGTGGGGATAGGTCTGGGATGAAGGTCTGGAGGCTACTGGGCAGCCAGAGGAGCCGGGCCTGTCACTGCAGGGACAGAAGGGGTGGAGAAAGTGGCTGCTGCTTCATGAAGAAATGGGAGATATGGGAAGATCAATGAGCCAATGGTAGGCCTGCCTGTGCTAGGAGATCTGGGAGATGGATGCAGCTTTAGAAACTAGCCATTGCACCGACTGTGCCTTCACCATTGTATAGATATGACTCTTGGTGACAAACCTTGGCTAAACCTTGGCTCAGATTTGGAGCAACAGGGTCATCTCCCCTCACCTATAGAGGTAACTGTATATCAACTAATAATGAAGTTCATAGACCCCAAAAGTTTTCAACAGAGAGGTATTAGCAACTAAATGCTGACAAAGGAAAAGAATGAGTGATTCTCCCTGTGTTACATAGAAAGGCTTTAAATACAGCTGCAAAAACCCTAGAATATGCTAAAATAGATATCTCTGGAAGCCTTTTCCATACTCAGTGGTGCAGGATGCACCCTTCATCTGAAATGCTTGGAGCAGGGAATAGCTGCAGGGAAGAAGCCAGGAAGCAATCTCAAGACTCAGCAACGGCACCTTATGTCATAGTCCCTCTTAAACACTTTCTCTGGTCCGTTTTAAAATGGTGTGGTGCAAGAAGATGGGAAAAACACACTGGAGGAGAGAGCAGGAGTCCCAAGGCCATGGATGAGGCAGAACCTCCCCAAGAAAGAAGGAAGAGAGCTGATGAGGGTGCTGGATAGATGCTAGTGTTCTTGGTCAGTGCTAGAGCAGCTAGGCTTTTTTCGGTTCTTGCTTTAGTAACTGAGTGATGAGTGAGACG
>NW_008824372.1:2086172-2094204 GCF_000699105.1 Pygoscelis adeliae | reverse complement strand
AGCCTCACCAATCAGCCATATAAAAATTTGCTGCACTGTCCCCAGAGTCTTCAGCTTCACTAAAGACAACTACCCAGGATATATCTCTACCCGCTATCCTGCAGTGACATGGGGCATTACAAAAAATATCTGTGACCTATACTGCACTGTAGGCAACATCCTGAAATTTCAGGGAAGTGAAGAATACCGTGGCTGTTCCAGAACACAGTTCTGCTGTATTCTAGCAAGGGACCATTTTACTCTGGAAGAGGTCCCCCAGTAGCATTACATGCATGATTGCTTTACAGAGTGTCTGTGAATACAGGTGTATAGTCATACATCTGTATAAACTCATCAGTTTGCAGAGGTAATGCTACAGCAACATGTTTGTAAGAGATGTTTGCATTTAGAAAAAAGGGTTCTAGCCTTTCCTGACTGAGTTTCAAACTCAGTGATACTCCTGTTGCTGTACGCTCTTCTTACACTGTAAAGCATAATGGCAAAATCCATTGAACTGGCTAGTTAAGATGAGTTTATGGCTGCATGGTATCTCTGGAGAAGCACAGAAAGCAGATAGAGCATTCTGCTCTATCTTTACTTTTAAAGTAAAGTATCTTTTAAAGTATCATAAGGTATCTACATTTGCCTGGTCTTGTATGTCCCTGCCACCAGTTTGCATGGTCCAAAACATCCACAGTTGCCAAGTCCCCATACAAAGGATTTTTTCCACTGGTGCAGATATTACTGTCCAGTAGCTCTGAGTTCGCTCAGACACTTCGCACCAAAATCAAAAGCCTTTGTTTTCTATTCCCCTAAGACTAAAAGTTCTTATGGCTACTGTTAGCTAAAGCTAACAAACACCCTTCAGTAAACCATGCATTGCAGGAATTTCCTTTTTGGACCATGTGTGGTCTGACACGCACTTGGAGGTGTTTTAAATCCAGCTATGGCTCAGCCTGCCCTTTAATGATTAACTGTTTCTCCGCTCCTCCTTAATGGTGTTTGAAAGGTTAGGATAAGTGCAATCCTGAGCAAACACCCAAGAAAATGGTGGTGCTGAGCACTATGTCTTATTGTCTGATCAAATGCTGACCGGTGGAAAGCAGCTGCAGATCCACCCAGGTGGAAGGAAGTGGTATTTGTTTACAATGCTTTGATTTTGGCCCAATATACATTTACAGCATGGGCAAGACATAAGGATCCTGCTCACATCACACACATCTCTCATAACTTCTGCCTTGACTTCCGCAGCTAGAAAAAAAAACCTCTCAAAAAACTTCTCCATGTATCTCATGTGCAAGAGACCCCTCTTTCCTCCAGCACCCGCTAAGAGCAGCCAGCACAGCTGGGGCCCTGCGCTACAGCTGGGACGGGAACCTCCACTGTCCCAGGCTAAACATTCGTGTTCAGTGTTTTGCTACATGAGAAGCTCTGTCATCAATATTTCTTCTTTTTTTTTTTTTCTGCTATTTGCTTTAATTCTATATTTTTATCTCACACAGTTGGAATCAAAACGCTGTGAAGGAAACTAGTATCTTTGGATTTTACTGCAGCACTAGGAGTAAATGTCTGCCACCAGGCCCCCTACCCAACCACATCTGATACAAGTTTTATGACTCTTGCAAGCACATTGACTATCTGATGTGGTAACTCCAATAATCTTCCCTCTCAAGTCTTGGGGACAGCTGAGAAAGGCTAATAAATCTCAATTTTTATTACAGACTTCGCTTCATCCATACTCTGCTGAGGGAAAGGCAACATTTAAAGCCAAGTGAAATTTTACAGCTCTAGGGAGGAGTTCAATATAAAGTGAAAATTGTGGCTACAGAAACAAGGAGAACGGAGTAATAGATAGAATGTTTTCTTAATACCCACAAGAGTCTGACTCTGGAGTGGTATTTCCAACTGACACCAGTTATCTTTTAAAGGCTGTTTACTTGATGGTGTTCACACAGGTACAGTGAAGGGCAGTTGGCAATTAGGGCTAGAGATCCAGGACCCGTAAAGGATCTCTACTAAATAGCTCTCCACTGAAAGCTGGAAGTGGGGTTTTTTTGCCTTCTTCAGGTATGGATTCTAGATGCTTCCATGCTGATATGGGTATCTGCTTTGGCCCAATGATCACTGTGTTTTCTTCCAAAGAGCTGGCACATCATTTCAGATTGAATACTTCCATTTCAAGTAACACAAAGAGCTGGGAAAAAAGCAATTAAAGTCTCCATTGTGCATAGTTTGCACACATCTCTCATAAAAGGCCACAATACCTCTGTTCCTAGGAGTAGCAGCTGCTCCTGCAGACAGCAGGTATATGGATTTTTAAATATAAGTAGACAGGGAGAAACATAACACTTAAATACACTTGCCTTTCCTACACATAAATGTTGACATACATAGATTGGAGTCCCATATCACAACATACATGTCCTGATAAGGTACCAGAACATGTAGTCTCTAATTAGATCCAAATCCTGCTTGGATTTGGGCCTATTTCTGATTGTTTTTAATGATACTGTAACCATGTCCAAGCCATCAAATACACTAGAAAGACAAGCAACAGCAGAAGAACTATGTCTCCTCCTCTAAATATTTACCTGATTTACTGATATATTAATCCATCTGACTATTTACAGTAATTATCCCCCTTTCTTGTTTCAGATTTCCTAGGAGTTACATGGGAAGAGATTGGTTGCTGTTGAAACCTGTTGCTGTAAATGCTGTTATGGTGTATTCTTCTGCAGGGGGAGGATTAATTCAACTGTTAAGAGGTGTTGGGGACCGGAGGTGCTAAAACCAGGTCACCATGTGCTGTTCAGTGAATGTCAGCAATGAGCTTTGCTGCCAGTTTGCATCTTGTTTGCCTCATCCCCAGCCAACTGAAATACTTCCAATCAAAGTACCTCTGTATATTTACCTGTCTTGACAAATCTACTGTCCCTGAACATTCAGAGATTACTTTTCACTCTATTGTCTAATATGAAAGGCAGCATCCTTGGGATGCAGGCCGGCTGTGGCTCTTCACCAAGGCGCAGGATGGTGGTGGAAGGCATTTCTGTGATAAAAGTGTATCCCTGCCTGCTGGGAAAGTAACTCCTCTTTGGGGCAGACCTTCTTATCCCTCAGAGTTCACATCAGGAACACAGAGCCCATTGCCCTCTGCACCTCTTAATGCTGACGAGGAAATCCTATCTGCACATGAGCAACATGCTTGACCTGTTTGTAATTCCAGGTTCAAAACCCACTTCAAAACTGTTCCAGTACAGACTGCTTGGAGATGCATATGACAAATCAGGCTGCAAAATGGAAACCAATACCACAAGGGTTTCATACATTTAGATTATTCTCTACTACCATGCCTTAAACTGGAATTTAAAAGTCCTGTGCTCCCAGACAGGCCAGAACTAAGACTAGAGCGTGCAGTCATCTTCGGTTATTACATTAATGTTATTCATTTTGTGGGTTATTTCTGGTATAGCCATAGACATAATCTATACTTGATTACCTGGTCTGCTGTTTTGATCCTGTAACTGATTGTGAAACTCATGATCCTGTGTGTGACCACTGAAGATATGTCATCGTTATTCCTTGTCCAGCAGGAAATCAGTCTAAGTTCATTTACCTTTTCAAAACCTTCTTGTTAATGTTTGTAACAACTAATCAATGAAATTCACATTGCAAAACACAGTCTCACAGCTCTCCATGTCAACAGGAACAGGAAAGTTTGAAACAGCTCCATTGCATTTTGTTTTTATAGCCTAGCAGAGATTCACATCTGGTTTCCAGAAACAACCTTTATAAGGGACTGCTACAACCCAAACAGTCTTCCTGAACCCAACCAACTGTATGTAACTATATACACCTGTGGGTGAGGGAGATACACATTGTCTAGTGAATAGATTTTATTGCTGCATATAAGCTTGACTATAAATATATGCTTATAGAGGACTAGATGGCTCAAGGGTCTGATAATGATGTATAGTGCCTTTCACCTGTTGGCTGAAATCCAACCCAGATCAGCAGCAAGCAATGCCATTACTACCTAATGACTGTTTGGCAGCCTATGGGAAATGCATGCCTGTCATGAAAAAGTACAGCTCCAAACACACCTCTTCGCTCAAACAACAGACATGGAGAGCTGACTAGAGGTGGCTCCTCAGGCTCAAGAGAGGCTGAAGGCAACTGTCCTGACTCTTTGCACTGACCATCCATACACTGGATACAGCTGTCAGCCTCAAGACCTTCTACCAGCACCAGGTCTGCTAAACAAATGGAAAGACCGCTGTTCCTATTGTTTGTGTATGCAGTAGGCATGAAAAAATGTCACACTTCTGTTTTTTCAGCTCTGATCCCAGTTTTATCAGTCTCCCAGACCTGAACAATGAATTGCTCTGTTGTTCTTCCATTTACAGTGAGCATCAAAGTTTAAAAAAAGTTAGGAAGAGAGTTTTTCTGTTATAGAAACCAAACACTGAAAGCGCTTATATGAGCTCCATAATATACATTGCAGGCAATCTTCTTATTATAGAATCATTTAAAAAAGCATAATGAGAACAACATTTGTTTGATGTCATGCTCTTTCACTGTGCAGCAGCATTAATGGATGAAAAAATTAATAGTTCCTTTTCATCACCCATAAACATCATGGCAAAGGGCATGGGTTCCTTCCAAGCTTCAGCCAATCTTCAATCCTTCCAATATATCTTACAGCACATTTCAAAAATTCATACAGTATGTATGATGAGAGGGGAAATTAATCAGTGCCACATCGCTGGTTTATGAGTCACTGTGGTTTGTCCGATCATATGGGAAATGTGGAAGAGAGGTGGGGTAACTCACATCTGACAAAAGCAATGGTTAATGTTCATAACCATCTGGGAAAAATGCATGTTATTTGATTCATTTGCAGGAAATAATCTTCATGGTCTCATTTTTTGATCTGCACTTCGAGTCTTTTTTTCACCCTTTCTTTTCCCCACCTAAATTACAATGTTTTATTGAATGAAACAGACACAAGCCAGGCTCCATCTGGGAGAATAAATGCTGAGATCATCCACTCCTCCTCCTCTTGGTCTCAGGACAAGACTATGGACCATCTCTCAGATCAGTGCTGATTTGGACATGTTTCAGGTGTGGAAATGTTAGACATGGTTCTGGCCACTGTGCAATGCAAAAAAAAGTCATCCCTTGATGGGTCATTCTGAGCTTTAAGAGCAAAATCTCATGCTCTGTTGGGACAGTAAGTGAAAACACTTAACAACTTCAGAGCTTCTCCACATGCATGAGCTTCCAACATCAAGCCTTGCAACTGCACTGCTTCTAGTGACTGAGGCACTATTATTTCTGTTTTATACAGGCAGAAGCGAAAGCCCAGAGGTCCATCCAGTGGGCAGACAGAAAGACTTAATCAGTAGACTTCAGGAGCTCAATCAGAGATTATTCGTGCAAGTTATTGTACTAATTGCTCAGAGGAATTGATCTCCTTCAGTTGGAGATCCATTGCAGTTAAAGGACACAGAATGAGTCTTCACATATCCAGCAACTCAGGCATGCATTTTCACAAGGTAACTGTGATCTTTCATTTACCTGTCCTGAGCAAGAAATAGCCTTGTGCTAGATGAGCTATCCCCCTCTCCCCCATGATCATCAATGTCCAAGTGAGAAAGACATGGAATGGTGAATGCTATTCGGCTTCACAGAGACCAGGGACTGCAATGCCAGCAAGGTGAAAGCATACCTGGGCAATATAAGAAAGGTTTTGCAATGCAAAGACACCACCTCTGGGAGACCCTCCTTGGCTACACGCAAGTCTTACTGCCTCTGGTATTGAAAGCCTTCAACAAAGATATTCATTCTTAGTTGAAGGACCACCATCCTTCTGAAGGATATTGATTTCATATATATATATGAAATATATAGCCAGGAAATACAGGCTTTGTGTTCTGGGACCAGTTTGCTCCCTGAAAAACTTAGCCCAGCCTTCATGTGACACAGTTCAGGGAAGTGAAGACAGGGAAGTTCTGTCTTGCCACAAAGTATTCATACACTGCAAACTCATGTGGTGGAATAATACCTCTCTTCATTTAAACCTGCTCCTTCTAATGCTAGTCAATGCCTTCTAATTCCTCTAAACCTTTCAGTATCACTCAAGATAGAGCTCCGAGGTCTGAAGCTGAGTCTCCTCAGGTAAGTCACATAGATCAAAACTGTGATCAACAGATAATGGTTTTGCACCTAGTCTTTGAGACAACTAGCTGTTCTAAGCTGAGCATGTTGAAGTTGAGATGACCCCAAATATTAGGGGTCCCATAGGACAGATCCCATAGGGATCCCAACCTATATCCCCAAATAAATAACCATCTTGAGTGACTTTGGAGTTAGCTTCTTTCTAACAAACCTTCATCTGTTAAGGGTATGTTGAGGCTTCACTAATGTCTGTAAAGTGCTGCAGGATTTTTAGCTGTATGGTATGGCTACTGTTCATCTTGCTAGCAGTTATTAATTTGTGATCCAAAACCACGTAACACAGCATACATACAAACCACCTGTGCTTTGAAAAAAAAAAAATACCACAACAATGAGGACTGCACCGGAATTGCAGGTCATCACCAGCATATTGAATTCCTGGACATACTGTATGCTTATGAATATGGAAGTCCAAGTAAGGGCAAGACCTTCATAGCAGGGTGAGAAGTCAAAAGATCCAGGATTTTTACATGGACATTTCCACATTGGTTAGTGCAATTAGAGAAACCTCCTATGCCAATAATTTTTCCATATTCATCGTCACATCTAAGATCATCACCCTAAGGTTACAAGGTTATTGATTTGAGATCCATTTCTCTGAAAGACAGATGTTTCCCACCACAGCAAAGGCTACAGACAATAGGCAAGAGTATCCTTGATGCATCATAGATCATGCTGGCAAGTATCAAGCTCTCCCCCAACCAGTTATCATTCTGCAGATGTCTTCAGCATAGTCATCTTATTATGCCAGTCCTCAAGCAGCAGTTTCTGTAATTAGGCATCAGGGTGGTATGGAGGAAGGCCAGACCTCTGAACAGATCTATAGAAGGAAGAGGGGGCACTGTGGATGTTATTTGATTGCCAGGTTGGATAAAATTTCACCTCCTACTTCCCAATTTCCCATGGCTCTTCTTCCATCCTTTACTCTATCTGCACTTTCTCTAACTTCTCACTGCTCACCCCTCTTACTAGCATCATGATGTGAGCTGGCAAGATGTCTTGCAGTACCAGACATTTTCCACTGAGGCAAACTCAAGACCCTGCTTCAACCTGTGTTTGGGTTATCCACTTCTCCCCTTCCACATGATCTACGTGTCTGCTTAATATACCAAGAGCTGTCGGCATCCTGCTTCCAGAGGCCCAGCGCAGTGTGTCTCAACCCTGTTTAGTAACCTTGAGATCCAGCAGCAAAACCTACAAAGGGCTATGTGAAGTAATCACACAGAAGATGCCAACAGCTTCCTTGACTCCCTGAGGAAGCACATTGATGATCATGGGGGAGAGGGGGATAGCTCATCTAGCACAAGGCTATTTCTTGCTCAGGACAGGTAAATGAAAGATCACAGTTACCTTGTGAAAATGCATGCCTGAGTTGCTGGATATGTGAAGACTCATTCTGTGTCCTTTAACTGCAATGGATCTCCAACTGAAGGAGATCAATTCCTCTGAGCAATTAGTACAATAACTTGCACGAATAATCTCTGATTGAGCTCTTGAAGTCTATTGAAGTTTACTGATTAGTCTTTCATGACCAGACAGACTTCAAGAGGGCTTATAAAAAAGATGGTGGCAAACTTTTTAGCAGGGCCTGTTGCAACAGGACAAGGGGGAAAGGCTTTAAACTAAAGGGGGGTAGATTTAGACTAGGTATAAGGAAGAAATGTTTTACGCTGAGGGTGGTGAAACACTGGCACAGGTTGCCCAGAGAGGTGGTGGATGCCCCATCCCTGGAAACATTCCAGGTCAGGTTGGACGGGGCTCTGAGCAACCTGATCTAGTTGAAGATGTCCCTGCCCACGGCAGGGGGGTTGGA
>NW_008824372.1:2067819-2081074 GCF_000699105.1 Pygoscelis adeliae | reverse complement strand
TGCCTCACCGTCGTCTTACCCACGGGCTGCAGGGGAATCTCTGCTCCGGCACCTGGAGCACCTCCTCCCCCTCCTTCTTCACTGACCTTGGTGTCTGCAGAGTTGTTTCTCTCACACATTCTCACTTCTATCTCCAGCTGCAATTGCTGTTGTGCAGAAACATTTTCCCCTTCTTAAACATGTTATCACAGAGGCGCTACCACCATCGCTGATAGGCTCAGTCTTGGCCAGCTGCGGGTCCGCCTTGGAGCTGGTGGCATTTGGTCTGTTGGACATAGGGGAAGCTTCTAGCAGCTTCTCACAGAAGCCACCCCTGTAGTCCTCCAAAACCTACCAAAACCTTGCCACGCAAACCCAATACACATAGTGTCAATTTTCCATCCTGCTGGTCCTGCCTCCTCAGGGAGTCAAGGAAGCTGTTGGCATCTTCTGTGTGATTACTTCACATAGCCCTTTGTAGGTTTTGCTGCTGGATCTCAAGGTTACTAAACAGGGTTGAGACACACTGTGCTGGGCCTCTGGAAGCAGGATGCCGACAGCTCTTGGTATATTAAGCAGACACGTAGATCATGTGGAAGGGGAGAAGTGGATAACCCAAACACAGGTTGAAGCAGGGTCTTGAGTTTGCTTCAGTGGAAAACTACTGAGTATTTACTGCCTGTAAAATACAATTCAGTGAATAAAAGATCATTACTTGACTTAAATCAGTATAATTCCCCCAGCAGTTTACTGGCTAAAATAATCTCGTCTGTTCACTCCTCCTCCCTTTCAAGTGGAGTAATGCTGTCTTTGTGCCTCCACGGGAAACTGTCTTCCCAGCAATCCTGCAGGGAGGATAACAAAGAATACTCTCTGTTTTTTATGGCAGCAGTCTTGAAAATCCCTGGGGATTCTGGCCATCACGCCCACAAACCCATAAACCAATACTCACTCTTTCTAGTCCAGACCATCATATTTGTTGTTTGTTGTTACTGATAATCTTCTTTCAGCCTGCTCAGGTAAGAGCACCAGGGACAAAGATGTAACAGACCCTGTTTACCCTTTCCCAGGGTATGTACTAAGAAACCCTCATGATCCCAACCTGCTAACATGCACAGCGTAGTACTTCCTAATCTCAGGCAAGTGATTCTGGCAGGCAGCTGAACCAGTGAACTTCTTCCCTGGCTAAAAATCACAGAATCATTCCAGTTTAGTATATGTACTACTGAAGCAAACCTTGCAACGCATATCAATTTATTAGACAGTTTAGTAAATTATGCCTGCCACACTGGGAGATATTGGCCCAAAGATAGTGGTTCTCACTGTGCATGACATCAGTGAGCCAGGTTCCTCGTTGGTGGAGAGATAGCACGCACACTATTTGCCTATGTTTTTAAACCTTTCCAGAACACAGTATTTCTTACCCTCCTTCTCTGTGAAAAGGTTGCCTGATGGTGTCAGAGCACAAGCCAGATGGCTATATTGGCATGTAATGACATCTTCTATTATGGTTGTGGAAACCTGAGTGCTGGACTTGCTAGTGAACCTACTGCATGGAGAAACACTTCTGCATGGTGCTAGACAAATGGCTCTATGTCTGAGCTCATGAAAGCACAGTTGAGGAAGCATTCTGGAAATGCAATATGTTGAAAACTAGATGATGCATTGTTAGAGTGTGTACTGTTCCTGTAGATCTGAATATTGAGCATAGTAGCAAGCTAGAGGGATGAGAGAGACAGAGAAAAGGTGGTGAAAGGCACATGGGTGGATGTCTGTCATAAAGCTCTGAGTTTTCTCTTCCAGAGCTCAGGCTTGTCCCACACTGAGTCACAGGCTAGCCAAAAACATCCCAGAAACACAAGGAAAATTAATTTAATATGAATTTTAGGATACATTACATATCCTCGAGGACATATCATTGGCATGGGGAAATAGACCATTTCCCAAATATTCATTCACCCTCAATGTGAATGGGCTTCTTGCAGCTGCCAGTACACAACTGCAGCACAGAAAAAGAAGGCAACACAACCCAGAGGGAGAGTCCAACTTCATTTCCCTCCCACTTACTGTGGCCCAACCCATTAAAATTTCATAGGAACCTTTATGTGTTCTGGTTGAAGGCAGCATACTGACAATCTGTATGTTATGGGTGACAAGGGAGGGCTTACAATGGACCAGAAGATCCAAAGGAATAAGTGTCTGTGCAGCAAATGATCTTTCTGGGCAAGGCTCAGAAGGGAGTTAACCATTCAGCCACTGAATTTTTAATGCTTTATACAAGGATCTGCAGCAGGGTTTGAACAAAACAAACCAGCAACAGAATCTAATACAAAAGCTGCCAGCCTTCCCCAGGTCCCTTCCATCAGGTCTCATCTTCTCCTGTCTCAGCCTAGCAGTTTCTGAAATAGGTCCAGCAGGCCACGAGATACTGCATAGGGGCAACCTTTTTCCTGCCTGACGCATTCCCTGAAACAGCACAAGTCAGTATTTAAAGATATTAAATGCTGTTTACCCAAGACTAATGTTCATATGAGTTCTCCCTCCCTGTAAACAGCTCATTCGGACAAACTGATGGTATTTGTTTTACCCTTTCATCACTCAACCGCAGTACTTAAAATGCAGAAAAACATAACATAAAGCATGTCATAAATCCATCCAAAGAGAGAATTGAGACCATGAAAGAACAGCTTTGATGATAGATAAAATATCAACTGTAAATTAGTTACTTATTTTTAGTTTAATGTAGCACCAGCTTTTGCATGATTGAGGCCATGGAGAAATGCCAATACTGCATGTCTCACAATGAGGCTGGGTGGCTGTTCTACTTAGCAATGTATTTTGGAAGAAGAACGAGGATTTAGTTTTAAAGACTGATGGGCAGCATCTGGGAAAGGGAGATTACAGAGCCATGAGTTATTTGGGAAAGTACAGAACTTCATTTCCAAATTACCTACTTCTTGGTTTTTCAACTCGTGTGATATTCTTGCACATGAATCACAGAGTAGTGGGTCTGAAAAAATAAATAGCAGTCCAGGCAGCTCAAATCTCTATTTCATCAGATTTCATAATCTCTTTGCATAGACTCTCATCCTCCTCACAGAAGAAGTCCTTCCAGGATGGGAGGAAGCAATGTGCCCTCCTCTCTTGACAGCCCTACTAGGATGGGAGCTACTCTTCACATGCAGTGTCATTTCACACATTATGTTAGTTTGTTTGCATTGGACTAACAAGCACAAACAGAAACAAGTCCAAATTAAACAGGCTGACAGGTTGGACTTGTACTAACAGTTCACATTCAAATGCTGCTGTACTCAAGCACGTGTGCAGTCCAAAAATAGGATTAGTAGCTGTATTTTATCAGTGTGCCTTTATCTTTATAATGGACCCAGCAACATCTGAGTATCTGGATATCCCACCAGAATGAAGATTAGAGCTTAGGAGTTTCTAGACCCTGGTCCCATGTGCTGGCCACACCTAATTCAATACCCAAACAGCAGACGGACTTTGTTTTACAGAAAAAGTCAGCATCTATCATAACAAAGAGGATGACATTTTCCCTAGAAATGTGATGTCACAGTGCTACAGAACTTGTGCCTGCCTTGTATTTATAGTGTATGCAAGATTTCTGCTTTCAGTATCAAGAGCTATTGCTCCTGAAAACCATATTCTCATAATGTTGTCACTTTCAAACCCCTGAAAAATAATAACAGATTTTTGAAGAGTATGTGAAGGGGTTAAACCTTATTTCTGTTTTACCAAACTATTGCCTAACAGAAATATTGGAAACATCCCTCCTTACAGTGCTCTTCCACTGCAGTGATAGTCCAGAGGAATGAGAAGCTTTGCTAAACCAATTTTGATCACTTCAGGAATCTAGGAACCAGAGCTGTGTTGCAAGACTTCTGGACACTATTTCCAGAAACATTACCACCTCCCAGCCATGCCTAGTATGTGGTAGCAAAGGAACGTTCTGATTATTCACCTCTGTCTGACAGTAGAGAAGGTCTACCAGTGAGTTCTTCCAAATCTAAATAGCCTTCAAATGTCTTCAGAGTTCATCTTGAGAGGTTGGGTGTTAAGCCACAGGACCTGCAGAGATCTATCTGCCTGTACAGTGATTGTGTGTTGTTCCTGCCCCTCTCTGATACTTCTGCATCCCTCCTCATTCTGGTAAAGCCCTAGGCTGAATTCACTTTTGGGGAATACACAGGGAGAACACCCGTCCCTCAGTGCACTAAGTCCTTGGCCTGAGGAGAGTCCTATGAAGCAACTGCAGTGCGTGAGACATCTCCCATCCATGCATGCAAGCCCACATGCACAGCTGGTGGGCAGAACCCCTACCCAGGTCTCCGGGGAGTATTTAATTCTGTTTCAGTGCCTGTTGAGCCTATTGACTTGAACAAGTGCATGGGTCAGGTTCTAACAGGGACAAATCTGGAGGCAGAACCTCTTTCCCCAGAGAGTCTGTAAATGCCATTCTTATCACAATGCAGAAGGTACCATAAAGTATGACTGGCAAATACTCTATGCCAGTGCTAGTCAAAAGGACTGAATTATTACATCCAGAAACCTCCAGCTGGATTCTGGCAACATTGTCTCCACTATGTCTGAGCAGGACTATCAGAGAATAGGTTAATTAGGAGTATGGAACGTAATTGTTATTTCTAAGCATGAGAATTGCACAGTGATTAAACACTATCCATTCCAGGAAGGTTTCCTAAATAAATGTCAGTCATTAGAATATACTGTCCTTGAATAATTTGCAAAGAAAAAGGAATTAATCTGTACTGTTATGCAAAATGGTAGTAGGATTTATGTTACTACTTAGGTGCCCTAGCAGTCTTCCTAGAAACACTAAGCAACCTTTACAGCCTGAGTTATGTCAGACACTCCTCCAACAAACTGACTTTATTAAATGCTCCTTATGGAAGAAACTGGCAATGAAGGAGGAAATTTGTTTATTACAGGCTGCAGAAAATCACCTGCATGTAGAAACAGGGTTTACTGAAGGAATTTAGCTTAATCTGGGATAATGGGAGAAAAACTGAAAACCAGGAGAGCTAACAATAGCATAAGGATCATCCAAATTCCCTGGATGAAATGTAGCAGCCTTTTGACACTGCAGAATAGTTTAAGACAGGAAGTGAAAAACACTGTATCCGGTAGGAATAGCCTGAGAAGGGAATTAGGCAAAATATAATTATGCAGATGGAAAATTAGCCTAGTGACTGTGCTTAACATGTTTTCTTTTGCAAAACATGCTGAAAGATCTCCAAGTGAATCAACCTTATTGAGCCACTGTACTTCCAGCAACGTTGCTTTCCCAGTTTGAGGGAGCAGGGGGAACAGCACCATTTTCCAACAATTGATACAAAGGAATGTACATCCTTTGTGAATTCACCCATGCTGTGACAAAAATGTGTACTTATTTCTTTATTTCAGACTCCTAGGGCCCCAGGCATTCTTCTAGTCCATTTCTGCTAAGAGATACTTGCCTATCTGGCTCTCAAAGACCCTGAGTGGTGGAGACACCGCAGTTTGTCCAATTAACCTATGCAAGTCTTTCCCTCACCACAGCCATGGTTTTCCCCAGTCTCTAAACTGAACACTCCCATTGTCATTTAAACTCAGCACTTCCTTTCCTAGCAGCTGTGACAAGAAGATTAGATTGTTTGCTTAGTCTTTCCTTGCTACATCCTTTCACTCCTACACTTCTTTTCTTGAACAACCTCAACTCCACCAATTTACTTCTAGGCCATACTTGCAAGACTTCTATTTGTGTTATCACTCTTCTCAAGTTAGGCCACATCTGAAATGTGGTACCCAGCCTCAGTGTGAGCTTCCAACAGAAACCTTATCAGCACTAAGAATGGAAGTATTACTTCACAATTACTTTGCAGAATTCACTTCTGTTTAAACATCCCAGTATTTGTGCACCTTTTCTACAACACCATAACACTGCTGACTCACATTACCTTGCACCCCACACATACACACACAATTTTAAACGGGGTTAGTGTGGGTTCATTTAAAAATAACTTTGTTGCAAGGACTTCTTTTTGGGGAACAGCTCCATTTTGATAGAGTAAAGAGATAATCTTTATAGGCTCAAGACACTTACAAAAATATCCACTCTTATGGGAGTTTTTTAAACAGGTCTGCTGCACGTCAGGAGGTTTGCCTGTCCCTAATCAGATCACAGTTTTGCAGTTATAAATAATAGCTTCATGTCCCTATCATCTTCAGACTGGACATTAAAGGAAATAGTGAGGTTTGGATCTGCCATCACATATATAGACCAGCCTGTCACCACACCTTCCAGTGTGCCCCAAAGCCATACACAGGATAAAATCTTTCACTTTTCCACCTTTCTTCTGTCTTAACTAGGAACTGAACTGAAATCCTAGATGGAAAATCCCCTAGTCTTAGAGGAACCTACAATACATGGCTGGGTTACAAAACTGCAGCTGTGCCTGAACAACCCTACCTCTTTCTGCATCTTTAATTTGTATTGAATTTTATTTTGCAGAACAAAGCAGAACATGAAATAACCTCTTGAAGCTTTCATATTGCAGTGAATTTCATTAAAACCTTCCTGGTTTCTTTATAATGACCCTGCCTAATGATTGACTACATTTTCTGTTGCCCTCTACTGCTTTCAGCAATTGCCTCAAGACGTAAACACATTCATATATCAATGCAAAGATATTAGATTATGAAAACAGAGGTCACTGCAAAGGGCACAATCATCTATTGGTCTTGGCTGTGAAAGCTCTGTCCTTCATTAGTGAGTGTTCAGGGAAAGTTAACTTCTTCTCTTTAGAAGTCATCTGTGAGCCTTTTCTCCTTCAAGGAAAATCCAAATGCAAGATACTACTGATGAAGTATGAAAGATCTGTGCGTTTGTACAGGATAAGCAATCAGTGTTTGCCAGGGACACTTTCTGAATGGGGAGTGGGGATGAGGGACAGGCAGTTATTATCATCAGCCAGCCACGCTGAGAATTCCCAGCTTGATCCTTGGCACTGAAGAATTCTTCTGAACCTTGAATGTACGAAATCCAGATGCAAGCCATGATCTGGTGTTTATCAAAGCCAGCCTGGGACTGAGGAACACACTGGAAGTCAAATTCTTCCCACTTCTATACATGTCTGCATTGTGCTTGTCGCAGGTTCAGCTGTTCATCGTGTTAAAATTGATCCTTTGATAGCTCTTGAAAATACAGAGCTGTGTTCAATGCTTGCTATTCTGCTATGGAACAGACGTATTTGATAACGGTCAAAAAGCATGTCAGCTGCTAGGAATGTTTAGAAGAGGAAAAAACAATGAAGCAGACATCATTATTCCAACAGAAAAAGCAATGCTGTGGTAACACCTTTAATACCATGGTCCTGCCCCATGTCAGAAAAAGGCTATAAAACTAGAAAAGGTAAAGAAAAGAGTAAATGGGACAACTAAACCTGTGGAGTGACTTTGGATATCCCAGCAGGTCTTTTCCAGGGTGAGGACGCCTGGTTGGTTTGTTCTTTAGACAACGTGTTCAGCTCTCCTCTGATACTTGAACAGAAGATAGCAAATGAAGCTGGAAAATATTAGATTTAAAATAGACAAAAGTGTTTTCAAGAAGTGCTTTCACACAATGTATGGTGAAGCCACAGTAAGATGAAAAGTTTAAATAGATTCAACAATTGGTTAGGCACGTCCATGAAAGAAAAATCCACCAAAGGCTTTTTAACACAAAGATATCTTAATACATTCAGTAATAAGTTGTCAGAATGCCTGGCTGGTGCTGCAATGAGCAGAGATAAAGCGCGCTCTGCCTGAGGACTAAGGGATGGGTTTGTCACTGTTCAAGTCAGCCTGGTGGAGGCATTTCTCGTATCTAATTCTTTGAGCTTTCCTTTGCTGACAGCCCCAGCTGAAGTCTGATGACAAAGTAGTAAGTTTTGGAGATGGCAGAGGCTGGGGTGGGGGCAGAAGGAGTTGTGTTCCCTCTTGAAGGGCAAGGCAAAGCAGTTCTCCTAACGTCACCACAACTCAGGGGAAGTGAAGGCCAGGAAATAAGAAGGGGGTTTTAAAGAAATGGGATGGATAGCTCCATTAGGAGCACAGGATCTGAGCCCCTTGAACTTAAGATTAGACCAAGAAAATAAATTTACAGTAGGTCTGTGCCTAATTTCTGCCTGTCTTTCTTTTTACCACCTGTTCCCAGAGTGTGCTTGGTCTGGAGTATCAAAACTAGACAACCTGTTCCTAAGATAGACCTGGATTTCACAGCACATGCTCATCCTGACTAACACCATGCTGCCTGCAGGCTTTCTACCTTTTCCTTGCCAGCTACAGGAAAACATCACATCTAATTTTAAGACATCAATACAAGTCAAGAACGATTGTTGATCCTGTTCATCCAGGCATAGTTTTGTACATTCAGTATGGACCAGCTAGGACAAGCAGGGGAGTCCAAGCAGCCTCTCCGGTATGAAGCACGCCACTTCTCACAATCACCCTCCTGCATATTGGCTATTTTCTACCAGGTGAGAGGAGGAGTCAAATTCTTCTGGCAGCAGCTATGTTATGGCACATGCTACCTGGGCACATTCCTCAGCATGCCTCTGGCAGCTGCCAGCACTCAACACTGCTCAAATAGCTCTCTGTCCCATAGAAATTTTTTTACTTTCTTGTTTCTTTCCAGGAGGTTGTAAGTGAACCTCATGGAGCAGAAGGTGAAGAGTGTCTCCATAGGCACTGGTTTGGTTTGGAGTACAAAGTTTAACTTCAGCTCAACACCCTTCTGCAAAGACCTACGAATACTACCAAACTACGGCAGAGACTGCAAGCAAGTGAAAAGGCTAATTAAACCTCCTTTTTAATTTAGAAGACAGAAACTCCCTAGGATACAATTGTATTTAACAAGGATGGGAAAAAAAATACATTAGGAGTGATCAACACAGAAAAGTCCTCCTCCTTTTATGTCAGGTTCACTACTTTCCTGTTCCTTCTTTAAAATCGTTTCTCTAGATCTGTGAGAAAAAAACTGACAATGAAAGGAGTTTTCCTGTGTCCCTCATAGGCAGGAGACAGGGATGTGTTTAAACACTGATCTAATATATAGGAACCCTCCTCACATAACCACAGGGACATAATTTATATATCTGTGTCTTACCTTCCCACCGTAAATGACTTTGAAGCCCCTCAGGATGGGAACGCAAAGACAAATCCAGTCCTGTGCATGTGCTGCTCAGATCCTCTCTCCTCACAGAGACATTCCCCTCCTGAGAGCAGAAAGATGTGGGGCCACTGTAGGGTCACAAGAAGCAGAACACAATGAAGAAGAGGGTGGCTCAATAGGCAATATATTTCCAGCATCGTCCGGTCCTTCAATAGCTCTTAAGTGCAAGAAAATTATCTGTGACTTTTTTGACATGAAATGACAGCCAGCGTCACTGAGGTGTTGCTGGCTTTGATTTCCAGCACCCACAATATTACCCTGAAGGGGTATGAATGTTAGGTGTTTGCTCCTGAAAGCTGCGTTCTTTCCCAACAGGGGCTACTCCTCTCAGAGACTCACAGGCATCTCATGTGGTTGCTTTTATTTAATGCCTTCCTGTCACTGGCAGAGGTTTTCCTTGTTTGACCGACCTACTTGTGTCAGGGGACCAGAGAAGGAACACGTGTGAAGGCTGCTTGCTTAGATCTCTGCAAAACAGGTGGCAAGGCAGGAGAAGTGAGTGAAATATCTACAATGGTGTTGGAAACGCTTTTGCTTCCAGTTTTATGAAGTAGCTTCTATCACAGAAAAAAAACAGGTGGAAAGGCTGAAAGTGCTATTTCCAAGTGAAAATGTGTCCATATCACAAGCCTGCAATGTCACCTCATTTTACCATGTTAAACAGTCGAACCCACAATGTCACTTTAATTCAAGCCTATTGATAATGCTGGTAAAGGAGGAGGAAACCAGCAACTACAAGCTGAAAATAGCACTGTGCATACCTTTGTTTCACACTTGTGATGATGCTGGTGCATGTATGAGGCGGCTGCTTGAGTCATATGTGCATGCTGTGTGTGGTCTGAACCTGAGAGTATTGAGTGGAGAGAGACTTGTTTATCCAGAACTGGCACAGTCCTTTACACAGTTTATCCATACGATCGCTCTGTGGTCACTGATCCTGGTTTCAGAATTTAGTCAGCACATTAGGCAACCAGCTGTTGGGGACCTGCCCTGACAATTTTTGACTGAGTGACAAAGTTAGATGAGGACTCATGCAGGACAATAAGGCATGTCTCAAAACAGGACCAGGAGGAAGCTAAGCAAGGCAAAGGGGGATCTTCCAGCTCCACAGCCAGCTACAAGCCAAGCAGCCACCGGGAAATAATAAATAGTTGCTGTTGCCTATTTTAACTGATGTGATATTTCTCATGCTCAGGAGAGAGACTCGAAGCAGGCATTGCAAAGCCACCATTGTCACATCCTTAACTTTTTAACGAAGTTCTTAAGTGAAGTGTTTGTTTTGTGGAAAAGGCACAAATTAATAATTTCCGCCTTTTCCCCCTCTCCTTCCTCAAAACGTTTCAGATAAACTGGCCTTTTTCAATAGAAATCCCTTTTAACCAAAGTGTCCTGAGTGGCTGTTCTTGTGAATAGAGGCCTGAGATATCAGGCCATACTAACAACAAAGTCTCAGCCCAAAGGCTATTAAAATCTTGAACGGAGCTTGATGTCCATCTCAGGCACCAGTGTGCAGAGGCTGGAACAGTAGCATTACCTCCCTATTTAAATAATCCAGCTCTGGAATGGAGGTAGCCAGGGAGAGGGGGTTTTCAGAGTTTCTTATCAGCACCTTGTCACACAAGCAACTAAATAAGGGTCTTACCACTCCCTTTGTAGGGATAAGATAATTTATATGTGGGTAATTATTTTCTGTGCATCTTGCAAATATATTGAGAGGAGCCTAAATTTTCTCTTTAGTTGATACCTCTACTAAAGAGAATTGGTCCAGAAAGAAAGGTTTAAAAATGTTTCAATTTCTACAGTTTAATTTATTTTTCCTCCTTTCACCTGAGAAATTTTAAAGCCAAATGCCTGATTATAGTTCTCCCATTGGGAAAGTAATACAGCATTGGTGGACTCGCTCCCAGCATTGTTGGACTCACTCCCAGTCACAGCTATCAACCTAGCTTGAATGTCTCATACTGGGTACTCAGAGCTAACACTTGACCCATACATGTTTTTAATATTTAAAAAAATGTTGGGCAGTTTGCCATCTGCCTAAAGATGCTGCTCCAATTTATCTGTTTGTTCATTATTAATTGGTATATAATACTCTGAGGCAGATTGCACATTCATGCAAAGCAGAATGTAACAAAGGAAGGAACCAAATGCAGTCCTCTTGGCTCTTCGGTTTGCTACTAAACCCTGATGACAGCTCTACTTCTGCCACATACCTCATTATTTAGCTTATAAATTCATGATTTCCACTGTAATCCTGCTGGGTCTTGGCACAGGTGTAGAAAAGGCTTGTGCTCAAGCTGAGCAGTAAATAACTGAACTAGCAATCTTGAGAACTAATGTCAACACTTCCATGGCCATTTCATAGTGCTCTGTGTTGAACCAAGGCATGAGATCTCCATTCTTTTATTAGCTCTCCTGAGAGAGATAGGATAGTTAATATTCATCTTCCTCTGATATGATTTGGTTTCAGAGACTCCATGGGAACCAGCCAGATTAGAATAATAAAATAATGGTAAATTGCTTGTGGCAGAAATTGTATATAAAGTCCCTCTAATACATTCAGTCTCTGGACAGCAACAAGAACATCGTAACTGAATTAGACTTTTAACAAGATTTAGACGATTGATGAAGCAAATACAACCTTTAAAACAAAAAGTTCCCTCCCCCCCAGTCACGTCTGAGCTGTCAGCAGAGAAATCTGGTCCACCTCCTTCATGAATTAGTCTCTCTATTTATGTATTGCCTTTCTCAGTGTTCCCATTTGCCACAAAACCGGCCAACCCAGCTTATTTTGTTCTGGCATTATTAAAATTACTATTACCATTGCAAATGCTTCCAAGGGAGATAATATTAATAACAGTCTCTTCCATCAGATCCTGTCAGTTCCTGGGGTGATTAATATTCCTGTCTGCAAGAAGCATTATATCATTTAGAGAGAGCATATTGCTTGGCTCGTAGGCTATTCTTCATGGTCTGTGATGAGTGCATTGTGATCTGCCGTTATTGCATTACTGTTTACACAGCTTGAGACGCCTCATAAAGCAGTTAGGAATGAGCCCAAATTCAGATAGATTCAGATCTGGGAAATGAGAAAACCTGACACAAAGATCTTCAGATTGTTTGGCCCTCTTCATCTCCCACGTCACATCACCACTGACTGTTGCTGTCATCCCTGGGATGCAGATGGCAGCTGCATTTCTGTATGTATGGCCAGTGAACCCATCCTTGCAAGGATGATCATAGGCAATCTGCTGGCTCCAAAGCACCATGGGCTCCTTACAATTGTTTTCTATATAAATACTATACTGTGTCTGTGAGGAGCTGCTACTCTATTTTGAGACATCACTTCAAGTCCTTGGCAAGAACTGTCTAGGAGGAATCAAGATCAGTTTTATTTTCATGGAAATAGCCATAATCAGGATCTCCCCAGGAAGTCTGGTGATCCACTCTCACTTGCATAATACAGACTTGAGTGGAGCAATCTTTATTTTGAACACAAGCCATTCATGGAGTCTATTCCTGAACACACAATGAAAGGTGCACTTTAATTTATGCAGATTATATACAGCACATGGGTTCAACAGCAAGTTGCCAAGGCAAACCCAAGGGCAAATCTTGCTTCCACAAAGTCTGGTCTGTGCCATAAGTGATGGCCAAAGGTATCTGATTTTCCAGTCTGATCTAAAACATATGTCCAGGAAGACTTGTCTTCTCAACATCAAAGCCAGCTGATGGCTCCTATGCCTTTAGTGCATAGGTTGCAGGTTATTTAGAACACCTTGTTTCTCAAGTGGTTGCCCCCAAAGATCTTTATGGAAGCAGTCAAACCTTGCTGATATCATGGGGTCAAAGCTGCACAGAAAAGGAGTCAGGTAATCTGGAAGGACAGGTGGATTGCCATTCAGTGACAGGTTGGATGCAGATGTTGGACACCTCAGGTAAGCAAAAGCAAGTTCACTGATTCACAGCAGAAGCAAAAAGATAGCAGCAGCAGCAGAAATAACATCTTAAAGACTAAAGGACTCACTAATTCGCTCTCTTGGATAT
>NW_008824372.1:2057424-2067795 GCF_000699105.1 Pygoscelis adeliae | reverse complement strand
CAAGATAACTTCCCCTCTAACCCTGGAGCAGAACGCAAGCTGTGACCTCTGGGTCTGTAGAATGTTCAGCAATGGGAAGGTGGCAGGGAGTGTATGATGTAGTGTCAGAGAGTGATCATGACAGAGGATAGGGCTGGTGGCTACAGAAATACTTTCCATGGCTAGTACATGGGTGGCTGTACAAGGTACTCTCTAACCCACAAAAGATGGCAAATCCACTTTAAACATGGGTATAGGAGAGGTATTCAAACAACAGGGACTTGTTATTAATCTCAGGTGCTATTCCCATTGCCAACAACTGGAGCTGGCTGTTTATTTAACTTTTTTGAAAACAGTAAATGAACCAAAAAGTGAAACTTAACGTGGACTAGATTTACTCAGGTCTGACAAATTACTTTAATTTTAAAATAAATCTAAGGAAAGACCTCCCTGAAAAAAATGAAAAAAATACTTCAATGCCTTTTAAATAAACCATTTCATCTGAAAAAACCCAAAAATGTTTCCTCTCAGTGTTCCCCCAGACAAATCTTTCCAACTCCTCATTTTGAAGGAGCATTTTCATTTAAAAATCTGTCCTAAAGGTGGAAGAAAAAATTTTGGAAGACACAGATAATCACAGAACTAAAAGGAAAAATGAAGCATTCCATTCAAGTTAAAAAAGGCACTTTGGGTGGATTTTGAGATGACATTTTCTGAGCTGGATTTCTGTTCTTGCCCAAAATAGTCAGCTTTAGTTTAGCTTGGACTAAACCAATCTTCCTCATATCCTCTTCACAGGTTTTTGGACAAGACACTAAACTGAAAAATGAATGTTTGCCCAACTGCACCAATGATTTCACAAAGTACTAAAGCTCTCAAATACATTAATTGTATGAATTTATTCAGCACAATCAGACCAAGGTTAATATTTCAATAGAATTGGTGTGGAAAAAATGAGAAATCCAATCTTGTCCATTCATTGAAGACAGCCAAGGTGACTCTTTGCAGTTTACAACTTTCCACTACTAAGCTAGAAGCACATGGTCAAACTTCCAGTCTGGAACACATTTTTATATAAATTCTTAGAAAACCAGGTTTTATAATACAAATACTGACAAGCCCTGAATATTCAGTGGATACAAGTCAGCACTATAAGGAAAACCAACTAAAATCAGGAAATATATGGCCAGCAGAGATGGTCTGGTCACTGGTACAAGGCATCCACTTTGTGGCATGCAAGGAGGACTCCAAGGGAAGCATTGTAGGAAACAGAGGCAACAGAGAAATTGTGTAGCTGGGCTGGACTTGGAAGTACTCCAGAACATGAAGGGCTAGCCTAGTGACGGACACAAAAGCTGGAAGACACTGGACCCACCTTCAAGTGCCTTAGAGGAGACGGGCTAAAATAGTTCCTAGGCTAAGTTGTTCAGTGTTTTGTACCTCTGTACAGCTTCCCATTAAAGAGACTACCTCTAGCCCTGAACATGGAAATGCAGAGCCAGCAAGGTTCACGCACCCTTTAATCACTTATGAGGGGTTAACTATAATCCAATCCTTTCTGTTTGGACAAGTTTAGTCCCTTAAGAGAAAGTATGCCTAAGGGTTGGGTTTTTTTGTCATGGATAGATTTTTGACATTAATAGTTTGGATATTTCCCCAATAAAATCATCTTGCTTGCATTCCTCAGTCAGCCTGCTGATCAGGTCACAACCTGAACACCTGAGTCAAGCTGCAATCACATCCAGGCTGACAAGTCCTTTCTTCCGAACCAGTCATCCACCTGCACAAACCTGCAGGAATCACAAATATGTCCCTGCCTTCAATCCCACAAGGAGCCTCACTCACAAGGATGCTCATTAATTGCTTTTTCAGGCTCCTAAACCAATGCACACAACTCCTGTCTTAAAAATATATATTCTCTAATTTAAAAAGCTGTTTCTTACATGGATCCTTCATGATAAAAGATACACATCCTCTGAATTCACATCAACAACAGAAATGTATGTTTGCATATCAAAAGCTCTCCTGCTCCAGCATGCATTCAGGTAGACGCAAGCATTTCTGATACCCAGCAGATGTCAAAGCCTAGAGTGCATTTCAGGTCATATAGATTTGTCTCAATAACTGTTATTTTCTGAGTTGACTTCTACAGACAGTGAGAGGAAAAAAAACCAGTTTCATTTAGCTGCCGACTTCCAGTAAATAACGGACAGTGCTACAGAAGTTCTGCAGGAGTTGGCTGAGTGCAACTGCTCTGCCACCCTTCCCTATTTATCTTCCCTCACTGTATCACACATGTGTATCACACATGATATATACAGCTCACAAATTTACTGAAGGCTCCGACAGTCTTGGGAACAGATGTAATTTGCAAGCATAAATGTATCTTTGTGTCTGCATTGTAGATACTACATAGGTCAGACTTTTCAGGACAGTGCAAACACAAGTTGGGATGCTGGATACAGCATGTACAGCATTTATGGACAGCAGTGCTGAGATGAACTGCAGTGAGTGCTTGTGCTCAACTGCAAGGAGCAAGTGACAAGGCTGTCCACTATATCATCCTTATAATTACCTTTGGTGCTGGATTTTGGGTCATTACTTGGCTGAACTCTATGCTTTTCAATTTGCCTCATCATATACTCCAGGCAAAACAAGGGGACACTGACAGGTTCCCGTTTCATTCCTACACCAGGTTTTTCTTTCACAGAGGTACACAGACATTTGGATATCAGTTAGTGTCGCCCTGCATGTGAGGTGCTCCTTGGGAAGCTAAATTAGCTAAGCTAACTTAGCTTGGGAATCTAACCTGAGCCACACATGAATCGCCCTGCTACAGGAGGAGACCTCTCCTTAATAGGGCTGAAATGAGCTAAATCCAGTTATTGAAATTGGAGTTCCTCCATGCCATGCCTGGTCTCAGGGTAAGAAGGAGGTCTGAAGTTCTCTACAGCCACCATGCCTAAGCTCATCTTTCTAGCCATGAAGGCTGACTATGCTCCTTCTTCGGTCTCTGCTAGCTGCACCTGTAAGGTACAGCTCTTTGCATCATGCCCTATTTCCTCATCTGAGGCTAAATCAAAGCCTTCAGTCTCAATATCCACACACCTGGAAGCCCCATACTCTTTTTTATATATTGGGAGTAGCTAAAAAAAAGATGGAAAACATAGTGGTATTGACTTAATAAATCTTAATAAGTCATTAACTTAATATATACAACCAATGTGTTTTGTTAAGCTTCATAGGAGCCTGTCATGAGTATAAAGAAAAATTCATGCAGCTTTGTTTGTACAGAAATCTGTATCTCTGACAGCATACTCCACGGTGGTGTGTTGCTTGTCATGACAGAGGCATGAAAGATATATGGAAATATATCTCCCTGAAGATCACCACAAGCAAACCATGCTTGTGCATGCATGCATGAACAAGAGTCATACTGTGGAAGCAATAATATCTCAGAGTGTGGTATCATGTCAAGGTGACTTTTAAGTTCCCATTCAGATTTTAAACCTGCTAGTTGTCACCTAGTAGCACTCCCACCTCCAGACAGTGCAAAAAGGTGTTCCCTTTTATCCCTGAAGAAAAGGCAAAATGGCAAATGCTCCCATTTTACAGTGGAGGCACATGTCCTTTCTGAGGATAAGACAAAGAATTTGATGAACTAGTGAGTATAGAAGGCACTTACTGAATTTAATTCACAAGTCCTTGGATATCAGTAATACTTAGGACAAGTATGACATAAAGATTTTGCTTTTACTACAAAAGGGATATTAAAATTTTTATCTTTGCCATGGGGCTTACAGTATCCCCAAGGCTTGCACTGGTGCTTCCCTCCACCATAAGACATTTCAGAGCTGCCAGCAGTAAATGTCAGGCACTTAACAGTGCTCATGTTAGTGCCGTAAGGTGATACCATTCTGAAAAACTAGAGAAAAGGCCTCTAAATTTCTAGCCCGACTGCTTATGCAGCATGGATATGTTTAGTCCCAGTGAAGAGCAACAGAGCTTCACTGACTTCAGCAGAACTGCTGCCACTTACATTGACAGACATTTCTCTCCATTAGTTGTACATAAATTACCTGTTTGAAATGGATGAGCTCTAATCATGGGCTTTATCCCTGACCTTCCAGCTAACATGTATTTAAACGCTGTACATCTCTTCGTAGTGTACCTGCATGAGGGTTCATGATGTTGAGTCCATGTTAACCCATCTCCCTAAGGCACATTAATGCTTTTAGGTTGGTGTCCAGCAGAAAGGCAGATGGTTTGCCCTGCACCACTGCCTTTGTAATGCCATGACTCTGTGATTGCTAAAATAATTTAATAATAACTTGTCTCATCCTTTTTGGGGGAAGCAAACCTCCCTAAGAACTACTTGCACAGACTATCCATGCACAGAGAGCAAACAGGGTAGAAGGTAGGTCAGAAATGTAGAGTCTTTGTGGTTTTAGAAGGCTTCACATTCTTCCTTGTAAATGTACATGAAATAACTTCCTTTGTTTTACAAGTACATTTCACCAGAAGAGAACTGCTAAAAGCTTATGTCATACACCTATTAAAGGGAAGGCCATCGAAGAAGTTCCCTGGTTATTCTTAGTGCTGGGTTACTGTTTGTTAACAGTGCTCTCTTCCAGGTTCTTGAAGACCTCAGGATCCTCTGTTGAGTGATAATTATGAAAGTAACTTTGGAGAAATCAACATACTGGCTGAATCAGAGAAAAGGCAGAGAATATAACTGTGATCTCATTTGTTCCCAACCAGCAGTAGCCATCAAATCATCAACTGCTCATTTGCATCCCCTCAGATGGTACTCAAGACAACAAAGTCTTGGTAGAAAAAGCAAGCTAAAAGATTCCATAAAAGGGTAAGACTAAACAAAGTGAGCATTAACAACCACAGGATGGTCCTAGCTGTTTGTAGACTAAGGTGACAGACTTGCATGAAAATCTGCGTAACTAAAAAGGCTCCAACCCTCAAAGGTCGCCATTGACATGACTCTGCTAAGCCACTTACCAGGAAGCAGGAAACTCTTGGTGTGTACTAAGCAATACTTGGTTGCTCTGGTCATCACTTGTGTGAGCATTTGCAAGTGAGCTGCTTTTATGATCAATTGATGCTTTAAGGAATAAAAGTGTGCTGGTGACAATATCTCCAAGGTAAATGAAAGCACAATGAATCCAAGAACCATACATGTCCAAAGCTCTCCCTTGCTCCAAACACACAGGCCTGCTCTCAGCTCTTACAGGACACCCAAATACTTTGGGCGAAGTCTGGTAAACAGCTCACCTTTCCTGAAGTGCTTTTGCATTTGCAGCTGCTTCATTGAAAACTTCAAATGTTACAAAGTCAGGATGCTTCAGACCTAATCTCTTTCTATTCCCAATCTCTTTCTATTTGCATCTCTTTCTATTCCTACGTAAGACGTTTTTAGAATTATAACAAAAAGTCTGTTCCTAGAGTCCCTGTTTCTGGTGTTCTGCCAAAGTGAATGCTCTTGGGTATTTTGCAGCCTAGCCCTTTCAAACATAGACAAATACTGCTGTTTAGATATGATCTATCCAAAGTGCTCACACAGCACTCATCCCCAAAGTATCCGAGTGCTTCACAGAAATCATCAAAAACTTGTCAGCGTCTTCTGTAATATACTTTTTTTTTTTCCTTTTTTGCTTCTGCACCTGGGAACAAGTGCAGGGACAGCTGGGTGACAACTCAAGCTTGAAAATGAAGAAAGGCAGACAAAAATTAGGCTGGAGACGATGACAATAATTTCATCATCTTCCTTATTATTTTTGAATAAAATACTATGTCTGGTTAAAATGCTGTTCATCCTATAATTGTAATGATGTTCTTCCCTTGGCTTTCAGAGGTCAATAAATATAAGCAGTACAGCAGCTGCTAGGTCCAGGGCTTGATTTAATTAGCTCCACAGAGCCAGCTTGTGAGAGTGGAAGTGAAGCAAAATCCTGTTCAGGTCCTAGTTTGAATAAATTGCTCCAGCCATGGGAGATGGCAATGCCAAAGAATTCTCTGCTGTAAAATGGAATATATAGACTTTGCTGGTGTACGGAGGCGAGTGCTGATTGCTGAAAAAGCAGCTATTTTGATCAGAGTGGCAACAACTTACATCAGTCCTCATTTTGCAAGGCATTGATAACTGCAAACACGGATTTGCTTATTCCAGGCAGTCATCAGCTAACTTTAGCAACCCCCGAATTGTGGCTATCAAGGAAGGCAGCTTTATGAGACCTTAGTTGCTTTGCCACAAAATTTTACATAAGGTTTCCAAAGGGTCCTCACAAGAAAATGGAATTCAGCAAACTCAGCTTTGAGATGCAGTTATTAGCTTCTTCTAATGACCTATTGGACACATGTATCCCACAATCACATTTCAGGACCAAAATATGCCAGATTGTTAACCTTAAGGATGTTTCATGATACTTCAGTGGCAACAGCACAGCATGGAAAGTCATTTCAGTTTAATGGGCAGCAATTATACAAGAGAAAAATTAATTTCCACAAGACCTGTTTCTTCCCTGTTTAGTGGAAGAATTCAAACCTTCATTTTCAGCCCTTCCTCCAAACCTTCCAGTCTTCTGAGGAAGGATAACTTATGTGGTGAAGAAATCCCCTTCTCACCAAGTCCTCGAACAGTAGTCAGAGAAGAGACAACAAGGAAGAAATTAATATCAAGTGGCAAAAATGAGGCTGTATGACAAGCTAGTGAGATACTTGAGCAGAAGAAGAGATGATGTGGTGGTCCAGAGATGTCTTAGGAGAGAGGACTGAATAGATTTGATACAATGAGGGTAAAAAAGAGTTTTGCACCACAGGGGAAGTAAAGAACCATCACTGCTTGCAGACTTGGGTGGGAGGTTTGTTTAGCTTCATGGTATCGAACCCTGGAAAAAACTGTATTTTGCTAAGACACTTTTTATGGGCTCACACCTCATCTAAATGAAATAAAAAATTTTCCACTGCTCAGTCCATGCAGAGGATTTGATCTGCCATGTTTATATTGGTAACACCTCCTTTTCGTTTCTTACTCCATAGATTAACCTGCTGTGTTTAGAGAGAGGAAAGTGTACTGTACTGTGCTAATGAATTTTTGGTACAGCTTAACAGCTTTGGTGAACAAACTGAAATAAGCTGGTTGTCTCTGTCCCCTGCACATCTTCATCTAATGGAATGTAGTCTCTATTTTATGATATTGAGCATGCAGTTTCAGAACTAGGCTCACATCCAGGAGTTGCAAATTACTCTTCACCAATAAGCTGGACTGTGCAAGAGTTATTCTAGGTCAAGATTAAAAGAGCAGATTTGGATCTGGATTTTTAAAATGCTTTTGATTGGGAGTCTCGGTTCCAGCTTTGGGTTCAACTCTTTCTGGAGAGATGATCAAGCTGCAAAATGCAACCCTTTTTACTTTCACTTTTGTTAAAACCCAGGATTTTTTGTTAAGAATAGGACTCATCAGTGTTAGGACAAACAGAATCACAGCTATAACCCTGACAGTTGTTCTTAGGTTGATAAAGAATTTTCTATCAAAGCAAGATTTCTGCATAGGAAAAATTGTGCTTGGTGCATGTGAGTGGGGAAGGTTTTCTAGGAAGGAAGCTTTTTCAAATGTTTCTCAGAGCATTTTTCCTGCTTCCTGATCATCTGGCTCTAATGTGCCCATATTAATCTCCCTCCCAACAGATGGGCAGAAATTGCTGGTCTGCTTATGCAGCAAGTAAATCCTGCATTTGGTCCACCTTATATGTGTGGCAAGAGGACCATACTATCCAGTGCCTGACTGAAAAAACAGCTCTGTCAAGAAAAGAGAGAAGAGAGAATAAAGCATGAAATGAGAGAAAAGAAAAAGAAAATAGGAGGAAATTAAGCAAACGCAAAACCAATTATGTATCTCTGAATTTTGTTAAAACCAAAGAGACAGGGAGAGAGAGTTTCATCCTTATGGGCATATCTTACTGTAGGAAGTGTTTTAATTGCTTTCATTCTAAATTGAGGTGAATAATCACTATCATAGCTTTCATTGGATATTGCATTAGCACAAAATTGTCCCAAATCAGAGATGGGGCAGTCCCTTGATACTGTACACAAACATAGCAGAGAGGATCCTTACCTCAAAAGGGCCCGAGTACAATAAAGGAAACAAGAAGCTAGTGCAGGGAACCTTGTTATTCAAGTGCACGGTGCCCACAGGACACTATCATGCCGTACTGAACTGAGATTTGGTGGTGTTTGAAGGCATATAGCATTTTCACATTTTTTTAAAGTGAAAAATTGAAACTTGTCATAGAAAGCAGATACTTTCACAGGAACACATCTTTTGCTGAAAACTCAATTTTTTTTCCAGCAGAAAGCTTTTTCAGTCAGTGGACTCCAAGCTGGACTCCATGTGGTGGTTTGTGAGGCCACAGAAATGATGCTCTGTGGTCAGCTCTCTATGAAGTCATATTACCTTCACAACTTTCCCAATTAAAGCTTTGATGGAAAGACTACTTGGTGGAGTCATTTGCATATGGAAAAGAGGATCCAAAAGAGTTGGGGAATCATGGGTCTAGGTGAAGCACTTCTAAAATGCTAAGATGTAGAGGACCAATGATTTGTCAGTTACTATAATACTCCACGAAATAGCAGTTTCACCATTTGGAAGAATTCCCTGTTCCATCTGCACTTTTTCATGACTACTCCACACACAAACACCAGAAGCCAAGAGATAATTACTTTTGTCTCTAGATTTAACCTAGAGGTAAGTACATGGTTTTCCTAAGTTGCTGAAGAAGAAAAATGCATACTGCGAAATCTCTGATAGAAATTGCTAATAGAAAAGCTTAGTTGGGTAAGAAGATGGCCATTCAGAGACGGAACCCCATCTGAAACTATTAGAAGTCAGAAGGGTGCCTGCATCTTATCAAGCTTGTTCTGAAAGGTCTCAGAAGAGCTGGAAAAATATGAAGGCTTTCTTTTATCCTATGGCTTGGCTAAATGACCTCATTATGGAAAATAAACCCTGTTCCAGCCAGCTGTTATCATTTCATCCCCACCCCCCTGCTTATCTCCTTTGAAGTTGAGCAGAATGTAGAGATTTCCAGAGGCAAATGTGAGCTCCCCATGCTCTCCCTTAGCTAAACAGTGTGAAGAAACAGCCTTCCTCCCATGCATAACCCTAACCACAAGCCTCACAGCTGCTCCAAAGCAAGCCACAGAGTCAGCCAAGAAATGCTTGTAATAGAGCAGTCAGGAAGGTGCCGAGAGACCCAAATGCTGTTGCTGGGAAAAACACATTTCAGTCCCTCACATCTGGATCTCGCAATCGATAGATAGGGTCACCTCATGTGTGGCCAGAAACACTGCCAACATACTTAGGAAGTTCACTGCTATCTTTCAAAGGTCACACTGCATGCAGCATGGCAGAATCAAAACAGAAGATACAACTGGAGAGCAGAGCTATAGCAAATGGGGAAGGGTAATTCCACCTCCTATCTTTAGCTCGTCTTTTCAAGGTGTTAAGTTGGAAAGACAGTTTTGAAGCTTAGCTGTAAAAATTCATCTCTCATTTGTGTGCTTCTTTTAAATTGTTTTCCACAAAAACATATGAGTCACATTCTTACATAGTGTGCCAAAAAAAAATCGAAATGCAGAAATATTTGTTCCAGGAAAACAATTATTTTCTTTTTAATTTTCAAAGTTTCTTTAGGACAGCATATGCATGTTATTTTCTTTAATTCTTCTTGAAAAACAATTATCAGTGTGTGCATACTTATATTTATGGACAGCAAACATGTGTATGTATGTATATATGCACACAATAATCAGTGTATGTGTGTAAATACATATACAAGTACAAATGTAAATATCTATAAACAATAAGCACATCCTATGTATATTTAGATGCCTGACAGTTCAGTTGAACCTGATGAAAAGCTCGTAATCTTCAAAACCAGGCTGTAAACTCACAAAACACAAGCATTGTGAGGTTGTTCAGTGGCCAGGTGTCCTGGTTTCAGCAGGGATAGAGTTAATTTCCTTCTTAGTAGCTGGTACAGTGCTGTGTTTCGGATTTAGGACAAGAACAAAGTTGATAACACACCGATCTTTTAGTTGTTGCTAGGTAATGCTTACACTAGCCAAGGACTTTTCAGCTTCCCATGCTCTACCGACTGAGAAGGCTGCAGGTGCACAAGAAGCTGGGAGGGGGCACAGCCAAACTGGCCAAAGGGACATTCCATACCATGCGACGTCATGCTCAGTACATAAACTGGGGAAAGCTGGCCGGGGGGGCTGCTGCTCGGGGACTGGCTGGGCATCAGCTGGTGGGTGGTGAGCAACTGCACTGTGCATCACTTGCTTTGTGTATTATTATTATTATTATTATTATTATTATTA
>NW_008824372.1:2040911-2057263 GCF_000699105.1 Pygoscelis adeliae | reverse complement strand
CCATCCCACCGGGGCGGGGAGGAGGAGTGGTACCCAGCGGGCAGCTGTGTCGTACCCAGTTGCCGACTGAGGTTAAACCACAACGCCAGGTCATGCCAATACAGTAAGCTGATACAATATGTATCAGTTACCATGATCAGTCACTTAAGCTAACTTGACTAATGAGTAGTTTAACTGAGGTCAATTATATAATACTCAAAATCATGTAATTATGGGAGCACAGTCCTGGGAGGTGGCTTGAAGACAAACATAGGGCCAAATTCTTTTCTGGTGTAATCCTGGTGAAGCCACTGGAAACCTGCTGAGAATAAGTGTGCCCTATTAGGACACAAGAGCTGTGTACTCGCTCAGTGGCAGTCAGTCACCCCTCTGGAGGGCACCGGTTTATCCTCCTGATCTTTCCAGGAGGTTTATGGAAGGATTTCTGTGAAACTTGGGGCAGATATTATCCAATTTGCCTATTACACCTGGATCCATAGCCCTTAAGGGCAGGTACCATAGTTTCATTACTGTGGTAGCAAACCTTGCAGGACTACACAGCACCCACTAAAGATGGAACAGTTCCGTCTCTGTCCCTGCAGAGGACACCTTTGGTAGCCAGGATGCTAAAAAGAAAAAGCTGTGTAATTCTTTCCAGGAAGTGTCTTTTTGTCATTCTGCCTTCTAGGCACAGAATCCACCCTAGGATCTATCACACTGTGTCATCTTACAGATGTTCTGCTCAGAGGGTGCTTCAAACTGAGCCAATAGCAAGAGAAGTAATAAAAATATCAATATTTATCAACTTCTTGTAGTCTGTTTCAGTTTTCTTTAAGATGTCAGCTCTTTGGGCAGGAAAAATGTATTTTTCCTTGGCATGCTTAACAAATAATAACAGCAAATTGACCAAGTGGTCTTCAGGACACACTGTATCTGTATACATGTTCATACTTTGTTCCTCCATAGATCCTAGTTGTAGGTTTAAAAATAACATAAATAAACTATTGTCTTGCTAATTAAATCCACATGTGGACCCATGCTATATAGATTCCATTTCAACTGGTTATTTTATCACTTTTTGCACTATACCTACAAAAAAAGTTTCATGCTAGATTAGTACAGATTAAGCAGATTGGGGTCTAGATATGTGTGGACAGTGTATTTGATACAAGGATGTGGATGGATAAACATGCACATATTTTTCCTTTGAATTGGATTCTTTGCAAATCACTTTCCTAAATTCTCCTTCCTGTTCATTAAAGAAAATTATTAATTAATTAATCTATATCTGGCCTACAAGGAAAAAGGAGGTGGTAGAAAAATTTCAGGAGCTTACTCCTGGTATGAAAAAGGATGGAATGTACAAATTGGCAGGAAACTCAGCTGGGCAAGGGAGTTTTACATGTAGATGATATAAATCAGGGGACTTGCAAGCAGGAGAAAACCGTGCAGTGAAAAACTGTGGAGACAGAGATAGAAGTGCTGAATCAATGATGTAAAGCAGAAGATAATGCATGAGTTTGAAGAGGCTAGGAGACAAGCAAAGCAGGCTATTACCAGCTTTGTTTCATGCAGGCCATGATGGGAGGACATGACTATTACTAAATCTGAAAATGAGGAGGCTACAATAACCAGGAGAGAAAGTGCTAGGGTAACTTTTCTGTCTGAAAAGACAAGACAGTTAAAAAAAAATTCCTAGAGATAAAAATTATTCTGCAAAACCAAGTCACAATTCCCTTGTAGCATTCATAAATAGCCTAAAATCTTGTTTACAGTTGTAATTTCTATTTGATGGAGTTACTGTCAAAGAGATTAGCAACTCCCTTCAGTTCAGAGACTTTTAAATTTAGCAGCAGGAAAAAGAAGTTTGTTGAGTGTGGAATCCACCCCTGCTGCTCCAAAACAATCAGAAACAGGAAAAAGTAATCAAAAGGGAGTTTTAATGAGTTATAGAGCTATTGTTTACTGGGGAGGGCTGAAAGCCTGGAGCCCAAGCCTGGAGGACCTCTGTGACCCTGCACTGCCTCTCGATGGCAAAATATTTGCTTGAAATTACGTCAAAACAACACAATGTGTGTGTCCGAAGGCCAAGGAGGGGGGGGGAGTGTTGAGAAAAATAGTGGAAATTGCCTGAGTCTCTGAATGTACTGAAGGCTTTCCTTGAAAAACAAGGCAATAAACAGCAGCTGTATTTGTACATTCAAGCCAGCATAGGCAGTGTCTCCCTCAACGGTGCAAAGGGGAAGGCTGTATCTGCCAGACAGCCCAAGAAACAGTTGGAACCCTTTGCTCCACAGCCACCAAGCACAGGGAAACAGCAGGGCTGATCCTGCTGGGGCACAAGGCTGAAGGGGGCAAGTGCCCATGGGCAGAGTGGGCTGCCAGTGCCTGCGCAAAGCCCAAGGCCCTCTGTGGCCAGCAGTCCCAGGGTAAAGAGATGCTGCCATCATCTCCTGAGGCTGTCAAAGTGAAAGCTTCACAGGGGGATGAGGAAGCTCTTCTGGAGAGGGGCTGAAAACAGGAAGTGAATTTTTCCAAGGAAATAATTATACAGAAGTGCTGGGTTTTTGAGGAAGGAGACTTTTGTTGCTTTCCCAGAACTCTCACTGAGGTAAAAAAGCACAACATTAACTCAGTGCTCAAAAGCAACAGGACAATTTTACTGTGGTGCTCACCAGCAGTTATTTAATCAGTGTCTGAAAGTAGCCTGCTGCACCTGCCTGGTCAGGGAAAGATAGCATTCCTCTCTGCCAGTCCCCGGTGATTTCTTGGGTGGAAAAATCTCTGACAAAATGCTCATGACTTGCATTTAATGCAAGTCACACTCCAGGGAATGGGTACAGACTCCACCAGCCTTCCCAAAAGCATCTGAGCAGGAGGAAGTCAAGAGGTACAAAAATAAGCAAAAAGATTAATGTTTCCCAGGGAAAATGGGCACATTAAAATGAACAGCAGACCTTCCCCTGGAGAAATAGCAACGAGCTCTGTGAACTGCTCAGACAGCAGAGTCAATGGTGAGAGGGGTGCAACATACAGGCTTAAGTTATGTAGTATGACAGATGACCTGCTCAGCCACACACTGCATGACGCAGAGAATTTGTTTACCTGTCCATCAAAGTAATACTCCCAACACAACAATCCCACCGGGGTACCAGCCAGATCCTTGGGAAAAGTAGAGTAAGTGTGATGGTTATGAGCTAGCTGGCCTATCTAGGCATTAATCTCCTGTCTTTTACAAATTTAATTCATACCAGTTGGTGGCACCATGCACAGCTTTGCAGCATCCCAAGAGACTCGTGTGGCAGCTGGGAAGGGACACATTTTGCACGCTGTGGAGCTAGACAGGAAGCAACTCACAGCAGCTTCCAGGTTAACAGTCTCCATGCAAATTTTAGTTCTTCCAATACCCAGCTAAAAAGCAAGCTTTCCCTTTGCATATCACACCCTGGCCAGCATGATGTCACTAACAACCCTTAAATTTTGTCATTATTGCCACAAATAATCAACTGAAGAAGACAGATGAAAGTCAGCTGCCCTACAGGTAACAGGGAATGCTATTTGACACAGTACTCGACGTTTAACACACATTAAAATTGCTGTTGCTTTGTATATCTGTTTCACTAGACAAACTGTCAAGCCAGACCAAGTATTTTTATTTCACCAACACCTACTACACTATGAACAGGTTTGTTAAGGCCCCAGATTTTATTTCACTTTTACCTTTGTTAAAATTCCAAATAGCCATGTTTTATCTGCACAAGATCACTTGGGCATATGGCTTTCCAGGGAAATGTAAAACAATAGCTTTGTCTAAAGACATATAATTTTCTATTAATTCATATCACTCCACCAAGAAGCCAAAATATTTTAATTAGATAGAATGTGTAAAGTCAGGCTGCAAGTATGAATTTAAAAGCAGAAAACACACATAAAGAGACTTGCAAAGTGGCCACTAAAATTCTGATTCTTCAGCTTTTTGCAAGGCCAATTAAAGATTTTTAGCCCATTAACATCCACAGCACCTACAGCTGCCACTACAGCTGTAGACAATCAGCATTTCTGCAGGTCAAGTTCAAATGAGCTGAGACTGGACTCAACAAAATTAAAGCATTCAGGCCCACTGACTGCATCTGAAAATTTCATACACACTCAATAATACATGCTTGTACATTTACATGCACACACCTGATTTTCTAGAATATGTGCAGTCATGAGCAGTACTAAGATCTACTAAGGTCTTGCATCGCTACAATTAGCATGTCAGCGTAGTTCCATTTGGTATATCTATACCATATATATTAAGAAAAAGCTCACCTTGATGTCATGCATATGTCTAAATAAGACCCAACTTGTTACAAGTTATTCTGTTAGAAGTATAATCTACAATAAATGCAATATAAATGAACTAATACTACATAGTTTCTCAGCTTTTACCATGCTGGTAACTTTAGGTCCATTTCTGAATTTAGAATCAGATTATGGATTTGCACAGACATACCAGTACCTGTAAGAACATCATGTTTATATACATAAACAGAAGCCTAATTAAAACCATTCTTAATATTTTTGGCACTTATTCTTCAAAACCACAAGCCCTCACAAGCACTCATTCAGCTGTCAATCTGGAAAATGCCAGCATGTCTCAAAATGTTATTTATAAATGAAATGCAGGTCATCAGCTTGACCTTTGGAGCAGAAGAATATATATATTTTTTTAAGCTGGCAGAAAAAATAGCTGTAGTTTCCTTTCTTGATGAAGGAAAACATGTTTTGCCTTGTCTTATTTCTGTAAGCAAAACTGGATCTGGGAAAAAAAGACATATAGTAAAAGGCACAACTACCCCCGCCTTCCTCACTGCTCACTCTCTCCTGCAATTGTGTAAAGCAAGGAAGTAAAAAGGCTGGTAGAGACTGAAAAACATGTTTTTCTTTGAAAGTCCATCCGCAGAAATATTTATCAGCTGCTGGCAAAACACACAAAAAATAATATTCTTTTTTTAAAAGCCAGAAACAAATAGGTCCTTTTTTCACTGAAAAATGGAGGACGTTTGAGGTCTCTGCTGTGAAAAACATGTTTTTTATTTGCTGCATTTGGTTTTTTTACTGCTCACTAGAAGTCACTGAGGTCTTTTGCCGCTCAGATCTGCAGTACTCTCCAGTGTATTTTTGCCTCCTGGTCAGTCACAGTCTTCCTTCTTCATGAATGGATGTCACCAAAGCTACCCATGGAGGAAAGACTCTAAAAACCCACTCATTTATCCAGTTGCTGCAAATAATTGGCTAGTAGAATGATCAGGCAAGGCTGGGTACATGGGCAGAGACAGGCTGTGTCCACACCATTCAGAGCAGCTGGAGCAATGCGACCCCTGGCAGACTGCCCTCAGAACGGTCCCTATTTTGGAGGATGAAGGAGCCACAATGGGGGCGGTGTCTGTAGAATATACCAGGTCCACAGTCCAGTCAAAGTCAAACTCCAAACTTTTCTCTGGTTTAATGTAAGCAGCCTGGCAGGCCTCAGGGTCCAGGATGGTCTTATGGGTGTATAAGGACATCATAAACTAGGAGCTAAATCCCTCTCACAGTTCACAGTGAGTCCTAGAAACAGACCTCTTTCTTCCCAACCTCTCTGGCTCCCTTCTCTCTTCAGCTTGCAGCAGGGAAAGTTGCTCCCAAAGGAAACACTTGTTTTCTGAGTCCTTCCACACCAGTGCTCAACAGGATCTGCCAAAAATACACTTAAACTCTTCTCCCACAAACAGGTGCCCAAGGAAGAAAAAAAAGGTAGAACAAAGTGCTTTATTTTCCCACTTCATTTCCTCAGTGTCCATTATGCTGAAATCACAGCGCTTGACAAGACTGTGAAGAATCCTTCATTATGGCAGGAAGAAGGACGCTTAGAAAATGTGGAGAGATACAAAAATGTCCCAGAACTAGCATGACTTGAATTCTAATGGCTTCAGTAAAGACGTGTGCAGCGCACTGCAAGAAATTTAAAGAGGCCACTGTGTCTGTGTTATAATGATACAGAAGTAATGGGCTAAAATCACCCTGATAAACAACTGGTTCCATCACTGTTGCCTTAACTAAGGCATACAAAAAACGTCCTCAGACTGACCATGAAAAGGGTCTGGTTCAGCCACAGCTAGAGGAAACCAAAGGTGTCCTGGAGTGATGGAAACCCAGGTAAAATATTGTCTAGTTTCCTGAAAAAAAAAAAAAAAAAAAAAAAATCCAATATCCTGATTTTAGGAATGCAAAGTACTTTTAACCACATTGAGAATATATGAGCTAGTGGGTGCTCCACAGCTCTGAACAAACAGTCTGAAAAATGGTGCAGGGCAGGAACATTTGGGAACACACCTGAGTCTCCTGGTTATATGCACTGAGAAGGGATAGAGACAATGATGACACGATCTCCATTATTAGAATCAATTACATTAATGGATATATGAGAAGAGGGAGTAGGGAGAGGCCAACTGCTTTATAGGCATATGAATAATGAGGCGTTAGCGTGTCATATCTGTCCTTATAAATCAAAACACTTAAGAAAATTAAATAGCTTCTAATAATTGTCACTTGATTAAATTGTGTACCTCTTTTTCTCTGCTTGGATCAAAAGTGGACTCTGGGATCTCTGACCCAGCTTTAGAGGTATCATAAATACTACCACCCAGCATATACAATTATTGTGTGTCTTGTAACTTCAGTCCTCCATATTAAAACCTCTTCAGCTGAACTTTCCTCCTCTCGATACCCTGTCACTGAAGATCTGAGTCCGGGATTGACATGTAGACAGGAGAGAAGGAAACAGAGTGTGGGAGAAATTGCAGTATGAGTCCGCTATTTATCAGATGGTAAGGTATTCAGAAAATATTTTATTTACCAGCCCAGCTGCAGGGAAGATCTTTAAATCAGACTTCACATTATGTTTGACTTGAAAGGCAACCATGACACAAATTTATGGGAAGCCAAGTTTCATTAGTTCCAGGGCTCAATACTTCTGAAAGAAAGTACTACCAGAAAGTGAGCAGAAGGTGATACTCTTGCTCTACTTTGACAAAATAGTTGTACAGACACTTTCTTGTTTTGTGTACACCTTCTTCCCCCAGTGATGTCTAAAAATGTTCAAAATATGTAACTGGGAAATGATTCATTCAGGAACAGTATATATGTGGCAGTTGTGCCTACAGAACAACAAAGAAGTGCTCCAGAGAAGTGAGCCACTCAGATACCTTCCACAGAGGAATCCTGGTGAGGTCTGAACCTAATGTCAAAATTAGGAATGAAAGGGATCTTTACATCCTTGAACAGCTGCAATGACTTAGAAATGCTTGCTAGAGTCAAAGCCATGCCAGGCAGAAGAGAGAGATCTCAGTGCTGATGCTCCAGATGAGGAGCATATCTGAGTACATTGGTTCCATAAGGCTTTCATGCATCCCGTGTTGCTTATCTGGCAAAACTATGATCAGTACTGGTGGGGCTTCTCACCATACATACCAGTGCCCACAAGCAAGCTGAAAAAGTTAATTGCCTGGTTCAGTGAGATGTGAGTCACCATTGTAGGAATGCCTCACACCCTTCTTCACACGTACTTCCACTTGAAGCACATTGACTTGCACTGCAGCCAGGCCATGGAATAACACCCTGGAAGCTGGAAAGCACTTGGCCTTCTCTGGACATGGAAGAATAGAAAAAAATGGTCTTGGCTACCTACAAGAGAGACTGAAGAAACAAGGAGGGAGATGCTCAAGATAAGAAATTTTTGGCATTTCAGAACGTCTTCATCCCAGTTTTGGCTCCCAGCAGAGCTGGCTCCAGGGGATAGATCTATCACAAGCAGTTTATCCTACAATCCAGGCCATTGTGAAAAATGTTTCCATATTCTGATCACACCACTTCTATATTACCTCTCCTCACGCAGCGTAACATCAACTTTTAAGAGCTAGGTTTAGTTTTTTTTCCCCCCAAAGAACAAGTCACAGAAACAGTGAAGAACTGGAAACACCGTAGCAGCAATCTTGTGTCTCATTACATTCTTCTTACATTTATAACTAGGCTAAAACAAGAAGAGGTACATCCAGCTTGTATTTAGCTTAAAACCTACTGTTTCTTCCCCTAATCTGGTGAGGGGAATGAAGGTGAGCTTGTCTGCTTTATGACCCAGATTGGTCAATCTATCAAAATAAATTGCTTCTCTCAGCAAACTTTGCTTCTCCCTTTAAAAGTCACTTGCAGTGAAAGGACACGCTTCTGTGTGTACAAAAATCACAGGAAACTTAATGAGAAACCCTCCTACTATAAGGCCTCTCTATCCACTACTGGCAAAGGCATTCAGGTGGCCTGGGTTACAGCAGACATAAGCCCCAAGTACATAACAGCTTCCCCCTGTGATCAGTAATACATAGCAGATTACTGTAGGTACAGACATACGTGAAATAATTAGCCTAGATTTTGAAGGCAGCCATTCTAGGATCAACAGCATAGCTTGCTGGCAGGAAATTGGATAGTCTGAGGGGATCCTCCCCTGTAGCACTCTACTCTCAGGAAGTATTTGGTGAGAAAGGAGTTGAATGCAAAGGAAAGGATAACTTCTGAATGTTGCTGTGTCCTACTGCTCTATTTCCTTAAGCCTGAACACCAGGAAAAATACTCAGGCATCCAAATGGCTCAGTTTTATGGGTGGAACAGACAGGGACAGCTCTGTGGCTTTGCATTTGCTGTGAAAAGGTGATCAGGTAGGTAGAGTTTATGTCCAAAACCAAAAATAAGAACAAGGATTTCATACTGTTTACCATTTTCACCTATTACATTTGCTTTTATTCTGTGAGGTGCACTTTAACCCTACCAGATACAGCTGACCTGCATGCTTTTTTAAAAGAACCCACCAAATTTGAACTTTAAAGCCAAATTTTTGACTGTCTGTGCAAATACAGAATTACAGAAGTTAATACTCATTTCAGCTATGCTCCACTGGCTCTGCTAGCAATGGTCCCTCAATGATGCAAACTGCCAATTATAAGCGTGTATGTAGTTTTCTCCAGGACTACAATGGACTGCATTCAAACTACAAGTGATTTTCTGAAAGCTCCACTTCAGACTTCTCAAGGAGGCCTGATCATAAGTGGGAAACTACTCAATGAACAAAGCATGAGATGTGAATATTTTTTAGTCATACGATACTTGTGGGATACAAGAAGTGGTCATTACAAACAAACAAACAAACAAACAAAGGACTACATAATATTAAGATACTCCATGCAAAAAAACTGAGAGGGTGACAATGTTGCCATGTTCAGTCACCTCTCCAATGCGAAGGTGGAGGGGCAATCTTACAAAATTATGTTCCAGAGGTTGCTGACACAGGATCAATATTTAGTCATGAAGATGAAAAGCACTTACAAATGCTTCCAATGGATAGGATTATCATCTGCTAATTAACCTCCAGACTGTTTAATGAGGCAGCACTGTGGGCACAGAGGGGTGGGAGCAGTGGTGCACAGAGAGGCACTTTCCAGCATTCAGGGTAGATTATGGCTTGAATTATGACCTCCCACTGTATCCGTTATGGCACCCCAGTGGTTAATAGGAGCCTTCTTTGTCCAGGGGTTGCTTCGGAGACGGTTCCTGTACCTCAGGAAGCAGGGAGAAGAGAAGTTTCCTGTTTTGAAGAAGGTTGAAGAACTATTTTCCTCCAATCAGGCAGCAGATGCCTGGGCAGGAAATGGAGAATGCAGCTGCCAGCCCCACTCTGGGTCAGTGGCTGTGCTAATCAATGCAGCCAAGGTTTACCATAGCCAAAAAGGCCCCAGTGATAAGTGGGTTGCAGAGTTAAGGGGAGGACTTGTGGTGGAAGGTGCCTGGAGCAAGACTGACACTGGAGTGAGACCAAAACAAATCCAAATACTGAGAGGAAATGGGCGTTCAGCTTCCTCCCTATATGTACCTCTCACACAGCACATTGCACCCAGTATATGGCCCTGATAAAAACGAGGCGTGTAATTAATTGTTGTGGTTCAAAACAATGCTCAGAGGTAGCAATAGTCATCGTTGTCGTAACCTTTTCTCTCGTTGATGATTCACTGCCAAGGGAGACTTGCATGTATTGGGGGTGTCAAATGCATGGTCCCATCAAATGCAGGAAAACAGTCAAAATTTCTCCAGCTGGGTGGGGTTTTTTTCTCCTTTTTTCAGATGAAATTTAGCAAAAGTGTTTGCTGACCTCCAGGAGTGAAATTCAGCTCTGGCCACAGTGAAGCTAGAACTGCTGTTGACTTTGTTTATGCCAAGTCTCAGTCTTTTGGACTCAGTGCCCAATTTTTCTTTCACTGACATCACTTTGACACCTGCATACCATTTGACCCTCAATGGTATTGCTCCTCACACTTGCTCACTTTGAGTGATGTCTGAAGCACCCATCTGCCACCCTTCAGCTCCCAGCTCACAATTTGATTCTCTGTCATGTTATTTCCTCCGGTGCTTTATGTAACAAACAGCGTCTGAGAGGGTGTGAAAGGCTGGAGAAAAACAAGACTAACTGCAGTAGGTAAAGCCACAGAAGTGTATTTTCAGCTACTTCTCTGTTGCAGGTAGAGCTCTACTGACATTTTGCAAATACAGGCACCAAGTGCTTTGGAGTGCAGGATTGTCACATCCCATCAAGTAAAGATAAACATGTTTCTGGACACATCCTTGCCCAAGCTAAGTTACATTAAATGAAGCTTTGCCTGGGTAAGACATGGGCCAAAACTGAGCAAGGACTTGAGAATTAGGCATCTGGGCAGCTGAGAAGGAAAGAAAATCTCCATGGCAGCAAGGAATGAGTGGACCCAACTGTGGCATTGTATAAGCTCTCAGATTTTGTACCATTGCCTACAAATATTCTTTTTTCACAAAAATACTAAGCAATCGAAATCTCAGAAACTTGATGCATCAGAGGAACCTTGATGGCACCATGAACCTGAATGGAAGTGCATAAGCCTCCTTCCTGAGAGGACTGGTGCTCTTGCTAGGGGACCTTTACTGAAAATGGCAAGTGAAACAATCAGATGTTAATTTGATTAAGTGAGAGTCAAAGACATATTTAGGGTATTTCACAGTTGTATTCCTTTGTAAGGAATGCAAACATAGACTGGTCTCCCAGGAAGTGACTCCACTATCCTTCTAGCCTCCCTCTCCTAAAGCATTCCGGGGTCTGTACGCATCAACCATCCTTCAAAATCTAGTATCTCCTGCAGTCTGTGATGAACTCCCATAACTAGATAATGGACAGCATGTTTTCAGTGTTAGTCATGAATAACTGGTAATTGTAATCCCTCTTCTCTTATGGCAAAAAATAGGTACTGCAAAAAAGATATGCTACAAAGAAACAAACTGCTGGTACAGGAGAGAATATTCATCATCTTGTAGCTATAACTCTCCTATTCTTCTCTTCGTTTCCACTCCCGTTGTGTTTGTCTTCACTTGTCTTCTCTTGCTTTTGATTAGGATGTAAACTCTTCAGGGCCAAGACTGTGACACATGTTTGACAGGTCCTTTGCTATCAGTTTTGATGTAAAGAAGAGGAAGAGCACAAATGTAGAGTGAAGGCAGTGAGTAAATGGTCTATCAAAGGTACATTGGTGCTCAAAAATATTAAGAAATGATCTTTATATGCCAGAAAGTATTGTATTGAATTGCACCAAGATGAGGAGATAATGCTGTCAACTTTGACATGAGCAAGCTTCACTTTAGGACACTTTTAGTTTAGCTAGTCAATGGGCTCCTGGAGGGTCAAGGATTTCATCTCAGTCCCCAAAAGACTTGACAACATTTGTTTGAATTTCTCTCTTCTGAAGAAGGGTTCACCACTAATCTTTGAGATCTCATCCAAGGGATGGTCCTTCAGCTTCTTTCTCTACCAACAGCTCTCAAGAGAGCATTAACTTCAAACTGCAGGATCCTGGAGTGCTACAGTGCTACAGACCAAAGACACATTCCTGCCAATGCACCTTAAATCCTAATACAACACCTGTCTGCCAATGGCTCTCGTGGCTCCCCAGGCAACTGGCCCGTGACAAGCTGTCACGTACAGTGCTCCCTGGTTCTGAGCCTCTTGGTGTCAGGCAGCCTTTCGAGCAGAGAGGAAAAAGAAACCAAGAAAGTGAGGGAGAGAGGACATACCAGTCACTGCAGGATATACAAAGTTCCACAGGCATAGGAATTTGTCATCAGGCAGCAATGGCATCAGTCTACAACTGTCCCCACTGCTATTCCGTCACAGCAAAGATAAATATCTAAAAGGTGTTTACCTACCAGTATTTACCGTAAGTAGCTATTACTATACTCAGCTGATCACAGCTGCCCACATTTTACATTTAATTTTATCTACCATCCCAAGGAATGCATGTGGTTATTAACATGTACTCACTTTTTTCCATGCTGCTTTAGTAAATGACTTCACTTTTTGTGACATGCAGCACCAGCTTACCCATGAATAATTGAAATGCTTATGTACAATAATGTTAAAGCAGACCTGATCAGCATTAATCCATGCCAACATAGCAGACTTTCCCCTATATACTAAGCCTTTCAGATGTTCCAGGCACCCTTACAGAGATAAACACAACGGATTAGCTGTCCTATGTATTCTGTCCTATGGATCTACACGCTTGGGCTTTGACAGATCACCAACAGGGATGAGTGCTGTTGAACCACCTCTCCCTGTCCCGTGGTTTCCTGGATGGCATACTACCAGCTAGAATCCACCAGGAAATATCAAAATAACATGAAAATAGGTGATTTCTCAGGCAACTGACACTAGATGCATGTAAAGATTTATAAGGCGATGTTGGTTTCTGAAATTGTACCTACTAGGAAGTAGGAAGTTTAGTTCAATGTCATTTTGGGGACAAATCCCCCCTTCCTCCCCAATGCTTTATTCTTAATTTGATGCCAGAAAATTTCTTTTAATAAGGCCACTGACACCAAAACAGTAAAAAAGAAACCCCAAGACCCAAACCCCAAACCGATAGGCCCTAATGAAGAAGAGATAGCAGGGTGAAAGATCATGAAAAATGCCCTGAAAGACTGCTTATAATGAAGTAGACCTCATCTTGAAGAACACCTCTGCGTAATAACATAAAGAGGCTTAAAAATAACTATTAGGATGCATAGGTAGTGTAGTATGATAGGCAGAGTCTCTAGAGCTTCATTAAAATGGCATAGTGCTAGTTTATGTTACAATGATAAAAAATAAGACTCCAACATACCAGATAGGTCTGATCTACTAGGGCACTTAAGTATATGGAGTAACCCTAGTTAAAACAGATTATGCACTTGCTTAGATTTAAGCATGTACTTAAAAAATCTGCTGGATGGGGACCTATAAGACTAGAATGTTCACCTGAGTTTTAAAATTCATCAAACTTATTAAATGAATAGTTGGATTATGTTTGAAGGAAATCCTGTGTTAAAAGTCATTGTATTATTAAAAATTAGTTGGTATTATTTAAAAAATATATGCTTCATTTATTTCAGTAATTGAGTAATGAAAAAAGATGTGTCGATTTCACTTCTAGTCAATTAAGTCATGGATTCTCCCTGGGGAAAATGATTCCTCTGTGCTGAACTCTTCTTGCTTCAAGGAGTGTTTTATGTGGTGTGGCCGCCACCCTTCAATACTCTCCATTGCAGTATATGCTTGCAAAAGTGGAGATCCTCTTTTGGCTGCAAAAGTTTGATTTGACCCTTCAGCATTCCCTGAACATGTTCACACGTATTCACCTTCCCATTCCTCCATTTGTAACACAGATCATTCCCCAGTATTTCTGAAGATGGTTAGAGGATAAACTGACAAATTTCAAGCAGTTCTTTTATGGTTCTTATTTGCATTTAGCTATAAAGCTCCTAAAGCTTTTCATCATTTCAGTACAGGAAATTATACCCTGGATTGTCTTTTAGACTGACAATAAAGGGATTATAAGCCTTTTGCTTACTAAATATACTTTCAATTTTTTTAAGATAGTGATCACTGCACAGATGTTTGTTTCTTTTTCCCTGTTGCACCCAAATTGTAGCTTAATTGCCCATGCAGCAGAGCCCTTGGGGTCCAAAATTAGTCTGAACTGCTCAAGAATACATTCCTTGGTGAATCCAATATCTCGTAGCAGTGCATGTGTTGCATTTTTAACCAACACAAACCAGTTCAAAGTTCAAACCAATCAGATCTGATGAAAGAGAGGAGTCAGCGACTCCTGGAGGTACCCTGGCACCCTGCCCTTTGCGGCAGGAAGCAGATTTGAGAACAGGCAGACAGGAACTTCTGAGAAGCACTCACCCTTTCCAGAGCTAGGTCACAAAACTAATCATGGGTAATGCCTGCCCTTCAGCCAGAGTCCAAGCTACTGGCATAATGCTAGGAGCAGGAGTTGTCCCCTTGTTGTTAAGTACAGGGTTCTGCTGGAGTGTTTAGCTCCTTTCACAGAAAACGGGAGAGAGAAAAGAGTCATTCTTTGCTCCATGAAATTTTTCACAAATTGGTTGTTTGGATCAAAACCTATGAAGTATCATAGCTCTTTGCCCTACAGCAGACCAAAAAAGATTTTGAGTGAAGTGCACATTAGAAATAGCACAGCAACTACAAGACCACCTGGTCTGTTTGCAGAATCTCTTTTACAAAAGCTTTGATTGCTAGTAACATACTTAACCAACATTTTTCCATTTTGTATCTAGATATGAGAAAACTTTGCTACCTAGACTATATTTTTCAGGTTATTAGGAAAATCCCCCAAATTCTGCAGCCCGCATTCTCAGTTCTTCTGCGAAAATGTTTTGTTCCTTCCTGCTGCCCCCTCCCCTAAAGCATTAGTATTTTGCAGCTGTTTAACCAAAAAGTTATTCTCCTGGAAAACATATTTAAGGAAATTTTTCCAAATCACCTGTAGTGTGCTTGATTTTTTTCACTTGTGCTTTCTTTTCCACTGTGTCACATAAACTTTTTCCCCTACTTTGCAAGACCCCAAATCGCTATTCCTGAAGCTGCTTCACATGATGCTTTCTATTGACATGTTATTTGTGTTGATTGACACAAACATCAAGGCTGCAGGTGGCAAGAATAAATCAGGGACCAGTACATGAAGATGGGAGAGGGCCAGATGACTGCTGGCCATAGGTGGGCCAGGGAAACCCATTTCATTCCATGCCCCAGGGCACACACCAGGCATGTTATGCTATGAGGGAATATATAGGACTTTCCATCTCCTCATCTATGTCAGTCAGAGTAGTAATGAAAGAGCTGCTACTGTGAATTTATGCGTCTCCAAAACCATACAGGATTGCAAACACTTGCTTAGAGGTGTAGTGATACAACCAGGGTTCCCTAGAGAACCAGAACCCAGCATTCCTGGATACCAGTCTCAGTGGGAGAGACTCAAGCCCACAGAAAGAAGGGCTTAATTCTCATTTTCCTCCCTGGTTGCTTTCTCTCTTCAGAGGTCTGTGCACTAATGTGCAAGGTACTCTGCACCCCATCAGTCACAGTGAGACAGCATTGAAAGGTCAGGAAAAAAGAGCTTTGACTATACTACAGAGCATCTGCCAGCAGGATGATGTTAGTTATTAGGTACTTTGCAAAAGCAGAACTAACAGCATCTAAAAGGAAGTTGCTCTGGATGGTGTTAGCAATAGTCCTGATTTCTGTGGGATTCAAAATGCCAAAGCAGGACCTGACCGCTTCACACACACCCCCCGGCCTGGACACTGGGCAGATACAACATGCTTCTTCTCCCCCTCCCCAGCCTGCTGGCATGCAGGCCTCTGGGATGGCTACAAGCAACTGTCCTGCCATGGGAAGGAATAGCCCCTCCCTGACTAGGGAAGCGACCCTTGGGGTCAGCTCAGCCCTCCTGGGGTTTCTTTGCCAGGGGAGAGAAATTTGCAAAGTTGCACTTTCTTGTGTGAGCAATACCAGCTCCGCTGGGAAAGGTAGCAGGGCTGTATTATGCCTCCGTTGAGAGGAAGGGGGCGATCCAACCTTGCCTGGGGGTTAGTGCAGCTGCCAGTCCGAAAACAGGGAGAAGGGCCCAGCCACAGGATGCCTGTGTTAACTTCATTGAGCCAGGAGCTGGTTTATGGGAGAGGGGAAAAGACAGCAGTCTGGAGCTGCCTGAAACTGCTCTGAGCAAGCGTGGTTTGTATGCGAGGGACCGTCCGTGGTTTCCCTGCACTCAGACACCGCTTCCAGCAGCAGGTGCTGTCGGCTCCGCAGGGATGCTCCGGGCCAGGGGAAACCGCCCGGGGCAAGGCGGGGCGAGGCCGGGGCGGAGGGGGGCTTCCCTGAGCCTCGTTCCCTGGGGTTTCCTGGGCTGGGGCGGTCGTGTCCCACGGGGGAATGCAGC
>NW_008824372.1:2040465-2040842 GCF_000699105.1 Pygoscelis adeliae | reverse complement strand
GGATGCAGCGGGGCGGGGGTGAGGGGGAGAATGGAGGAAGGGGTGAATGGATTGGAGGGGAGGGATGGAGGGGGGGAAAGGATGGAGAGGAGGGAAGGGTGGACGGGAGGAAAAGGATGAAGAGGGGGAAAAGGATGGAAGGGGAAGGATGAAGGGGGAAAGAATGGATGGAGGGGATATGGAGGAAGGGGAGAAGGCGGGAGGGGGAATGGAGAGAGGGGGACCAATGAGGGTGCAAGGAGGGACCAAGGGCGGTGGAAAGGGAGTAGGGAACACGAACGGGGGGCACGCGAAAGGGGGGGACGAAGGACAGGGCGACCCGCTGCGCCTTTAAATGTTCGCGCCTTTGGGCATCGCGTCCCTCGGCTCCCCCCCCC
>NW_008824372.1:2027464-2039599 GCF_000699105.1 Pygoscelis adeliae | reverse complement strand
CCCTCGGACACACTCAACCCTTCACAAAGGCCCTAGGAAATTTGCTGTGACTTTCTTTCCAAAAGCCCGTTTTTCGGGGAGGTGATTTTTTTGCAGAATTTGCTCTCCAAGGCGAACCCGAACGTGTCCTCCTTCTTTCTGTTAACTTCCCAGTGATGGAAACTGGGAAGGTGAAAGAGACAGGATGAGAAGGGAACAGATACTAAAGACAAGATGTTCAACAGTTAAACATTAAAAGAAGTCACTGGAAAATTGGGGCAAACTTTAAATTCTCCACCAACACTTTCTGATTTTCAGGGGCGAGGCGTGTGTGTAAAAAACATAACAATCCAGGAAACAATTATTACTAACTCTGGAGTTATTTAGAAAAATCTAATGCTGCATCTAGAGTTAAAGAGGAAGAGAAACAGTCCCTTTGTGTTAGCCCTAAAATTTTCCACTGTGTTTCCTTGCTCCAGAAGGTGAATGTTGCTGGGCACCTCACTTGCATGGGTACATCCTGAAGCCCAGAGATTTCACCGCTAGATACCTTACCCTACAACTGTCATGTGTTGGGAAACTGTGAATCATTGTTTGCCAAAGCACAGGAACATAGGATTGGAAAGGACCTTTTAGGTCAAACCCAGCCCTCTGCTGTTGTATCAGCATGTCGTACCACTCCTCTGAGTTTAAAGCAAAAGGTTCTCTTTCCCCTTTGAGTGGGGAGTGAGACACGCTGCTACCCAAAACATGGTGACATTTCCATGCTGTTTTCTGATCCTGTGTGGACTGGACTCTGTCCCTCCCAGGAGACAAACTCATTTGAACGTGAAGTGAGCCAGCCAAAAATTGCTTTAGCCATGGTGCTCCAACCTTTCTTTCTTCATCTCTCCGTTATTTAAAACAGACCAGCTCTAATCTGATCCTGTTGTCAGTGGAAGAGCAGTGTAAGGTATATCAGATGTATCCATTTGTAAAGACTTAAATTTTATTAGCAGTTTTTCAGGAATGTAGGACTGAATGGGACTACCTTCATTACCAAAAGCAGTACCCGTTGTTACAGAACACAAGCTCATATTATTCCTTTTATTAATTAATCAAATTATATCTTAAACCAAAACTTTTTAGGTAGCTCCCTTGCTATTCCTCTCACCAAACTGAGAACCTCTTACCATTGCTAGTTCTTCTAGTTTCCAGACCAGATTCATCGCCATTTATTCTTGTGATTACATTGTCCTTTTGCTTAAAAATAGTTCTTTTCCTCCTCTGGTGTTTACCTCCAGGTTGTATTTATAGAGTGCTCATATCCCTTCTCAGCCTTTGTTTTGTACATTCACACAATGCAAGGAATGTCTCTCCCATCAGTGCAAAGCAGAACTTCCTACTGAATCTGAAGGACAGGGGCATTTATTAACTGGCACAACTCAGGGACCAGCATTAGCAGTCTGTGTGTTACAGTAAGTAATACATAGCACCGGTAAGCAGAGTCGTATGTGCAGGCATATATGGCACCCTTGATCCCACAGAAGTTAAAATAACGACAGACAGAAAACAGGAAGGGAGATATGGATTATCCTCAGAGATGCGGAACTGATATGAAAAGAAAGATGAAGCAATCCACCCAAGGTCACAGGAAATCTGTGGTAAGAGACAAGAGACAGACCCCCGTCTCCCAGCCTCATACATAGGACCTTCCAGCCTCTAAGTACCGATTTGTTTGCCAGGTGCTGAAATGTTGCTGCTCATAGGAAGAATGTACACATTAGACTCCAGATTGTTAAGAGGTGTAAGCAGACTATATATTCTTTCAGCCACTACTGAAAGTGATACAGGAAAAGCTGCCATATGTACCTGTCAGAGAATTTTAACCAACATCATCTTCGGCTCTTAGGAAGCAATATATGAAACAACAGGTGAATATAAGCTGTCTGCTGCAGTGTGAACTTCCTGTTGTGAAATCACAGCCAAATTGGAAACATCACAAACACAGTTACATTAAAAAGAAATATATGCCAGTAGTTTAGAACCAAGATTATTTAATTGTCATGTACATGTGTTTTTTCATAGTCAGGCCCCCCAGCCCTACCAAGACTTGTATGTACAGTCTGCTAGAGACAGTAAAAATGCTGGAGAATTTTCAGGATCAAGATTTTTTGGTGTTGAAATTCATCCTTTTCTGATTATATTGTCTAGATTTTTCCCCTCCCCCAGCAGTGTTTCTCTGAGGGATGTTATGCTATTGTATTATATTTACAGTTGGCTGCAGTAAAGTTATATAGTAAGAGAAATTTGTAAGGTATTGATCTGATATCCCAGAGTCATAATACATTGATCTAATCATAGAGGATGGATTCTAGTGACTGTACAGAATAGCATTTTGTTTCTGCAGTGGGATGTGATCTGACAGCCCAGCTGTTAATATTTCAATTAAGATTTGTAAGACGACAAAATTCCCATGGGATAGTTACTACTGACTATAGGTCTGTCTTCACACTAGTGGAGCCTTCTTGCTATATACAGAGTACTTTTGATCATGCATTTGAAGAACATACACTGATAAGAGAGGATAGATGGTTTTCAAAAGTATCAGACTTATGCAGGAGCTGAAATACCATTTTCATAAATGTCTGAGGCATTTAGGAGCCGATGACCTGCTGGCTTTGAACAGGACCTCAGATCTAAAGTGCCTAAAGCCCCAATTCTCAGAAGACACTTAAGTATCTAATTCCTGTTCAAGTCAAAGTAGGAGCTGATACCTAAATCTGGACTGAGGTCCCATTTGAAAGGAAGACTTGCACTCATATGTCATTAGAAAATCTTAATCTAAATACCTTTTCCATTTCAACTGACTCCCATGCAACTGTTTTCATTTCTTATGTAACTTTTGTCATTTCAAACTTTTCTCTGACAGTGTGAAGTAAGTGATGCATTTACATGCTGTAAAACAGAGAACTACTTTTGCAGTGAATATTGCAAAATTAATGACATCTCGGTTATTTACAGTACATCCTAGGGTCCTACCAGTGAAAGCACTGGTGTTTTATGAGTCGAACCCCTCAAAGGGATTATACTTTCCTTGTAAATCATGCTACCTCATCTATTTAATCTCCAACATATTGAAGCAGATTACACAGTTTATGCTGGGTACTTAATTCAGAATGACATTAAAATGGCTTATCTACATAGGCAGCTTAAACCCGCCCTCACTGTCTGACTTGGACAGCTGGCAGAATTGTAATTACAGGTTGGAACCTACAGCTTCCTGTACTGGAAAGGTAATAAATGAGTTTTAGGATACTCTGTGCTTGGCTTGCCTTGCATTCCTGGCAGCATTACTGCAGTGGTTGGTGCCCATGTTCTGGCCAGGTCCAAAAACAGCTCTTCATCTGCAAAGAAGAGCTGTCCATTTCACTTTCAGTGAAGCTCCATATGTTATTTTGATAGGAAGCTCTGTCTACCATTCTCTCAGAACAATTTATTCTCTAAGGAGTAAGCACCATGGTCAAAATATAAACCCATGTATTAGACAAGCTGAAATAGACACAGGTACAGAATTTCTTCTCTGTCCTGCTTTGTAAGAACTTGGTGGTGTTTTGGTAGCTGAGGTGTGGAAACTTCTACCTATGACTGTACAGTGCAGTCGTGCTGTTTCCATGAGTTTCTGGGTTTGTGCAGCACTTGGCACACGTGGCTTTTGTCAACGGTATGAGCTCTTAGACAGCCCTGTCATGCTCTGATGCAAGAGGGTGAGCATGATGGCTGCTGGTATAGGATAGGTTCTTTATGTCGTTGCCTAGTTCATAAAATAGAAATGCTACCACGAAATAACTTATATCCCTCCCAGTCCAAATAATTTTTAAGTCTTAAGTAGTATTGTTTTGGCAAGTGACATGTAAATGAATTGCTATATTTACTGCTATTCTTAAGGTTGCTTTTCTCATTTCCTCAATAGTGGGACTTTGCTTGCTTCAAATGGGGAATTTGATCCCAATCTTTGGAAGAAGTTACAGATTTGCTTGATAAAGGCAACTGTATAGATGCAAAGACATACATTGATGTCTGTGTAGTATTTTAGTAGCACATTCTGATTTAAGAGAAAAGTGTTTATACAACAGAAATAAAGTCTGGGTTAATTAGACTGAGGACTGGCTAATTGGCAGTAGCGAATCTCTGTAGTAGTTATCTCTGTAACATTATCAAATGGTGGTATGCATAGTGCTGGGACCAGGATTATGTTGATACTGTCCAACATTTTCCTTGGTAGGAAAGCAAATAGAAAAGTATCAGATGACAAAGTTCACTTTATGATATAAAGATTGGTGAAAGGATAATTAACAAAGTAGGCAGGGCAATTATATAAACAGATCTGGATCATTAAGTTGGATCCATTCAAACAAATTACACTTAATGCATATTATAAAGCTCTCAGTTTAGAGACAATGAACAGGCAAGACAGCCTTGGGAACAATTTAGAGGTCAATGGACAAGCAAGTCAACCTGATACAGTAACAAGCTAATGGAGAATAGTGAGAACTGGGTCCAAGAAAGTACTGAACTCTGTAGACAGCATCATCAGTACCCACTGTGGAATTCTTCCCATAGGTCTGCCGCATGCATTTTATAGGGGCTATTGGAAAACTGGGAAAGGTTCAGAAAAAATCCAAGAGAATAGACTTCAGGAAAGGTGAAATTGTCCAACTGCAAAGATTTAATGAGCTCGTTTGTTCAGTTTACCAAAAAGAAGAATGTACCAAGACATAGCTGGAGGGAAGTATATGTCTTCCCCAGAGAAATACTGAATAATACAAGGGTCTTTAACCCAGTGGAAGAAACAATAACAAATGCTGGAGACAGAAGCTGAAGATAGAAGCCAGGCAGCACTAACTGGAAATAAGGGCTTTATTTTAAAAATGAGCAATTCATTACAGGGATAAGATAAGGATGATACTAAGGTATATAGTCCACCTTTTGCTGACTTCAGACCAAAGCCTTCTAGAAGACAAGTTTTAACTTTATTCTGATATAGCTGAGTGAAATTATACAGCTCCTGATCACAGCTGAACGAGACTTTCTGATGCCCTTGTCTGGATATTCTCCCTCTACCTCCTGTTTCTCAGGCCCTTTCCATCTGTGGATTTCAATCCCTTCTTCCTGGGCAGAAGCAGTGACGGACAGGACTTGTGTTCATTGGTTTCCACTGGGATTCTAGGTTTGGCGCAGTCTCATCCCGCTGTTGCAATGTGGTCCTTCCACCTGCATTGTCACTTCCATCCAAAAGCTCTGCAGATCCCTGAACTTTGTAGTGCATTTCTGTCCTCTGTCCTCAATGTCTCTCCCATTTTAACATATGTCTGAGTTGAATTAATGCCAAAGGCATGAAGAAAACACAGGTCCACAAAAGTTTGTTGGTCAGAAAAAGCTACTTTCAGCATCTTAAGAGATGCCTGAACTGGATTGTGGCACCAGCCAAGGCTGGAACTAGTATCTACACTGTGGCGCTAAGTAATTTCTTGGGCCATTGTCAAAGACCATGGGCCTGGGACATGTCTACAAATATCCCTGCAAATGTGAAACCTCAGTGTTTAATTAGGTCTTCACCCCAAAACCAGCTGCTTGATGGGGGAGGGGGTGTGTGTTGTTGGTAGATATGGTCCCTTATAAGCCTTAATTAAATTCTAGGGTAATTCCTAAATCTGGAGAACATTTGAAAGTGGGTAGTTGCAGTGTTTCAGGCAATACCCCACTACAAAATGTTCATTATTTCAAAGAAACACTTGAACAGTGAAGGCTGTATGGGTTGATTGCCATTCCAGGAGAGCTGCTAGGCTACTGTTCACTGCTTAGAAACTTGGAGGGGAGGAGAGTAATATAATTTTATATGGTTTGCCTGAAGGAAGGAGGGTAAGGAGAGGAAGCAGTCCTTGTCAGTACAAGGAAGTATCGAACAATAAGGGGAGGAGCAGGCTAAAGAAATTCCTATTCCCCAAGAGTTTCCTTTTAAGCACAAGGTGGGTGTGTCTCCCTCCAACATAAAACACATCCTAAAATAAACATGCACATTTATTTGTGAACATACACATTCCTTATGGTGCAATGTTGTTTTGTGTCCATTTAGAAGCTACAGCCAGAACCTTTCAAGTGGCTCAGGCAGCAAAGGAAGCAGAAATTGAAGCAGAATGAAATTGTCATGATAAAAGGCAAACAGTGGTGCTTTCTTTTCAGCAATTGTTTGGGTTATTTTTTAAACAAACTCTTGTACTCCTCCTGCTGCCTCCCCCCCCAAAAAAAAAAAAAGGAAAATTGTTTAAGGAGCCTCCTGAAAGGCAGGATCAACACACAGAGCAGCTAGGAAAAAACTGTGGAAGGAATCAGTAGTGACCAGTAGCTGGCACAAGCGGGTAAGAGTAGGACGTCACAACGTCTATTATTACCATACTATGAACAGGGTCTATTACCGCAAGTTCTCTTTCACTAGCAATGTTACTGAAGGTAGCAGAAGGAAAAACTCAAGATTACTTGATTCCTTTTGCTGTGGGAAATTATCACTGGAGGGAAAGTGGGTAACTGTGTTTAAGCTATTTTTTTTTGAAGTGGATGTCTGCATGGTTATTTTACATAACGGAAATGAGCTCATTACATTATTTTATTTCAAATTTGTTTATAAGACAAAGCTTGGGAGATACTGGCATTCTCTACAGTACAGTCTTTTTCTCATTACTCAGTGTTTCAGTACAGACACTCCATCCAACAAGAACATGAGAATGCTGAGACTGTGCTCAAGCCTTGTCACATCCCAGGAATGGAGTAGGTATATTTGTGTCCTACTCTTGGATAGACATTCCTAGGAAAAGGCAGACACTGCACCACTCCAAAGTGGTGTTTTCTTCCTTGGAGTTAGTCTTAAAAATGCCTCATTATGGTGGTAAGGGGTCCATTGCTGATTTCTGGTGGGAAAAGTGTAAGGACTCAGTTTTAGCTAATAAAAATTTCATGCATTTTACTACCAGAAAGTTAGTTTAGGATGTTCAGTCATTGTAATAACTGATTTAAAAATCCAAAAGGTAGATCTGGCTGGGGAATCAGGCTTACAAGATACTCAACCCACTTCTATTCCCTCCATGTTTTTAACTGGCAACAGTTTTCAGCACTCTGCAGCCTTCAACTGTTGCAGACTTGCTGCTGGCTGCAGCAGAAGCAATGGTACTTCAGCGATGGTGAAGTGTTTGGCACATGTTTCCAAAATAATCTGGAGGGAAAGATTAGCTACCCATTCTGTGATGTCAATAATCAGACATGCCCTGCAGCTCAAAGCAGCAGTGGATACTGTGAAACAAGAGTACACGCTACAGTACTGGAGACTGGCGAACACGCAGTTCTCTCTCCCTCCTTTTCCACAAGTTGTTTTAAGCCTCCCACACATGAAGCTGGATTGGATAAAACCCCAGATACAGAATAGTTCTTAATCAGTATATGCGATAAGGCACCTGATTAGAACAGACTTTTCACTCTTTCTGGGCTGAGCTGAGATCACTGACTCAGTTTTTAACTTAGATGAAATCTCTCTGGTGTCTCATAATTCTAGAAAGACTGTTTTCAGACTACATCAGAATGCCGAATTGTCAGCATCTTTCTGTGTATTGGAAGAAATTTCAACAAGGTTAAGAAGATCAGAAGAAACAGCCTCTTGTATCTCCCAGAGTCTCACCAAACAAATATGCCAGTATTAATTCAATACAAATTACTCCAGTTGGACTAAGATAACAGTAAGAAAAGTACTATGACACCAAATACCAGAACAGTCAGAGAATAATTTTTAAGCAGTTTGCATTCAGTATTACTTTATTCTCAGTATGGTGCACAGCTGAATTTTAATTGTCTTCACTTCCAGATGTCAAAAGTCTGCATTCCAAAATACTCAAAATATAACAGCACAGTAGCTACACTTCCTGAAACTTATACCATGATTTAGGATAGCATTTCACATAGGAACCGTGTCCCAAATGGTGTCTCTTGAGATGCTGTTCCCATATTTCCTGTGTGTAAGGCATGAAGATTTTGCACAAATAATTGTTCCTGTCTCTCTCACGGTGAAATAGTTTGTCCTGTGCTTTTCCTTACAATGGAGAGCTCCCCTTTTTCCACTAAAATGTGTTCATTAAAATTATAAAAAGAATTAAAGATTCCTGATTGATTAACCATGTAATTACCTATTGATGTCTAGGAAACATTAGTAAGAGCAAAACCCTTCTCTTTACTTATTACCATCTGTAACCATTTGGTGCGCTGGCTTCTTCACACCACATATTTAATCTCATCTAAAATCTCATGAGGGAGGATCCCTATTGTTGCCTATTTATGCAGCCTTTCAGCATTTCATTTAGTTATTTAAAGAATATTAATTTCAGGACCAAGACAGCTGGAAATGGCTGTGGCATGTAAACCGTACTGTGAGTAAAATGGCCATATATGACTTAATTTATCTAGCTTCAATCTAGCTTATTGTCCATCTGCTTGAATTCCCCTACATGCTGTCAGCACTTCCACTAGAAATAGTTTAGAGATCGTGGCTGGCCTTATTTTGCAACATAATTAACTTTTTTAAAGTATATTTTGATGTTCAGAGAAGATTGTACCTGCAAGGGGTCCTGGCATTTACAGGAGGATGGAGGATCTTTTGACTAAAGAAAGGACTGAAGAAGCTGTACACTGAAAACTGAACTTAAGTTTAAACCAGTGACTCTCTTCATGTTTTGGGTTGAAGTATTTCATTCAGTGCATTATAGCTCAGCTGCATAATCAATGTAAAGTATTAGCCAAACTTTTAGCAAACCATCTTATCCCTGATGATTATGTTGGTTGACAAATAAAATTTAACTCCATATTTTGTTACCATGGCAATGACAGATGGGAAGACTGTGTCTGAGCACCAAGTGTTCACTTCAGTTTGGCTGGGTTGAGTTAAACCTTGATCTGTTGCTAGAACTAATTTTGTTCAATGCTGAAATTCTGCAAACTACATATTGAAATTAAAATCATTGCTACAAAGTGTTTGTACTGTGTTATAAGAATAGCTACTATGGCTGAAAGGCATTTCTTTGCAGTGAAACACTTCAGCATCATTGAATCAAGGTGTTCATACTTAGGGTGAACAGATTTCTGGGGCAGAATCAAAAGGTCTCTAATGTCATTAGTACTTCTGAGTGTGGGAGGTGTTACCCATCTGTAACATGATATGTTATGATACACCCTTGGCTCTGCAGCTGTACATCTTTCTCTCCCCAGGTGTGCTAGGGCTGCATCTAGTTCAGTTCAGTTCAGTTTTGACCTTAAACCGTGTTCCCTGGAATAGCTACAGTGCCACATGGAAGCACAGTGCATATGCTTTGCTCCTTCAGTTCTCTTTTCAAAGCTGAGCCTTTTATTGGCTGGACTCCTTCTGCATTAGAAGTCACTGGTATAAGATAAAGTCTACTGTAGGATATATTCCTCTGGCTTTAATAAGAAACCAAGATGACTAACGTGGCTTTTCTCTCTTTTCTCCAGAAATCACAAAGCCACCACTAGCACCGAAACCAAAGATTACCGGTCATCTTTCTCCAGTAGCTGTCTCCAAATTTTCTCCTTCACTGCCAAGGGCTGATATTCTTCATAACCCGAACTCTATGTCTAGGGGCCCCAAACCACCTATTGCTCCCAAGCCAAAATTCTCAGCTGACACTGAGGGCAAATCCAGTGTTTATACCAACAATAACTTAAATAAATGCTCAAATGGGAAACTGGTATGTCTAGATGGAGAGCTGCATGAAGGAAACCAATGCAATGCTGATTGCCCAGAATCTGAGGCAGATAATGAATACATTGTAGTTCCTGAAGCTCAGCTGACCAGCAAAGGCTGTAATGACTTGGAACATGAGCACGATCAGAATGTAGATTCCTCTGTGGAAAATGAAGTCTCGGAAACACCAGAAGAGGTAGAGAAGGAAGAGGATAACATTGCTAATGATGAGGATACCAGTAATGAAGAAGTCACCGAAGATGAGCACCATAACTCTTCAGATATTGCTGAACCAATGGAACCAGACTCTGAAGAGTCAACCAGAGACTGTGACCAGTCAGAAGCACTTTGTGAGGAGTCCTCAGATGCCCATGATGGGGATAATGATGCTTCCAAGAATGTAGATGGAGATGAGGATGTTGTAGGTGATTGTAGTGAAACCAAAAACAAGGACGAAGTTTCTAACAACCTGGAACTGGTTAAGGACAATAGTGATTGTAAGACTGATAGTGATAACATTTTGCATAGAGATGAGGAACTAATGGGTGATATCTGTAAAGATACCATTGTAATGCCATTACCCGCAGGTGAATCAATCCCAGGTTGTGAGAAGGCAGGGCAGGAGGAGGAGGAACTGCCTGAGATTTTAGAAAAGGGAGATGGGTGTCTAGCACATGATGGTGACCACAGAGTGCATGCAGAGCTTGATTTGAACATGGAAGGGGAGTTAGAAAATGATGACTGTGCAAGCCCTGACATGGTGCTCAATGAGGCCAGTGAAGAAAAAGCTCCTGGCTTAGAACTGTGTGAAGATGAACCCAATGCTGAAAATGGTTTAGGAGAGTCCATCCATCAAGCAGCAGCTGAAGTGGAGGAAACAGACCCAGATGAGCACAATAATACAAACACAGAAAATGCCAGTGATGGCTGCCAGATCACTGAGAGGAGAGGTGAGGAGAAGACATCAGAGGTAGCCTGTGAAGCAAGTAAAGACCCTGGGAAAGGGGAAGAAGAAACTGTGAATGCAGAGAATATGGATGATGGCTGTCAAATTGCTCCTTGTGAGAATGAATGTGGTGAGGAAATACCCATGGAACATTCAGATGAGAATCTTCAAACAGAAGAGACCTCTCTGGATGAAGATGGTGTGATCTCTGATAATCTACCTAGTAGTCCAGGGATAGAGCCAGAGCTGGAAGATGTGACTGTTGAAGAGCATAGTGAAAGTATTGTGGAAACCTCTAAGTCAGATGAGCTGCAACTTGAAGACAATGAGGTGGAAGCAAACAGCCTCAGCAAAAGTGTCCCAAGTCCACCTCAACAGGTCCCACTTGAGGAAGAGTTAGAAGTCTGTAAGCATGGCAAAATGAATGTAGAATGTGGGACCAAACATGTCTTGCCTGAAAATCTAGCAGTCCCTGAAGTGGTCATTGTGCCTGAAGAATCAGAGGAAAGAGAAACTAGCGGTGATTCCCTAGATGACCCTTACGTGCTTCCCGCAGAAAATGAAATTGCTCATGATGGACAGACTGATTTAGGAGCTGATCACAGTAAAAGGGATGAATTAGGCATGGATGGTGAAAACAACTTGCTGCCCATTGATCGTAAAAGCATTGTCACTAGAACACGGTCACTCTCTGGGAAAATGCCGGGCTGTGTCCCAGAAACCGTTCCAGAAGAAACTGGACCTGAAACTGATTTACCGTCTTCCCGCAATGGCTCTAGGACAGAAGATTTAAGCAATAATTTATTTTCAGTGGAAGGAAAACCAATGGAAGCCAACAGGGCATTACCAACCAAGTCAAGACGTTTCATTTTGTATCCTCGATCTTATTCTGTTGAAGGGAGAGAGATACCTGTCTCTGTTTACAGAGAAAGTGATGGCTGTGTACTGGATGATGGTAGAATAAAAAGGACAGAAGACAACTTGTCTTTGCCTTGTGTCAATGGTTCCTCAGGTAGTTTTTCCCAGAGAAATCATCTTTCATCATGTGGCATATCTACTCCATCCTCAGTTGTTGATATACCACCTCCTTTTGAACTTGCCTACATCACCAAAAAGCCAATCACTAAAAGTTCACCTTCACTTTTGATAGAGAATGACTCACCTGATAAATATTCCAAGAAAAAGAAATCTTCCTTTAAGAGGTTCCTCACTCTAAAATTCAAGAAGAAAACTGAAAGTAAAGTCCATGTAGATGTTAATGTTTCCTCTTCCAGGTCCTCATCAGAGTCTAGCTATCATGGGCCTCCAAGGCTGATGGAGCTGGACAGGAGGAGCCTAAGTAGCTCACCTCAACTAAAATCACATGTGGGGAAGCTCCGTGCATCTGAGTCTCCCTCAGCTGTTCTTTTCTATAAGGATGGTAAAAGAAAAGGAA
>NW_008824372.1:1998055-2027194 GCF_000699105.1 Pygoscelis adeliae | reverse complement strand
TATGAAAACATACAAATTCCTCCTCGAAGATCCACCAGAGCAGGAACTTTTACTGAGTTTTTTGAAGATCCCAGCAGGGCATTATCTGCTGCTAATGAGAATGACGGCTATGTGGATATGAGCAGCTTCACTGGCTTTGAGAACAAGCAGCAAACCACAGACCAGGAAACAGAAAGGTACTGTAATAAATTATTATGTAAGACCTGCTAGCCTTGGCCAAACAGGCAAGGCCTCCCCTGCTAGGTGTCGTAGGCAGATCCTCCATGTTACTTGGCTTATACCCCCTCTCAGGAAATGCTTACAAGAAAGATTGGAAGAATAACAAGATAAGCCTTTATCAGTGAAAAAAAAAAGACACCAAATTAACTCTTTACCTTGTAAATGTATACTAGCAAGTCCAGTGGATCTGGATCCTATGGTTTACAGATATAGACCAAAGAACATTTAGAAATATTTGGTTTATCCAATGGATCGAATTTTTGTGGCTTGGGGGGGGCACGGAGACCTTGCTTTGTTCTTCAGTAAGAAAGGTTTCTGACTTCTTGACTGAATGAAAAGAGAGCCTATTTGCTGGAAGGGGTCCTGCTTCACTTTTTCATTTCTGTCAATTTCTCAAAGCAACTATATATATATATGTATATAAAAAAATTATCTTTCAAAGTACATCAGTTAAGTATACACCAGAAAATCCCAAATCATGAACTAATCACACTAGACAATTAATTTTAAAAGTTGCTTTAAAGTCTGTCATTATGGCCCTTTGACAGAGCTGCTGATTTATAAATGAATTAAATAGCTCTGTCTGAAATCATATGCATTGCTAACATTAATAACAATCTTTCATCCCATTCCAGCAGATTATCTGCAAACAAGAAAATGTCCATTTCGTAGTTACATAGAGGCAATGCACTCTAGATTTTTGAATTTGAATTTGAATCTGTTGTCAGATTATAGCATACTATCAGTGGAGTGCAGAGATGTAAATAAGAAGAGTGTTTTCCATTAAGTTCATGTTAAACAGGTAATGAGAAAACAAGGTGCAAAGCAAATGGATGAAAAGGAATGTCTTTAATGCAGTGGCATTTTGTTAGAGCTGTATGAAAAAGATAAGCATCTTAAAGGCAAGGTTTTCATGTCCATTTTCATCTATCATTCTCCATCTAAAGATTTAATACTCCTGTTTCTTTGCAACATTTATTTTTTCTGGTCCTCTTCCCTGTCATTGTGAATGGAACAAACCATGGACATTTCACACATCCGTCTTTCCATATTTCAGACTTGGGGAGTAAAAGAACTTTTCTTTAACATCTCTGAACGAGTCTTGCAAACCATTTCTAAGACAAGAATGATGTACTGTGCTCTGTCTTTCTCAGAGAGGCGAGAATTGGCAGGGGTGGGGGAGGTGAGTACGACATGGGGAAGGAGATTGCATCAATGCTTAAGCTGTGGATCCAAACGTGTCTGAAGCTGAGGTCTTGGACACAGGCCTGTGGTTTAGCTCTTTGGAGATGTTGGCTGCCTACAGTGTTGGGAGCCCCAGTGGTGCTGACACTGGGACATGGTGGAGTACAGTGCAGCTTCACAACACACACAGCCACATCCCCCGAGCAGTGCTCAGCAGAAGCTGCATTAGCAGGGCCTGATGGCCCATTAGTCACACTGCTTTCAACGGGTTGCCTTGCGCCCAGCACGCTGACGTTTGCTCTTGGAAAAGCTGGCCAATTCTTTGTGTCCATGAAACGCCGCCCATTTTAGGTAGGTTCTTGAAGAAGCAAGTTAAAAATATTAAAACTACGTCAATTGCTGTGACTTGGGCCCATTTATGAACTTCCTGTGGAAGCCTGTTGTTTCAAAGGGAGAGCCAATCCAAACTGGTTCAGGAAGTCTCAAGGTCAAGGCGTGAACATAATTTTTCAGTCTGCTGCTTGTTGTGCATGCAGTTTTTGCTGTTGGGGGAGAAATGAAGGCTAGGCTCCTGAACAACCCCTTTATCAAGATAACCGGGGTGGAGGGGAAGAGCATCAGGCAGACAGCAATATACATACATTGCTGCTGAGATAGCTATTATTTGCTATATTTGTCAGGATGTTTTGGACAAAGACATGCCTGAAAAGCTTTGATGAAATGTAAATGGGTAATACACATCCAATGGCATAATATACTTGGAGAAACAGTGTATGGTCTCATCGTAAAGCAAAGCAAATCATACAAGTACATGTGCATGAACCTATATACACATGCATACATGATGTATGGACATGGATGGTTTATTTCCTGCTAAAGCAGTTCTGCCTAAAATATCTCCCAATGGATTTAAGCTTTCTAATATGAATACCTATCACACACAGCTCTACCACAACCACACAGGGGTAGAAATTACTTTGAACTCCAGCCTGCTCATATCCTGAGGCTTATTTCAACCATTTGAGAGTACAAGTGTGTTGGATTAAACCCTTGCAATACATGAGACTTGAGTCCATGAACTTCTCTTTGGTGCATTCACCTGCAGAGCACTGGTATTTAGCATCTGCTGATACCTTATGGAATTGCTACATTTTGATGAATGGCCAAGTACAACTCTTTTTATTACATTTCAGAGAACAGAATGTGAGAGTGCTATAAAAGATTATAATAATCTGGGAACCTCCACTGCTGTGTGTGATTGGGGAAAAGTGGGGCGGGAGCAGGGCTTACAGAAATTGACAGATGAGAAGATTCACTGTTTAATTTTCTTGCTTAAAAGGAAAGACCATGTGGAGTAGATTTAAACCAATAATTTCTAATTAGAAGCAATCACGTTTATAGAAAAAGTCCAATAACAAAAGTGTTCTAGAAATATATCTTAACTTAGAATTACCATTGCCAGAATAGAACTGGGAATATTGCCCCCTGAAGGGCAGTTATTGTGTATCCCCAAAATTTAGCTATCTGGTATTAATAATTAAACTCTGATTCGGGTGTATGACAATATAGATCATCATTAGCCTTCTGTACAGTGTATAATAATGGGACATAAGTGGAATTGGACAAAATTCCCCTGTTCCCCTGATCTTTCCCCAGACCACATAGCCTGAATCATACTCAATTTTCATTTGCTTTTGAAAAGTCACTTTCTAGTCCCTTTTCTCTGAGGAGTTCCACTACAAAGTGCAAAGCAACACAAACCAATTGTTCAGTCTGAAAGCAAAAGACAGCTGCGCCCCACCTCTGGGACAGTACACTGTAACCTATGGCATTGCCTTGACCCTCAACAGCTATAAGTCAGAGCAATTTCATCGAAGTTACTGGCTAAACTTTAATCAGATTAAAGTCAGTTAGAATTAAAGTATGCTGGCACATGTCTTAACGAATAGCTTCACTAACCCAGCTTGACCTTCAGAGCATCAGCCGTGCATATGGCAGTGTGATAAACATCAAGGGGATGGGAAATACATACCTCAAACACTCATTTCATAGTCTACCATGGTATCACTTCCAGGAGAGATGGAGAGAGTCTTTTATCGGGGTTTAGATAAGATCAGGAAGATGGCATAGGTTGGGTGTTTTCAGAATTTCATTTCCCCTTTTTGCTTTCTACTTAGAGTCCATAATTTGGATATACCAGGTTTGCTAAGTCTCAATCCTTCTTCCTGCTAAGATGCTCAAAATCCAGAGAGGAGAGAAGATAGGAAGAAGAGAGGAATAAAAGGAATATACTTGCAGCTCCACAGCTAATCCCACCATGATGTTGAATATTCATAAGAAATGAGCTAAAAGCCCATGTTGCTGTTACCTGTACATTCCTATATCCTTCTACATAGAATGATCATCGATACATACTAGAAGAACCTCAGTCTGATTGTTGTACTTAACCAACAGCAGGACTTGCTCAGACTTTGATTCTCAAGTGAATTCTTGGGGGCCAGTGTAGAATTCCAGTGCTCTGTGCAATTACACCAAGGCTCGTGGTAATTCCTAATAAGTCTCTAGAATTGCAGTCTCATGCCTGTAAATTACTCCCAAGGCTCTGACATTCCACTGCTTTTCAAGACATACGGCACCTATCTGATGCTTCTCAGCTTTCGTACAATCAAGAAAGCTGATCACCTCTTCAGTATTCTATTTCTTTGTAAATGTGTTTTATTCCCAAGGGATGTGCTTCTTCAAGAAGAAGATGGAAAAAAAATTGTCTTTAGTAGGTGGTCAGGAAAAAAACATGGTTTATGTGTGTCAAGCAAGGGATACCTTTCCTTTAATTTGGCCAGACTGAAGCAGGAACACACAGGTGCTTAGGCACTGATACAACAGTGCCAGCATCTGAAGTGCTAGCATTGGAGAGGATTTTTCATGGGTAAGCAGCTACGTTAAAAGCTTTATAAGCAATCCTCTTTGCGCATAGCCATAGTCAGTCTGGGATTCTGCCAGGCCTACATGCAAGATCACAAGGACTATGTCAGCGCAGACCAATTCCAAAATGTATGCCAAAATCATATTATAGTTAGACAGCAATAGAACCACTGGCTGTGGTTGATGGGCCATAGAGAATGCAAATCCCCCTCCTTTAAAAGGAGAAAAATCCAGTGGATGAGCAGTTACTTCCCCCTCCAGTGAGTATTTAGCTGTGCCCTTGCCTCACCACTGGATTCATCAACCTATGTTCTATCCAATTATGCCACTTACATGATTATATCCTCTCTGCTCCCTGCAGGTCATCAGTCACTGATTAGCTCCAAGACTGCAGCCAGGGACAGCCTGTATGACTGCCTATTCCCTACCCTTCTGTAACATACACAAAAAAAAGCCTAACAAAAGCTGAGCATAGTAAACATCTTAAAACATGAATTCTGTGCCCAAAAATGGCCTGAATAACATGCTACTCAGACCTTCATATGCCCTTAAGCTTAAGGTGAAATTTAAACCATTAGAGTGAATTTCCTCCAACGTAGCACATGTTTTTAACCAATAAAATCAAGATGTCATATTCCTGGCTCTCTCTGCTACTTCAAATGAGAAGCACATATGTTATATAAGATTAAATCACCAATTCTTAGAGAGGCATAGTGTGATATCTAAGCACAGTGTATGAAGGATAAGGTGAAAGTCTAGAGATAATTATGTAATGGAAGCTTCAGTATAAATAGTTCACACACCAAAATAGCAATGACCAAGAAAGGACAATCAGTGTTGTCATATTTAAAATAGTAAAAGAAATATACAGGAATATTATATATCTTTTGTTATAATTGTGAATCAATGTCATTTATATAACCTCAAGGAAATTAACAGTGCTTTAATTTACATAAAAGACCAGTAAGTTTCCAAATAAAAAGAAGGTTCTTAGAAAACCCAATACAGCGATACTGCTAGGTTTGTCAAAGTGGCAGCATGTCAGAGGTGCCGAGATACTGTAGTGAAGGACAGACGGGCAAGTAGGCAAAGAGATGCTTATTTGGGGAGAAACCCTCATTAGTTAATAAATGTACCTGATATGATTTGAGAATAACTACTGAAACAATCCATCAGCTCCTTATCAAAGGCTGATGCGGAATTCAGCTCCACTCTTTTTCCGCATCTCTAACATGTTTAAAAATCAGACAAGTACTTGCTGAACTGAGGCTCAGTAAGGGTGCCACTTAACCTATAAGGCTGTTATTTAATGCTCAGAGCAGAGAGGCAAAACTTGAAAGTCTGATGCATTCAAGGGCAGAAGGAAATGTTCAGGACTGTTCTATGAAGTCCAGCAGAGTGAGATGAATTAAACCTGCATGCAACTGCGCCCATTAAAGCAGGGGGAAGCTGAAGATGCCACCTCTTCATTTCTTTAAATCAGTTGAATAAATCAGATTTTCTTCATCAATTTCTTCTCCTCACTCCCCTCTATTTTTCTTTCAGTTAGTGAAGACATTTGAAACAACTTAATTTTAATTCTAAAGTAGGTCAAATAGTACCTGCACCACAGTTAATCCCCAAGCATGATACGACTGAAGCCTATAAGAGTGTCTGCCTTCAAATGCCTGCCATAGATCATAGCCTTTGTATACTTTCCTCATTGTCAAAAAGTTCTGGAGATAAGTATTTTGGAAGGTTGTGGCTTACATATTCAATCTGTCATTCAAGAAAATGTAGCTATAATTGTGGTTCATAAAAGAAACCAGAACTGTTTCTAAGAGGGTGGTCTGTTTTACTGCTACTTCAAATTCACACACTTGAAACTCATTCCATGAGTATAAGAGAGCTGGAAAGGTTTCTGTAAAGGATATTAGAAGAGTTTAGGAAGTCTCTTCACAATTGGTTAGAGATCCATTTCGTTCAAATATTAATCAGACAATCAGCAAAGACTTTAAAGGATTTTACACAAGATGGCTGAGATTAAAGTCTGGCCCTGTGGATCTCTATTGCTTGTAAGCAGAAAGCACTTGTTCTTTTTTTATAATAAATATCATTACCATTCTTTTCCTTTAAAGACTTTTACCCTTTAATAAGAGGGTAAGTAGGCAAAACCTTCCTCCCCTCTAGTGATCACTGGCCCCATGTGCTGTAGTCACAGATAGATGTGTTTGTAAAAGCCTACGTAAGAAAATGGGTGAGAAAGAAAAAGTGCATAGAGTAAAAGAGGAGATAATCTGCATGCTAGAGAATTAATTGTAGAGCTCATGCCATCCCATGCCTATGGCTGAATTATGTAGCACTCAAAAGTCCTTAAATACAAAAACATGAACATAGAGATGCTAATTCCCTGCTGTGTTGAATGCAGTTATGAGTAGCTGAGCTTGACCCGCCAGCCGGTCATTCTTCCATAGATACTTCAAGTTTGGACAGTCAGTGGAGCTGATGCTGGGGTGGAGATTTTGCCTGTGGTTCTGTCAGGAACATTATGCGCAACTCTCTGGAGCATGGAATGAAGCTTTTTGACAGGTTTCAGTGAGTGCATCTTGCCAAATGCAAAAACATCTTCCTGCTACTCTCTCTCATGGTGTTTATATTGCATTCGGTAGGGAAGTCCCCATTTGTGACCCGATTTAAGTAAGGCAAAGGACAAGAGCTAAAACAGCCAGACACAGTGATTTGACCAAAGGTCAGTGACCAAGTGAGGACTTCTCAGTGTCTTCAGTGAGAAAGCAGGTAGATGTGCCCTCTGCAGTTGATCATGCTGCTTTCCCAAGTAATTCTTTTTGCAAGCTGTGTTTTCCTTTTCTGGGACATTAACACTGCGGATCCCAGTACACAACAAAGTTTTTGGGGAGATCACTGGGGAAAGGGAACAAAAAGCCTTTCCAAGATAGTAATTGTAGCTGCACATCGGTTTTACTGTTATCGCTGAACTCCCAGCCCCAGGGAAGGAGTGGTCCTTAAATTTGTGCATTTACTGATCCCATATGCCATCTCTATTGCAGATCGAAAGTTCCCCAGGAGCATTCCCTGAGAGTGTGGCAGGTTATTGTCTGTGTAGGACTTGTTTCTCTCCTGATGCCTGATTCCTCCAGCAGTTTCAGCACGAAGGCTTTCTGTGAAAGCAGAGGAGCAGGTAGAGGGGGTCCAAGCAGGAATCATCACTTTGGCAAAGAACATAATTGCTGATCAGAAAAGGATTAGGGCTCTTTGGTAAAGTCTGAGCAAGTAGCACAAGCAGGTACGACAATGGTTTAGCATTTGAAGTGTGCTGGTATGCAGCTGGCAGGAGAATCCTAACAGCAATGTCACCATTTTGATCAGCTCTGAGAAATACAGCTGTGGTATTGCATCAGCTGAGCACAGAGAATGGCTACTAGAAACTCCTGAAGCCTTTCACTCCTTGGATAAATGCAGCAGCAGCAATAGGCTAAAGCACCTAAATACAGCTAAAGCACACGATTGCTTTTAATACAGATGCAACCTGCCCCTTCCATTGATAATTAATTCAGCTGAACTGTGGCCCTAAGGAAACCATAAGGCTATGGTTGTTTCTGCTTCAACAAAGAGCAAACGAGGAGGAAGAATTCTAAAGAGAGAAGCAAAAGAGCCTCATACACAAGGAGGACTTGTGAAAGGAGAAGCAGCACCAAATTTCCAGATGTTTCTGACATTTTCTAGAAGATAGAGGCAGAAGAAAGCCACATGATTTGTTAGCTGAAGAGCAGGTTTTACTCTGTAATATGCTTGCCCATATGCTGCCCATATCAATACTATTCTCATCCCAAAGAGCAGCCCAGTTACCATAGTTTCTTGTTTAGTGTAAAACTCAAGGCGAATTTTGTCAAGAAGATAAAATCAACTCATGCTTTGTTTTTTCTGCTTGTCCCAGCTAGAGCTGCTCAGTACAGGCATGGCTGTCAGAGGATATCCAAAAAAGATCCCCATTTTCAACACTGTTCAGGCTGTGTTTTGGCTTACTGCTGTATACAATAATAGCAATGCTGCCAATATTAATTCATGCTATTTTACCCCTCATTTGGAGTAGAAGCAAGTTAACTCTAGACTAGACCTGGAGACAAACCTAGGCAAAGCAGGCTCTCAAGGCATCTGGACTTGGGAGGAAAGTTAAGCCCTGAGCCACAGATTCAGCCTAGATTTCAAGTAGTTGTTTTGTGAAAGATGTTCCCATCCTTTCCTCTTTTTGCTTCCTCAGAGAAACAAATCCTAGCTGCTGATTCCACTCAGGTCCTAGTTCTCTGCCCCATAAATCCCTGCTCTGTGCCTACACTAAGCTAGCATGCACCCATAGCACTGATGAGAAGCTTTACAAGAGAGAGAATTTCTTTTTTATAGGTCAAGCGCTTCCCAGGGCTGGTAATAATGTTAATTATGGAGGTAGCACAGAAGTATGGGGCTCAGGTCCCTTAAAGACCTGTATGGGTCTATTGTATAGAATTCTGCTGACAGTTATTAAGCCAAGGAGAAACATGGTGATCGTAAGCATTGTGAGAGGTTTTTTAAAGAAACATAAATAATTTTTAGAAACATCTAAATCTATACATAGCTTTTACTTATCTCAATATGGAACAATGTGCTGCACTCTGGATCTTGTAGATGGGAGAAAGTCCCATAAAAATGCTGTAACAGAGGGAAGGAGAATCGGGGATTGCCATTTTCACTTGTGATCTGGTGAACATGATGGAAAATAAAATCTCGGCAGCTTTCATCAGTTGTTGCACTTTGCAGCATAAACCTGAAAGAAAGTTTTGTAAGTTCATTGCAGAGCAAGGGATCCCAGTACTATACCCTGACTTCAGGCTGTGCATAGCCTATTGAAATTCTTGACAATAGCCACAGCCAGCTCTGACATGAGTCATGTCTTTATTTCTGTTTACTTTAGTATTGTCTGAATTGCCACAGGGAGTTAGAAGGTGATAGCGGTTAATGCAGGACTTCCAGATGCTCAGAGCCAGGGAGCAGTCTGCAGGAGATAACCCCTTGCTGCTCAGGCCTGGGCACAAGGCATGCTTCACCTTCTATAGTCAGGCATTAGAGGGGTGGAGAATTGTCTTTCCAAAACAGCAAGGACAGAAAGACAGCTATTAAATGCTCTTTGATGGTGAAGCTTTTCAAACAAGCACCTTTGAGAAGTGTCTCTGGACAGTATCAGTAATGTCATATTGATACTGAAGAAGGAGAGATTTTAATACATTGTCCAGATTTAGGTATCAATCTCACAGGAGCTCCACGACTGCTCTCAATTTTCGTCATATCCATGGAGCTGTTTGTCCTGGTTCATGCTGGGGATGCAGGTGTGGGGAGGCAGTATAGGTAGTCAGGAAGGCAATGTGCTCCCCCAGCATAGCTTTGCATTGCACCTCACCATCCTGCACACACAGCAGATGCATCCCAGCATAGCCTCAGAGGGCTGCCACTGCTCAGCCACAACATGCTGGATCCAGCCCTGGCTTTGTTTATGAGGAATCACGGTCCCATATACCTCCCAGGAAATGGTCCCAAGTCCTCAGTAGATGTTGGTTTTATTAGCAGCTGGACTCCATTCTGATGGCTACTTTTCTGATCAAATTACAGTGCAGAGAAGGAGGAATGTGTACATGTGGCCATCTTCATGTCCTGAGGGCTTATAAGCCTGGGTAGACTTCTTTGTTTTCTCTGTTTCCATTGTATGAACCAGAAATATATTTCAGTGGGGTTACACAAGAGGAGAGAGTCTGCTGTGTATTGCAGATTTGCCCTGGATGATGTTTATGGGGCACAGAAGTGATACTGGTGTGATTTAAGCGTTCCTAGCACCACACAGAAAAAAGCATGTACTGCAGACAGGGTGATGAGACTGCAGATTGGCAAGATGCAGCCTGTTTGAAATGGTCAGGTCTTTTACTGTCAATGAGTGTTCTATGCACGCCTTTCTCCTCTCCCACCCCCACCCCGAGCCTTACTGAGATTTATTGAATGAGAGATTGCACATTACAATTCTGCAGCCTTTCCAGAATCCACTGCTCAATGATATGAGGTATATCTCTATATTAGATTTGTAACAAAAACAACAGAATGCTATTGCATTTTAAATGCAAATCTAATCTAGTAGTTTACGGTTTGTTGTGTCACCCAGCGAAGTTATTTATAACGTACAGTGCATTTTTAATTATCCTAGAAGAATTCTTCTTTTACAGGACCCAAGGGGGGTTAATGTAAAAACTGCCTTAAAGATTTGCTGTTCAGTGGCATACAACAATTAATTTTATCTTAATCGACCAATTAGAGTTAATGGATGGAAGAACATATTTAAGAGGCATTGTCTGTTTTGCCAAGACCCCTTTTAAAGAGCTTATAAAAGGACCCTTTCACTTGAGTAATTGGCTGGATTAATTAGATGCTATCCTTCAAAGGCCTAGAGCAAGCAGATTTAGACCTATCATCAGTGAACACCTTTTGGTGTTCTGTCTGACTCATACTACACCAGCTTTATCAGTATCACAGCGATGTCCTCAGACTTCTTTTTCTCAAAAGAAATACAGCCAGGTACTGATGAACTGAGACAAGTGATAGTTGCTTGGATCTGTGTTCAGCAGTCTCCATCCAGCCATTCTCAGCTGTCTCAAATTAAATACCTCTTCAGTCTGATGGCAGTTTGTCCTTATGTCTTGAATACATTTAGTAAATTTGAGCCAAAAACTTGGGTGTTAACACACTACATCTCCCTGATGGGCCCTCTAGACAGGTGGACCTATTCAAGAATAGCTAGTTTGGTGTTTCTGATGAAAGTTTCTCAGTGAGGCTTGTTGACCTTCTTACATTTCAGGTATGAGACTGGATTCTTAATTCTGAGAGTTGGCTAGAAGAGCTCAGAAAGGTCTCTTCCTGAGCACACGTGCCTTCAGAAGTAATGGACTGCATACAGTACAATACATCTTTGAAGTCAAATCTTCTGGTCCTTAAATAGATAAGGACAATATGTGAGCTAAAACTGAGCACCTCAAAGTCTTTCCTTTAAACTTTCGGCTTTCACATTGTCAGGCTTAAAAAATCCAGACAATAGCAGTGAAATAAAAACACATCACAGTGAATACACTCAGGGTAAAGAGCCACAGTGAGAGTGACATATAGTAAGATGACAAAAATGTAAAAACATATTTTAAACTGTGCCGGACAAACAATTTATCTTGCCATTTGATTGCAGTTCTAAGGAAAAACACTGCTTCAGTGGCTGCAAGAGAAATAAAATATGTGTGTCTAACTGAAAAGTCCAAGGAAAAAAAACCAACAAAACAAAGGAATTCTGTAGTTCCCAACATTTTTTTCTGATTGTTTCATTTGCAAGTAAAAAAAAAAGATACAGATACTGAAGTAAATTCTGAACTAAAACATACTCTTGAATTGCAGAATTAAGATGGTTTTGATTTTCCAGAATTATTGGGGGGGGGATTAATTAATAGATTAATCCCAGCCAAATGTCACAAATCTATGCAATTTTTAATCATGCCAAGACTGATTTTTCAACTAAAAAAGCCTCAGCCAAGCAAAACTGCATCCAGCTCTAATTTTAATCTGGGAACTGAAACTGATGTCTTAGGAGACAGAGGAGAGCCACTGAGCACTTTCATTCAGCCCTACATATTAGCAGTTAAGTTCTGCTTTTCTCCTTCTGGAAATATTCTGCTTTAACAACTGGGTGAATCTCTGAAACACGAGAAAATTCAGTTCACTTGATGTTTCCCCCAAATGTTAGGAAAGAAGAGCCAGATACAAGGTCTTGGTTAGTTTAGAATTTCAGGAGCTCCATTTGTTTTCCTGGTAAGGCTGCAGGGTAGTTGAGTCCCAAATCCGGTATGTGCTTTCAAGTCCAAAGGGAATCCCTGCTGGAAGGACAACCATGAAGATAAAGAGGTTTCTTAGCAGTGTCAGTTCCTTTCATATGTCCTCAGATCTCTTTGAAAACTGATAGGAAAAGCTGCCAAACCTCCCTGCCCTTCTGATAGGGAGGTATTTATGCACACCCAGCTTGCAGAAGCTCAGGAACTTTAAAACCCAGGAGACTGGGCACTGCTTTGTTCGGGGCTGTTTTTTGTGAGGGGGAGAGAAGCATTCTGGACACAGTCTCCCTCACACTGCCTGAGGTCACTGAACCTTGCAGTACCAGCACTAAGAAGCACTACTACAATAATGCAGAAAAAAGATTACTGCATTTTTCAGTGGTTTCCTACCCCACGACCAAATGACAGGACAAGCATATGCTGGCCTGAGAGCAACAGCCAGCTCAGTTTTCAGCTTGTGTTTTGAGGGATCTGCTATCTGAAACTCCCCAACTCTTTTCCTAGTAGCAAAATAATGTTGGGGATCTTAGCATAAGGCTAAGACACATTGAGCACAAACTACCACTGCTTCAGAAAGTCTCTGTGGGAGAGATTTAGGCCAGGGCTGACCATCTATGAAAATGGCCCTCAAGAGAAAAGGACGTTTTGGTTGATAACAAGAAAGGTTGTATAATCTGTACAAATTCCTTTGTGGCTCTGGCAACACAAATAGCTGGAGTAATGCTGACAGTGGTAGGAGAGGAGTTTGTTAAGTCTCACTCCAGTCAAAAATACTTTGTTCTGTTGTTTTTTGTTTTAACAGGGAATATTACTATTGTCATCTAGACAGGTTTCCTTCTGATCCTAGCTTCACTGCATTTTTCCCCTGGTTTGTTCCCAGACCTGGCTGCATGGGGTTGATAAAGCAGCTGATCCTGCTAGTACAGGGAAATGACAACTCCCCTTCCATCTTAAGAGTCTTGCAGGGCAGCATGGTGTTCATTATGTTGAACTTACTGTGAGTATTTTCCATGGAAAGTATGGAATAACGAACTGGCAATAAAATGAAAATAGAACATAAAGACTCTGGTTCCAAGTTTTAGTGACTAGGTTACTCTGCCAAAAATAAACAAAGAAAGAATAATCAGGAACATACCCCTGATCTCTGATCTATGATATGTGCCATGTCATTAGACAGTTTCTTTTTGTGAAATGTATCATCTTTTTCTAACTGGATCCAGAACTCATAGTCAGAAAAACATTGGTAAATGTGTCAGTCAGAAAAGTGACTATATAAGTGGAATTTGGATGAGAAAACGATACTGTGCCAGATGCTCATTTGGGGTACTTTGGTATGCTCTGTTTATTTGTACCTCTGAGGATCTGAACAGCTGTTTATGATTCGATTGCCCTGATAATTCAGGCTAGCACCTGAAAATAGAGCAAGCTGAAAGATTTTCTAAAAGGGAAAAATTCACAAAAGCATTCTATGTGAACAATATATATGTTTTGAACAAGTTTAAGGGAAACCCCTATATGCTGTAGCCTAAGATATAGAAAACCCAGTCTCTGCTTCTCCCAGGTCTGTTTTTTTTTGTCGCAGATCACTTTGAATCAATCAGCACTGTGAGTTAGATTCAGCGTTTCTCACAACCCAGGGCCTAAAACACCAGCCATAGGGAGAAAGAAAGACCCACAGGTTTTGGTCTCAGGGCAACCAAAAATGGACACAGTTCTGCTTCATTCCTAGAATATCTGAAATAATTAATTTTCAGTTTTCTGAGGCTCAAAAATAAATTCCTAAGCTTCAGATGTTGCAGCAAAGAAAAACAGTTGTCTCCTGGTCAAGTCCTCCACAAACTGAACTAAAAGTCCAGATTCTGCAGTAATCAGAGTTTGCCATTCTACACATAGCAGATAAAATACCTTTTTCATCACTGCTTTAAGCTGTGAAGGATTTCAGAGTGTTCAGAGTCTGTGTAAAAGTAAGTGTCTCAGATGAAAAGCTGGGTGAATGGGATGACAATTCAACCAAAAAGCTTCAGGGCATAAAGAGGAGCAATACTATAGCAGGATGCTATTTTAAAAGGTATCTGAGAACTTATCACATAGATAAACATGGCATCACTTGAACCATGAAATCTGTGTGACAGGCCGGGGACTTCAGAGAATGGGACCATGATGGGAAGTTGGGAAGATTTGTTGGGAAGTCTTGGAGCATCCCCTGCTTAAAGATACTGATTTTCATTTCAGTGATAAGTGAATGGATTAGGGCAGAGAACAGTGTACCTGCTGCAAAACATCATGCTATACCATATGGTATAGGGCCAGACAAGATCTCTTCAGAGTGGTTAATTACCTCTTGACCTCTCACAACCTTTTTTGCCACTGGCTTCAATGCCACAGTTTTTGTAAAGCAACGCCTATCTGCAAAGGGGCTGTTGAGCATATCAGTGATTTCCCCATGTCAGTCATGTAGCCAACCCGCTGGGAGTGTGTGAATCCCTCAGGTTACCACATCTCTTATTCTACCAGTGTACATTCATTCCCAGAGCAGGGAGAGAACTAACAGCCATACTTTGATGCAGCAGGCAGAGGGCAGCTGCAAAGAATCACAACAGAAGATGGTAACCCGCCATATCTGGATACTTTCAAATCTGTAAAGAGAGTAGGCAGCTTCACTGCATTTTCCATGGCTCATATGGATACTGCCTTTCCTTGCACTGGTCTCCTTTCTGATTCACTGTATGATACGCTGGTCTTCCTGCCTGTGGTGCCCTCTGAAAAGTAAACAGCACAAAGTGGCTGCAGAATACACTGCAGAGATAAGCAGGACTGTGCACACACCAGGACATACTCATCTGTGTATACCCCCCACGGACCCATGGCCTTGTGCAGCCCACATTAAAGCCCAGGCTATGGTGTTAAAACAATTTAAGCTGATCTATTCCACTACTGCCTAGTCCCATCCTCCTTCTTGACCTCTGGCCATGTCCTCTTCCTCTACCTTGTTCCAGGGGCTTGTTTGACCCCATTCAGACAGCTAAATGGGCAAAACCTATTCACTTTTCTGGTGCTGAGCTAGTTTCGGGTTGAGGACCCAGGCCATGCACACTAGCTTTATTGGTCAAATGCTAATGCAGGCACAGCCTGACTCTCCAAACTACAGCTATGCTGCCAGATCTCTGACTGTAATATACACATACAAAGAGAAAGAGTTTTGCCCCCTGGAAAGTGAACCAATAAATGTGGAGCAAATCCTAAATCTGCCTGCACATAGAACACTTTATTACAGAGATAGAAGCAAGATTAAATCACAGAAAATCGCTTTACGAGGGCCAGCTCTTGTCTTTTGTATTCCTGCTTCAAGCTGTCATAACTGGGCCATGGCTTCTGGCCACATCATTGCACAAGCTCCCTGGGCTGACAGTTCTGATGCCACTTATATTGCTGGCTGCTTCTGCTCACCCCCAGAGCAGAAGTCTGGGCTGCACTTTCCACTCTGGTCTGTTTGCCGAGCTCTCTGCCACATCAGTGAAGCCAATGAGGGTGCCACTTGAAGAATGATGGCAAGAATCAGTGCTAGCTTAGCCTGTGTGGGAGGTGTAAGCATGGGGTCATTTGATCGGGGCGGGGGGGGAGACGACACAGAGGAGCACTCTCAAGCTCTCTCGAGGAATTAGGGAGGCTGTATTTAAAATGCTTCTGAGGCTTGTTCCTCTACACTTATTGCATGGGGTGCTGTTTCATAACAGAGCTCATTCTTCATCTTTTCTTGTTCCTTTGTGGTTTATAAGGCATATGTTACTCCTCTTACTCCTAGGTCAGGACGTCTGCCACAAATTGTCTGTCTGTCTAGGCATTTAGACTTGTTTGTTGCCTTAATACTTGCAGCAGAGGAAAGTTCTAGTCCCCACTTAAAGAGATTCCCTGATACCTCTAACATAGAAGCATTAAGGTTTCAAGCTTTGCGACTTTTTTAATGTCAGTGTTCCAGTTCTGGAGCTGAACAATGAAGATACAGGAGTGCTAAACATCTCATTTCAAGCAACAAGGTTTTGTGTACCTGTGTCATTGTTGTAATCTACCTGCCATTTGAGTGCCATGAAAAATTCTCTTTCCACTTTCCATTAAAATCTGATGTCAAGCAAGCCATCTCAATCATGTCATCATCCAGATCAAAACAGATAATATTTTTTTACCTTCTCACATTGCTCTAGCAACTTTGATGGTCTCGGCTGTTTCAAGGCAAATGTAGAATGCGGATCTTAGGGCTTGAATTTGAAAGGAATAGGCTGATAGGTTTACAGTATTTTGTCCTGAAAATGTTAAATACCACTTTGGGTCCCCACCCAAATAAAAATTCTTGGGTTTAAAATTAGCACCTGAATGTCATCCTATAAATCCACTTCATTATGGCTTTTTTCTCATAAAGTTTACTTTTGGGATCCATTAATAATTTGGAACGTTAAAATCATTCATCAAGCCTCAGAAAGCCTGACAGAGTCCAACCAAATTATTGTTTTGATTTATTGTAAGTTGAAGCCAGTCCTGTATACATGTATGCAATCCTGCATGGGAGCTACTGGTTTTTCTTTCTTTTTCTGTAGAGTTGGAAGCCTGGGATGCAGTTTGACACCTTATCAGCATCCACTGTTCCTATACCTCTCCTTTAACTCCCTTCTAACCTCAGTACCATTCTCAGCCTGAGGCACATGTCAAATGAAGGGCTTATGCCGAGTTACTGTAAGGTTAATTGTTTGATTGCAGGACAGAAATATGTAAAGCACTGTGAGATCCCCTTGCCAGCTGCTACTGAAGGCACTCACACTGCACACTTGGGCACTTCTGTACTGCTGGATATGAAAGACTGATGTTACTGCATTGAAAGGGGACCTTAAAGCCATACACTACCAGTGTCACTTCCACTTTGGAAATAGCAATTACAAATCATGGGTGTCCTACTGTTCCTAATACCACTTTTGAAATTCCATGTTCTGCCCTTATTCCCCCATGTGCATAACCAACTGTTGTTTACTTATGCACAAATGAAATTGAAATCAGTAATGCTATAACAATGCTTAGAGACAATTCTCTTATTTGGACACATTATCATGCAAGGTGTTTGTAACTTCACTTCTAAGTAAGGCAGTACTTGTGACAAATTCATATATTGTCTGAGTATCGTAGCAGATTCAGACTGTGAAGTATTCGTGGTGTGTTACTGCTACTTCTCCTAATTTAAGAATAAAATCTGTTTTTTTTAAAAGAAAGAAAAAAAAACCTGAAAACTGTCATTACCTGCTTTGGAAGTATCATTTTCTCTGTTATCTAAAAGGCTTTAGGAATACTAATTTAAAGTCTTTTCCCGACACAACTCCGAACAGCTTAAAAAAATCAAAGAATGTTTCCCACCACAAAACCAAGCCCACTCTCTTCCACCAGTTCTGCTGTCTTTTGGAAGTAGGTGCCAAGAATTCAGATTTCTATTAATAAGTAGATCACTAAAAATTCTGGCTGCAGCAAATGATGATTGATTCAAGTTCAGTTTTGTGTTTGCGTTTCACTGACACCATTTCCAAGCTGGCATCCTCCTTTGAGTTTTCACTTCTATTATCACTTAAGAATTATGCTAAGATGGATCTTCTGAAAGGATTATAATGAGTTGGATCCATTTGCTGCTGTAATGATCACATTTGCCTAATTGACACTTAATCACATCTCAGTCCAGGCTAGATTCCAAAATCAATAGTGTAGTCCCAGCTGTACTCTGAGTTTCAGGACTGTATGTGCAAAAGTACAGAGCAGCTTGCTGTATTGTACAAACCTAAAGACACTAAGGAACAGGACTTGTAAAGATACTCTAGTTCTGTGTAGCGCAGTGTAGTCAATAACCTCCTTGTGCAGCCATGAAACACATTTGGACCCTGATTCTTACCTATTTAAAACTTTAAAACGCTTTATTATGCTTGTAAGACAGCAGAACCAGTCCACCAACACTGAGCATCTCCAGGAGAGCCCACTGTGGGTTACAAACATGCCTTTGTTCTGCGTAGCTCCATTTGCGAAACTCCCACAGAATGATTTATGCAGACCTTCTTCTGAAGTGTCTATCTGCAATTCTTTTATAAATTGCAATTCCTTGGGCAAGTAGCACTGCCTAAATCTTCCATTGTTGGTGTTCTTCTCCAGTGTGTGCCTTTGTGTGGAAATCATGCCAGCTTGGCTGCTTGAAAGCAACTGAGAGCCTATAACTCAAGAACCCCCACCCCCAGCAGAAAAGAGCAACACTAGCAAACATGACTGTTAAATGCTTCCAGGTAGATTTCTGTATCTCAGCTTGGCTGTGAGAATGTAAACATTACTCTGTGCCTTAACTTAAACAAGCATGGACATGATCCTGTGCGTACCCATCCCTCTGATGTAAGGACTGGACCATAATAGTGAAATCCTTTTTAGTTTGCAGTCAACAGGAAGAACAGAAGCAAAAGTGTGCCCCAAGGGAGATGGACAGGGCAGTTCTGTTTTAGATGCTGGTAGGGATCTGCAGTATCCAAAGCCTTCAGTCTTACCAGTATTTTAAACATGACATTGCTCTGGGATTAACCACTTTACACAAATGACAGCTGAAGCACAAAGAAGTTAAAGAAACATGCCGAAGATAATAACAAAGAATTTGTAGTAGGGCAAGGGTTTCAGCTTTGCTTCCCAGATAATGGTATCCCACAGAGGTGTACTTCTCATACTCTGAGATGACCATCAGGTGACTAGCTGAAGGTCACTTCTTACAGGAGATATCTTTTCATTCTCCTTGTTAATGCAGTTCTAGGTGGTTGGCTTATTCTGTCACCGATTTATGAGAGGAATAAGTCTTACGGAGGGTTCAGAGTGAAATCAGAGGGTTTTATTCTGCTCAGAGATCACAAGTATAAATATAAAGTGACTCCACTAAAGTCAGGGTGAATTTCTCCCAGTTTTACACCACTGTATCCAAAGTCAGACTGTCACTAAGTCATTTTACAGAGGAGAATAGGGAAAAGTGCTGAGTGTCTTCATTGTCAGAGGCCATTTGTGCTGTGACTAGGGGTTGCTCAGCAAATCACTTGAAACCCATCATGATAATTAGTGGATGTTTTCCTTGTTTCCTTGTTCTCTTCTGTCCCTTGACAGATGTGCAGTATGGAAAGTTTCAGCATGATGCAGATGTATGTCCTGCATGGTCTGGGAAGGAAGAAGAGTTTCATGGCACAAAACGGAAACTTCTGTCACTGCCAAGCACTTGGGTCTTCATTTTGCCCCTCTCAGTTCAGGTTTCCAAGCATTGCAAGGATTCAACATAGCAAAAGGTTACCAGAGATGGGGAACAATAGGGTGCTGGAGCACAACAGGGCTGTGAGCTAGCAAGGGAAAGAAGAAAAAGAGAAGCATAAGAAGAGCTGTGCTGATGCCTTAAGGAAAACCTCTGCTGGTGCTGTTGGGTAGAAAAGTTCTGGGTGCCTGTGAAGCTAATGATTTAATGAAAGTAAAAGCTCTGTGGTGGCTGACATGCGATGTAAATAATGTGCTCAAAGAAGTCTATAAAGGGCAGAGCTGCCTTTAATAACCTATTATGTATTATCAGCCGCCCCATTGTACCTTCTGGCATGGTGGGGCGTTGGGTGCGGTGCAGCCGAGCGTCAGCCCTCACTAGTTCATTGCCAGGTCATCTCTGGGGAGGAAGTGTTCCCTGTTTACAGGAAATGCAGGACAAGGGCCGGAGGGCCAGGCTGAGCACAAGTGGAGGCCACCACAGCTTACCGCCTCTCTGGTGTGCCTGGGAGAGCAGGGAGGGGGTGTGCCACTTGTCCGAGGCCCAAGGACGCTGTATTTTGTTTTCAGGCATGTCCAGCTTTTACTGTTGCTTTGTTTTTTCTAGTGGTTTAAAGCCGCAGGATCGGGGAGGGGAATGGTGCACCCCGGGGTACATGTGGCTGAGCCTGAAACATGGATTGGCTGTGCAGATTTGTGCAGGTGCCTCAAAGCAAGAGCAGCCCATCCATCCCAGCACATCTGGGACATGGCTAGTGAAACCTCACTGTCAGGTTTTTTTCTTATCCCTCCTCTACTTATACTGCCCCAGGCTAGGCCAGAGGGCGTTCTCTGAGATGGAGCCCAAATCCCCGTGTGCTCCTCACTGCCTGCACTCCCTTCCAGAACTAGACCTGCACCAGCACCATTGTTCTGTGAGCACCTCCAGGAGCAGTGGTTAAAGGTGGGAGAGTTTTGTCCCTAAAGTTGTTCAGAACAAAGCAAAAGCCTTACGTACCTGACCAAAAATCCTCTTCCCCTCTCCTATGTCCTGCACCATACCAATGCAAGAAAGAGCAAAATTCAAACTGAAACATTTGTGGCATGAGGAAAAACTCCTTTCTGGCCTTGGTGGGCAAACAGCTTGTGCCTCAGAGCGTGAAATGTGATTATCCCTGTGTTACCTTGGCTTGTCAGGCTACATATGTTATTAGCAGACATCATGTCTTTCCTGCCCTTTTCAGACTTCAGCTGCAATATTTGCCTTGATGATCTGCCATAACAGGCAACTGACTGGCTAAACACATGCTGCACTAATAGGCATTTCCTTTTATTGGCTTTAAATGCATTTGGACTTTAATTTCCTTCAATAATGAGCCTTCCTTTTGCAGAATGAATTAAAAAAGTCATTTACAAATGGATACAAGAAAATAAATAATCAGTTTTAATAAAACAGGGTCATTCAGCACCCCATTGTCTCTCCCAATTACCATCACTGCATGAAGTTCATATGATTTTAATTTTTTGAAATAAGGATGTCACTGACTGAGAAAGACGAGTTTGAACTAGTAACTGCTGGGCATGTGACTTCAAATAAAGCCAGGGATAGGGATACTGCATGTAGAAAAAAGTTGCATTCAATCCATTTGGTCCAATAATAGAGGGGGGGGTTGGGGTGGGGTGGTTTTTTTTTTCCCCTCCCCACTGGAGGGGATTTCATATATGTGGGCTTTGCATAACCCAACTGTGTCCAGGTGAGATTCTGGTCTCCCTCTTGCATCCAGTACATTATATCCAGTTATGAGCTAAGATCCCTATGACAGAGGAGTCAGAATGGGCATAGGCTGGGGTCTGTGCATGGGAAGGTTATGGCAGCAGTTTACTAGTAATTTGTAAACTGAGCATATCTGATTCTGAGTTGATGTGTTGCTCATCACGACTCAGTTGGCTTCAGAGAGGTTATACTTGTAGAGGACGTACCCCACAGAGAGAGAATAACTGTACCTTCCTAGGTAGTTCCTGCAAACCTGCTTTGCTGACTCAGGGCAAATAATTGCCAATGCAATCACCAATACACACAGAAAAATATTTAGGGTCATAACTGACATTCATTTCAGAGCTTTGGTGGATCCAGGCCTAAGTGAACTCAACAGCACTGCCTCTCTTTAGCAAAGAATTGAAAGAATTGTCTTTTAGCAATCCAGAACCGTGGTTTCACTAATGAATGGATGGAACATCCTAGGCAAAAAGACATTATTTCCCCCACAAAAGGCAGAGCAGAAGTAAGCATTTACCCCAGAAACCCAGAGAGTTCACTTACTTCCTATTCCCACTATGTGGAAACAGTGAATATGGTGAGCCATGTGTTGATAATTACTGGCAAAACCAGCTTTTAATAGCAGTTGTTCCATTGTAGGAATGGAACCAAGGATGTGGTTTCTAGCCTCTTCTACTGCTTTCTTCATCTTGTGGTGACATTTTGGACCAAATACTGCTTTGATCTTTACTTGCAGGCACTTTTGAAACCATAAGAAATTTTCAGGAAATAAATCAGGGGGCTCTTTGGCCCTTCAAGTATGTTGGCGGTAATTAAGTTGCATCATCTAATTTGCAGTTTGCAACAGATGCAAAGAAAAGAAATTGACAGGATCTCTAGAAAAAAAGGTTCTGTCCTTTCCCCCCCCCCGCCAATCCTAGTAAAGATAGTGTCAAATATTCTTCTCTCTTTCTCTATCCTGGCACTGACTGGGGATGTAGAGTGAAAGACAACAGGGAGGCGGCAGGGAGGTAATCCAGTTGTCATTAACTGAATGCTGCCACAATGGTTAAAACCTGAGCACATCCTGGACTCTGTTTCTGGAAATCATTAAGCAAGGTATCCTTTGCCTGACCTCTGAGTATTAGTGGCCTGGATCATCCTTTACACTGTATATACCCTATGGAGACAAATTATGGGTTCGGTTCAAATATGAACACAGCAAAGGTGCCTCAAGTGCTGCACTTGTTCATACCGTTCTTTAGACTGAAAGTATGTTGAAACCTACTTCCAAAAGAAACCAATTTACTCCAAGGAAGCTAACTCATGCTGGCTGGTGATGGTGTGTTACACTCCTGTGATTAATGATAAGCCACCCAGTCTCTTTCTCCAGAAACTGCATTTTAGAATACTGAAATCCAATTTTAGAAGTCCCCTGTCCCTGAAGTGTATGAGTGGGATTGAGAATAAAGGAGGTGCTCAGGAGCTGGGATGGGGGAATCTGGATGTCCTCACTGGCCACATCACACTTGCTTTGCCCTGGAGATGGGTCCAGTCACAAGAGTCTCCCACTGGCCTGCTCCCTCCCATATGATTAACATGGGGGGAATCACTGTGGCACTAAAACTGCCCAACATCTGAACCCTACAGAAATGCTCACTGCTTCAGGGAGATGCTGAATTGCTTTTGACTGACCAACAAATTTCTAGCATACTTACACTGTCTGAGCAGGTTCAGTTGCAAGGCAGAAATATGTTGTAAGTCTGTCCCAACTCACATGATCATACCTTATGGACACTGTGATGGGTCTGCTGCACTGGCATTTGAAGGGACATTGCCAGCACATCTTAACAGCCTAACCAGCTGCATTTCAGATGTATAAAGAGCCATTTGATGGAAAGGATGGATACTCCACAGGTATCATAAAGCACAACTGAGAGCTCCAGGGATACAAATACCTTACAGGAAAGAGCACTCCCCTTCTCCCCTCATGCTCACTGCTGGAGCATAGACCATGAAGCAGAAGGCAAGCGAGATTTATGAGCCTTTCTTTAGGATGCATCACTTGACGTACAGATTCATTGAAAGCAAACTGCAGGCAATCTGACCCTTACTGGTACAGAGGACTTACATCACCTAGTGGAAATGACAGGCCTTAAGTTTAGATTTCCACCAACTCAGCTTTTTTTTTTTTGGGGGGGGGGGGGGGGCAGTTCGTGACTCTAAAGGAGGAAACAAGACATCATTTGTGTGTGCGGCCAAGAGATGAGCATACAGCCAAGGGCATTTGTGTTGTTATGCAAACAAAAATACATGGTCTTCCTAGGCCTTTATTATAATAACCTTGGTTGGGTATTTTTGCCACTGTTAAATCCCCCAGTTAAATTCTTACATCTCACTAATGCTGACTGAATAACTTCTAAAAATCCTAAAGAATTGATGTAATCATAGCTGAGGAATGGGGTAGAATTTGCAAAGTCATTTGAAAGATAGGTGTGAAATTAAAAGAAGGGCAAGTATCTCTTTGAGAATTGCACATTCAAGCTAGACAAAATACAGTATTTGTCAGTCTGTGAATCATGTTCTATGAGCTCTCACACCTGTTGTGTATCTCCACAGTGCTCCCTCCCTTCCCATGCACATACATCTGTGCTCAGACTTGTCCCAACCTGTGCTATGGAGGGATCATAGGTAGTAGAGACTTGTGTCTTGACTTTATTAACAAAGGAGCTAGTGCTATTACAATTATCAGTTCAGCTTCCCTCTCCTTGATGGCTTCATCCTCCGCTCAGTCCACAGATCCTTTTCCTTTGAGGTCAAATGTAAACATCACTATAGGGGCAGGATAACCAGAGAGCCTGTAGACTCCAGAACACCTTTTTCCAGATGTACTAATATGTGTTCACAGGTGAAGGTACATAGATAACTAGTAGAGTGCATCTATACAGCTTCTCCCTACTCCACCTATCAGCAGCTCTGCTAATAGTAATGTAACTGGTGCTAAATAAAAGACTTCTGTTGCACTGCCTCCTCCTGCATTTATTCAGTCAATTTAAGGTTAGACTGTCCCAGAAGGCCCATTGCTTCCTTTGTTGTGCTGGCTAACTCTTGGAATGATTACAGACAATTGCTGGAGGAGCAGCAGATAATGTGTTTGCAATCTGTTCTCATTCAGTCATATCATTGCTACAAGGAAGAGAATTAGTTGGGGATTACCACGTCTATTGAGATACTACCAACTCTGGGACTATTTCTCCCCTTATTCTCCACACCCACACTTTTATTAGCCTTTTCCATTGCATTAAAGTTTATTGCTTGCAGTAAGTTTATTTAGCAGTGCTTTTAATGAGCTGAAGAAAAATATCATTAGCAGAATAAAGAAACACAAGGTTTTGAACATTTATGACGCCTATATATATTAGTATATATAATTATAGATTATATATGCATAATTATTTAATTATAAATTATATTTTATATAATTATAATGGCTAATTTTATAGAAAATCTTCACCTTGTTGCAGGTGTAGTTTAAGGTAATGAATTTGGCATGGTGTCATCTTACATGCACTTAGATATGCCCTGTAAGTCACACAAAGTGCCAGGATCCATTTGAACTCTAAGGGCTGAAGAGAAAACTGCTGTAGCTGATGAACAACCATGTTGTTTCAATAAACACTGATGTTATTATGGCAGGTCTTTAAAGACACTGGGCTTTGAGGAGGAATAAGAGGGAAAATGAAGGTAAGATATCCTTTTGTGACAGATCTATTTATTTATCCACATTCTCAGACCCATTAGAGGGACATTTTCTTTACAGGAGTCTGACAATAGACTTAGTGAAAGAACAAATAAAACTCTGCTGTGGGTTTTTTCCTTGCAATTCAGCACAACAAAATAGTAGTTACTTCCGAAAAAACATTTGTTGACAATCTATGCTGATTATCCACAATGATCAGGAAGGGTTTTTTAACACACTGTGTGTATTTTTGCTGCCCTCAAAAGTACGAGGGTTACTAGACTTGATGGATTCACAGGCAAACCCTACATCCCCAGTGCTGTGGGGATGGCAACACCAAGACATTTTGCCTTTCTTAATTGAGCACTAGGGAACAACCAGGTGGCAGCTGAGCTGAGAAACGCTGCAGCGCTGATAGCTCAAGCTACTGTAGGTTCAGTGCAGCAGCTGGTATCAGTTCTGAATAGGTTGTTTGAGAAAAGACAGAAAGTAAGTTCCTAATCAGCTATCAGGGAGTAGCAAGCACGAATCCTGCATGATCTGGATTCAAAGGAAAAAGCAAATGAAATAGCAAGTGACTGGGGGAACAACTAGCAATTTGTTTTGTCCCAGGTTTATGCAAGAAGCAGAGTTTGTAATTCAGACCACTGAGACTTGCTGGTGAGGTGCATAACTACAGTCTTTACTGATCATGTCTGCAGCTGTACCTGTTCACACTTCACTCCTCCTTCTGTCAAACTCGTCCACTTGTTCCTGTCCAGTCAAGGTGGCAATCACTAAGAAATTTGGCCTGTATCTCCAGCTGCAATGACCCAATCACAGATTTGGAGGTAGTTTCCCATATTCTGTGATTTTTTTTCATCATTTCTAGACCCCATTTAATTGTGAAATACAAGGAATTGCTTGAGTTTTCTTATCAGGAACTGCTCAGTCCCTCCTCCACCAGAAACCAAAGTGCACTTCCTCTGAAACTCAGCCTCACTTTATATCTTATGACTGTTAATGAATTCTTAGCCTTAACCAGACTTCCTAATAATGCCACTGACATTTGCAGAAGACACTTGGTCATGAAGATATTATGCTGGAGACATCCCATGGGATCTGTCCAACTTTTTGACTGAGAAAAATCTCATGATCAATAATGTCTACATGCTTTCCTAGCAAAGTTGCAACCTTTGCTGCTCACTCTTTCAAGGAGGGAGGGAGGGCAGAGTCAGGTGTTGTGGTTTAACCCAGCAGGCAGCTAAACACCACACAGCCATTCGTTCACTCCACCCCCACAGTGGGATGAGGGAGAGAATCAGGGGAAAAAAAAAGGCAAAATTCATGGGTTGAGATAAAGACAGTTTAATAGGACAGAAAAGGAAGGGAAAGTAATAATAATAATGATAATAAAAGAATATACAAAATAAGCAATGCACAATGCAATTGCTCACCACACAATGCCCAGTCAGTTCCCAAGCAGCAGTCACCCCCCACCAGCTAACTCCCCCCTTCCCCCAGTTTATATACTGAGCATGACGTCACATGGTATGGAATATCCCTTTGGCCAGTTTGGGTCAGCTGTCCTGGCTGTGCCCCCTCCCAGCTTGTCGCTGGCAGGGCATGAGGAGCTGAAAAGTCCTTGACTAGTTTAAGCACTGCTCACCAACAACTAAAACTTCAATGTGTTATCAACATTATTCTCATCTTAAATCCAAAACACAGCACTGTACCAGCTACTAGGAAGAAAATTAACTCTATCGCAGCCGAAACCAGGACATCAGGGAAATGACAGGAGAAAGAATAAAAGCAAAAAATATTCTTTCTGTGGAAAGAATAAAACCAAAACCAGATGCCTGAAAAAATTTATGCCCATCGGCACATGGGTTACATGTGAGCTTGTATAGGTCTCCTTACCTTTTAACGATGTTTAGATTCATGGTGTAATTAAGTGGTAGATGATTAAAGATGTGGGAATTAAAGAAGGGCTCGGCCAGGTGAATAGGGGACTGGGGGCAGATGGGTGGAATACAGATTTTAATCACCGGGCTACAAAGTCATGACCTAAATACACTACTTAACTTCTCAGGGCAGCCTGCCTTGAAGGAGGCAGGCCACAGTTGGTGGAAAAAGAGGTTACAAACTGCAGTGAAGACAGAGACCTAATGTAACATCATGTCTTACTGGTTAAGCATTCTTAGCAGCTGGGAATATAATATCCAATTCCCACATTTGTGAACATCAGGAAATTAAGGCCTGAATGCAAACCCCTGCTTTTACAATCATTTCATAATGCTCTTATCTGATTGAGTTACGACAAATTGAAGTGTGAGGTTTAAACACAGCAAGGTATTTTTGCATCCAAAGGACCCACTGTCTCTCCATGTTATAAACCAGACATTAATTAGGGGCTCCACTGATCGTGACAAAGATGTCATGGTTAGAGCTCAGGATTTTCATACTTGGAAATGCTGCTAGACAATTAGTTTAACAGTACAACTTGATGCTAACTCAACTCTAGCAGTGCACCAAAGGAAGTTTACAGAAGACTGTAGCTACCCAGAAATTCCATCTTCTGCATGTTCAATGGTTGCCCTAAATGTGAATGTAATGACAAGTCCAAGACTTCAGTCAGAATGAAGTGATCCCTTATTCTGCAGGACAGAAATAAAAACAAAAGAAATGCAGAGACATGCAGTAGCTTCTCAGAGAGGTCAGGGATAAACTAGGAGTGACCCATTCAATGCAATTATTTACATGAAACATGCAAGTAGATTGGAAGGCAATAATAAATGGAGAGCAAATATTACCTCTGGCTTTGGACCCCTCCAGAAGTACTGCATCTAGCTCTGGGGTCCCCAGTACAAGACAGACGTCGACCTGTTAGAGCAGGTCCAGAGGAGGGCCACGAAAATGATCAAAGAGCTGGAACACGTCTCCTGTGAGGAAAGGCTGAGAGTTGGGGTTGTTCAGCTTGGAGGAGAGAAGGCTCTGGGGAGACCTTATTGTGGCCTTTCAATATATAAAGGGGGCTTAAGTTACAAAATCGCTTACAAGAAGGATGGAGAGAGACTTTTTACCAAGGCCTGTGGTAACAGAACAAGGGGCAACTGCTTTAAACTGAAAGAGGGTAGGTTTAGATTGGACAGAAGGAAGAAATTTTTTACTGTGAGGGTAGTGAGACACTGGAACAGGCTGCCCAGAGAAGTTGTGGATGCCCCGTCATTGGGATGTTCAAGGTCAGGTTGGACAGGGCTTTGAGCAACCTGATCTAGTGAAAGATGTCCCTGCCTGTGGCAGGGGGTTGGACTAGATGATCTTTAAAGGCCCCTTCCAACCCAAACCATTCTGTGATTCTCTGTAGCTTTTTCAGTGTTCCCAGATGACAGTAACAAAATATAAAATCAAGAGAGGTCAAAAGACATGGGTATCCCATTAAGAAGAGTCTCCTGCATATCTAGGATAGCTGAGAATTACACTGGATTCACCTTGAAAAGCTACTGTCTGTTCCAAACATGTTTCAAGAGCAGTTTCAGAGCACAGATGGACAGATCTAGATGGAGTGGTTTCCAAAGTTTCTGCAACTGAACAACATTAGGATAACATGGCTATTCTTAGCTCCTTTTACTTTTCACCATAGTAGGTGAAATCTCGTAACTAATCACAAGAACATTGCTGATAATTTCAGCACAAAACTAGCTAAAACCACCTTCAACAGTGTACGCTTGCACTACCAGACATTTAAAGGAACTGGAATTCAGTGGAATTTTAGTGTCTAACTGCCTTAAGTTACTTTACAAATTCCATCTGCACTTTCCTGTTACCAGTAGAGAAGCAGCATCAGCATTACAATCTTTTGCTTGTAGCTGTTTTTCCCATTTCCCTGAAATATACTTTAAAATAGCTGAACAAATTCTGGGATTTCTATCAGTATGTGCATTGGGCTGAATGATGTTTTTCTAACTGCTTAAGTGAGCTCACCTGATTTTAACTGAGATGACACTGTCCAAATCAGTATCAGGAAGACAGAATGTAGTTGCCAGATACTCTTCTAGAATAACTTCATTGAGCTCTGCAGAGAAATGCCATGAGATAACATAAGCTGATACCTCTGATTTTGCAGCCTTTCAATACTTAAAGGGGGCTTATAAGAAAGATGGGGACAGGCTTTTTAGCAGGGCCTGTTGCAA
>NW_008824372.1:1949037-1997789 GCF_000699105.1 Pygoscelis adeliae | reverse complement strand
GATTCTATAATTCTATGATTCTATGATTCTATGATTTTCATTCTTGGTTCATGAGATCATTGCACCCATCACTTCACTCTTCTTTCGTAGCCTATATTGTCTTACAGTTTCACAGTGTCTTTCATGTCAGAGCATGTTAGAAACTCACAGGCAAAGATCACACAATTCCTGAAATGGAGCTGCTTCTCAAATACAACGGTTGTTGTTTTAATTCAGTGTTTCTGTATCCTCTTACAGAAAGTAATTTCTCACCTCAGTTTGTGTGCGTTTTTAAGATTGTGTACTAATAATGGTGCTCTCAGAAACTGTCATTGGGAATCAGTACCACGTGTGACTGTGGGGTTTGTGATCTGGACATGTGCCCTGAGGGAAATGGGCTGGCAATCCCTGTCCTGTCCAACAGAGTTCTCTCCTTGTGTTATCCTGGGTTGCAGCTTGCAATTTAACTTGGTGGTTCTGCTTTACCATAGCTTTATAAAGTTAGGTTACTGTTTGTCCATAAAAAGGTTATTCACAAAACCACACTGAAAGGTACTTCACAGACACCTAAAATCAAGGTGCCCAGAGGAAGGCTAATGGTATCCTGGGTTGCATTAGGCAAAGCATTGCCACCAGGTCAAGGGAGGGCATCCTTCCCCTCTACTCGGCACAGGTGAGGCCACACCTGGAGTGCTGTGTCCAGTGCTGGGCTCCCCAGTACAAGAGAGACATGGACATACTGGAGAGAGTCCAACAAAGGGCCACGAAGATGATGAAGGGACTGGAGTACCTCACAGCTGAGGATGAGGCTGAGAGAGCTGGGACTGTTCAGCCTGGAGAAGAGAAGGCTCGGGGGGGATCTCATCAATGTGTATAACTACCTGAAGGGAGGGTACAAAGAAGATGGAGCCAGGCTCTTCCCAGTGGTGCCCAGTGACTGGACCAGAGGCAGCGGGCACAAACTGAAACACAGGAGGTTCTCTCAAACATCAGGAAACACTTTCTCACTCTGCAGGTGACTGAGCACTGGCACAGGTTGCCCAGGGAGGTTGTGGCGTCTCCATCCTTGACGATACTCAAAAGCTGCCTGGACTCGGTCCTGGGCAGCTGGCTCCAGGTGTCCCTGCCTGAGCAGGGGGGTTGGACCAGATGACCTCCAGAGGTCCCTTCTGTCATGGTTTAACCTGAAACCAGGACACCTTCCAACCTCAGCCATTCTGTGATTCTGTGATCAGTGGAGAGTAAACTGCTTTAGAAGAACTGCAGTGCATGAAGTTGGCTGTGACTATTTCCCTAGTATTAGAGATGGACTCTTGTCCATCATCAGTGGTTACATCTCATTAATATTGGTGACCCTATTATCTTAATAAAGCAGTTTATTTTTCTGTTCTCAAATGTCGAGTTGGAAGGTTCCTCCAATAGTGGCAGTTTACCAACATCAAAAGCAACCTACATAATCTCTTGGAAAGTGCTAAAACGTGTCCAGGTGGTTTTCACAGGGTGCACAGCAGCTTGTACTCAGATAAAAGACTTAATATGCAGTTATGGTAATTGTTTGGGCATACCTGAAGGGTTTGCTCTGTGGGTAAGACCTTGCCCTGTATTAAAATTACTCTCCATATCGTCCTTTTATAAAATTTCCCAAAACCTGTTGTGCCTCAGAAGTCATCTGCCGCCTATCTCTGCATCCTTGGTGTTTTCCTCCAGGGACCTGGCAGTGGGATTAGTGAAGACCAAGCTGCCCAGGGCACCTTTATCTGGTGACCAGTTCCTGGGCACAGTTCAAGTCTTCAGGAGCTAGGATTGCTAGGAGACCACAAGAGTGTAGACATATAAAATGGATGAAAGGATATGAATTCATTGGAGTAAAACACATGCTGGGTATCTGGAAAGGTGTACTGCCCAGGAGCTCTATGACAATATAGAACAGTCTCAGAAGTGAAGACCTGAGTGCTGCTGGAGTGGCTGGAGAAGGGCAGGATGGAGAGGGTGACACAAACATGCCTGTGCCCATCCCATGTGCAAATGAGACCCGTAATATTTTGGGACTGGCACAAGCCAGTGCCACTGGACTGCAGGCCTACTATAAATGAAGCCTATGCAACAGTTCAGCAATATTGCAAGTTTTGCTGCTGTATGAGCCTTTAGTAATGCCATTCATAATGATTACCAGACTAATATACTGAGGCATTCTTCCCAAATTATTATGTGTTCTTACATTAACATAATGCAGTCATTTATCAGAGAGAGAGAGAGAGGAGGGAGGGACTTAATTTCATGTCTGCTGGGGCAAACAATTACAAATTGCAGAAAGACTGTGCAAATAAGGAGAGAGACTGGCTAAACTATTAATAAGCCTCCTGAGCTGTTCCTGTATCTGCCTTGCTCTTGCTTTCACTTGTGCTAAGGCCCCTTTGTTGTTGTAGCTAGGCAGGTTTTCGGAAGTGCGGTGATGCCGCCCACACTGAAAAACTGCAGACACTAATAATAAACAAGAGGAACAGTGCTGCTGCTTGGCCCTTTGCCCAGCCATGGCAAATGCATCAGGCAGTTTGCGAGAGCTCCTTGACTCTGCGCATAAGGGAAAAGCTGGTGGCATAAAAGAAAGGCTGGCAGCCACACCTGCATGGGAGACACAGAGCCCTGTTTGCAGCTTGGAAGTGAATGCAGATATGTAGGGAGTTTTCCATCCGAAAGGAAATTTGAGTCTGGTCAGTGGCCTTGGGAGTTTTTCTTCATTGCCTTCCCACTTACATTAACCCATCTTTGCCCAGCCTCCTGTCACTCTAGCATTGGCTTTGAAACTTTGGCTTTGTTCACATCTGGGATTCCCAAGTGGGAGATCAAAGAAAAATAAAGAGATGAGGCAGAGCTGCGAAAGCAAATTAATGTTTGTTTCAGAGGAAATGAGAACTAAAGAAATCATATACACTGAGTAAGCTAGGCCCACGTTACCGACCAACCTGGTTAGCCAAGATGTCTACTGGAACACACGGAGATGTCAGATTTTGTTTCTCAAGACAACAGACTTGCCCTGTTGGCTGAATGCTGGAACCTACCCCTGGAAATGTAAAAGGCTTTGGGCCACTGTGGTTTATAAGCTGCATATAAGCTCCCAGAATGATACTGTGGCCAAAACCACTAATCTGTAAAAACACAGTAAAGTCAGGCAGGAATAGATGGGTGTGACCACTGGTATACTTGGCACTTCTTTTGCCAGTGCTGCAATATTGAGTCTTGTATTGCAGTACCAAGAACAGTACTAAAACTGGCTGGTAGTAAAAACCAGTGCTAAAATTGTTAGTAAATTGGATGATGCTAATGGATAATTGGATAAAGTTCAGAGATTTTAGAATGATTAAATGATGGGAGGCATGACATAGTAAGACACCAAGATCTTAATCTATTTCATATTAAAGACAAAATGAAGGGACAACCTGAATACAGCCTGTGAGTACCTACACAGTAACAAAATTTGGAAGACTGCCTCCAATTCAGCAGACAAAGGTTTAACAAGATCCAGTATCTGGAATTTGGAGCTAGGCATATTTGATCAGCAATAAAAGACACCTTTCTAAGGCAAAGGGCAGGCACCATGTGGAGAACCCACCTCTAGTCATGCTTTGTGGAGGTTTTGAAATCACTGGCAATTTTAATTTTAAAAATAGATTTTTTTTCTAAAAGAAAATGCTGGGAAGCCACTGGCCTGTATTACACACCAGATCCAGTACTCTTATCGCATGGCATTCTCTGGGTTTCTGGAGCTGAATTCAGATTCCCTTGAAACAACTCAAGGATTCTGGGATCTGAGTACCTTTAATTGATGCCATTGGTATTACAATTATACTTTTCTCATCCTTTTGATGTTTTCCCAGAAAACCCATTGTTACAATATCTAACTTCCATTTTTAATGAGCACTGAGATGTTAGTATGATTTTATTACATCCATTTTGAGGGGTTGACTAAGGAGGAACAAAGCAGTTCTGGTTGCAACTAAGTATTAACTTTTTGCTCCAAACTGAGCCAGAGCATTGATCCTTTGGGGAAGCTTGAACAAGTTCAGTTAACTTCCCACTGCTGTTTTCAGATCCTTCTACTTGCCTAAATGGTTGCTGTTGAACCTGGCAGCAAAAAACCAAAGCATGAGACATCTTGCTTTCCAAGCCTAGCAGGTCTGCAGGGATTCCCTGCCCCCTGACTGGTTATCTCTGGGCAATGTGTGGATTTGTTATGTCTGAACAATAGCAAGTGTCCGGGAATAACAGCAGTGAGCTAGCCTGTTCTTTCTCTCTGCAGTGCCTACACTGAGCCCTACAAGGTGTGCCCAGTCTCTGTGGTACCCGTGGAGGTCGTCACGTCAGATGAAGAACAGAAGAGTTCAGAAGACGAAGAGAGCAGCCTGGGTGATCCCAGCCTCATCAACAAGGTAAAAGAGCTGAAAATGGGGAATGTGTGAAACCCGGAGAGGGAGAAACAATTTGCAGAAGAACCTGGATTCTCAACTCTCTCTGCTCTTTGCCTGGTGCTCATTTAGAAATGTCAGAGCCATCGATGCTTTACTCCCCCAGTGCACTAGCAACAATTTACCTCGATAGCATGTGGCAAAGCCAAAGAACTGCAGTCCTAAGATGGACAGTGGAGGCAACATAGCCAGCAGGAAAGGCCTGACTTGAATGTCAGGAAAAATGTCTCACTCAGAAGAAGGATTTAGCTGCAATCTTGAGAATTTTAAAACTACATTGAATAAAACAATGACAAATACATTATTGGGACCAGTTCTGCGTTGGCTGGGAGATGGAGTAAATTATCTAATAGATCTCTGCCATCTCCAAATTCTCTCATCATGGGAAAATGCACTCAGGTTTGGGTTTATTTTACTGACTTCTGATGAATAAAACAGCTCTTAGACAAATTATGGAGAAGACCATGGAAATGTGACCACAGCTTAAGACCATACAAGGCTGTTTTAGCCTCCAGTAAGCTGACTAACAGTGCAGTTGTTAAAGAAAGGGTATCAAGCAGTTTTAGGCCCAAATTTATCTTTGTTTTTCACAGATTTCTTTTTTTGGTGTGTATTCTTAAAACCCAATATAAGCTTAACAATCTAACATTGTGTCTCTGAGTATAAGCACCCACTGCATAGCCTATTTGGTATGCATGCAACAAATGGGTACGTTCTTCTGAAGTCTTCCAATTTGAGCCCCAGGAACTAAGGCTGCATAGGAAAATAGCAAATCCTGATTTCCTACATCTCTCTCTGCCATTCATTTTGGCCTGGTCTCTCAGCGTCAGCACAGCTATGTGGCTTCCTGGTTGTAGATGGCTTCTGTCTGGTCATGGGCATGTGTCAGAGCCTGCAAAAGTCTGTGCAGATGCCCCTCCAAAACCAAATGATGGCTGAGCAAGGGTCAGCTCTGTCAAGAAGAGGCATAAGTATATTGATTCTAGGCAGATCAGATCTCTTCAGGCATTTCCAGAATAGGAAGCTTTGTTTAGGGGCAGGTATAGAGAGGGGGGAGCAGAATTTTCCCCTTACCAGGACACCAGTTCTTGAGAAACAGAAAAAGAAACTGCAAGCGGAATGACAGTGAAGGGCAAATGAAATTGCTGTTGCTCTAATCTCTGAGGGAGAATAGCTTCCTTTGATTTCCCTGTATGCTGTATCACTTTTAGGTCTACCCTGCAGGGTGCTGAGCTGCCTCTGGTACCAGTAGAAAAGGCTGTGGTTTGATCTCCTTGCTGACATGAAACAAATGAAACAGTTGCAAGCAACCTTATCTTTTTTCCTCTGAGATTCATGACATTTTTTGGTTGGTTGTTTTCACACTGTTTTGGAAAGGGAAAAGCCTTTAAATTTCTGACATTGCGTGTTAGATGAAAAATATATTTCCTTTCAGTTCTATTAGTTAGCTGACAAACCACTAGCATTTATAGAGCATACACTAGTGTGTTATCTAAACTGGTCAGGTTTCTCAGCATCTCTTAGTTGTGATGCCAGTGGAAAAGTGACAACAAAATTGTGACTTGAGTTCACAAGGGAAATGCATGCAATCATTATGCACTTGGAAGCAAATTCAAGGCTGCTAAAACCAATTTTATTGCCATTTTTGTAGGGTTTTTCTCAAGACACTAGGAAATGATGGTTTTCTAAATGTCTCCCTTATTGATCTCATGCATTTTAATTGTTCTGTTGTGCTGGGGTAACCACACTGTGTAGCTGTCACGGAAGAAGGCAGCACTTAGAGAACAAGCGTGTGCTTCAGAGTCTAACTGGAAGTATCCCTCCCACTCTTCAGGCTAACACAAACTAAATGTCTGCACGTGCCTGATAGAGAACATCAGAACAGGTCTGGTTGTTTGGTTGGCCTTTGCTTCCCAAGCTAATTGTCAGCAAGGATCACAGTACACGGGACCAGACTTCCACAAGCTCCTGGGGAGCTGTCTTAAACCATCTGAGTACAGGCCATATTTCCAAGCTGGCTGATGAATTAGTGCACGTGGCTATTTACCCTGCCAAGAAGCAGGCCAGGAAAGTAGACATAATTTGATCTGCCTGTTATAATTCTGGCTGTAGGAGGATTAGCCACTCTGCAATCTACTGGGCTCTAGCTACAGACTTTAAAAAGAGGTTGGAGCAGCAGTAATTTCATCCCTGGATAAGCCATTTGCATAGTAAGCCAAATCAGGGGGGCTGTGCTTGTATGTGGGACCAAGAAAAGATCTAGAGATGAAAAGTGGCACCGAGACACCTTTGAGCATCTTTGTTCTTGTAGCCTCACTAGGGCAGGCATCACTTTGGACAGACTAAGGGGGTCCTGGGAACCATCCTGTCAAACCCTGTGTATCCCAGCTGACCCCAGGACCCAATCTGTTAAAGGAGACACCTGATCTGGGCAGTCAGAGGCCACCTAGCATCAGGACCCTCTTGCCACTCTGTAACAGCCTCAGCATCACTGCTGCAGACTGTGTGAAGCAATAATCAAAAGATGGCCAGGGAAGACCCAATTTCCTAGGGGAAACAGTCAGTGCAGGGTTCTGACATGAAGGATGCAATATATTTAACTGTTGTCTTTTGCCCATGCCAGCCACAGAATAATAGTGATCCGGGTATCTTCCAAGGTCTCATGCAGCCCATGCTGCAGATTCTCTGTCAGAGACAAGGGCTTCCAGTTCACTGTAATTAAGAGTAAATGGGATAAATTCCATCTGTCCACAGCTCTTGTCACAGAAAGCACTGGTGTCTTTACAGAGGACTGACAGAGGACTCTTTTTCCTACCCTACTGCTCCCGCCCCATTTTATTGTCTTCTCACGCAAATCTTCTGGGTGCCAAGGGAACATTAGCTGCCCTGTCAAAACCTGTCTCTATAATGACAAAGCACAAAGAACTCGTCCAGCTCCCTGATGAAGTGATGTATCCCCTGGAGCAAAATCCTCAGGACAACACAGAGTGGCTGTACAACATAAAAGAGTTCAGAAGCACTGTTACTTGGGGAGAATTGGCAGAGACACGTTGGTCTGGATGCCAAAAATAGTACCATGGATTTTGAAATGAGCTAATCTTGTTAAAACAACTGTTTGGAGCTGGCCTACTAAGAGCTGAATCTGGATTTTAAAAAACACATCACACAAAAAAAGAACCTTCTGGGGTTTGTTGGTTTGATTTCTGTTTTTCTCCTCCTCAGGGAAACTTAGTTTAAATAAAGGCATGAAACAGCCTAGATGATAAAATCTCCTCCCTGTGTTCAGATATACGATTTTAATTTGCATTGAGCTGGATTCTACCTGCTGCCTTTCAGTGTCATGATTGAATTCCTGTAGCAAAATGCAAGCAGCATGCTTTGGTTTTTCTCACCTGCTTTCTCCTAGCCTGCTTGCTGCAGAATCACAAGACTTCCAGTTTGCAGCAGAATTTTTTCCTCTGATATTTCTTTTTAAGGCTCCTTTTTATAAGTAAATATAATTTTAAAAATTAGCTTTGTACACACATTTCCTGGTATTGTTTCAACAGCTCGTCTCCTTTGAATCCCTGCTCTCCTAGGGACCAGATTCACACGAGAGAGGAGCCATTTTAGGGCCTGCTGGAACCCCTGTTCTGTAAACAATTTGAATCATAGCCAATAATATATGTTGAGGTATTTTTTACATTATCAGCTTTATTTTAAAGAGCAAACATAGAGGGACTTTCATCTCTATTGTGTTACAGGAATTTTTAGTACTAAAAACCTATTTGGAATGGGGCAGGTATAAAAATGTAAAACAGGAGGTAGGTTTCAAATTTTTGCCTTTATTCCACTGGGAGTACCTCAGACCCTGAGAAGCTGAGCATTTGTCATCAGAAGTCACCTGGTGGTTTTGATTCTTCTGTATAAGACTTAACAGTAAAAATTCATTCTTTCTGGTTAAATAAGCACTTTATTTCCTTCCCTTCAGTCAGCTGGCGTATGGTAACAACCTAGAGAACTCAGAGGCAGGTAATGCTGTAAGTTTTCTTAACCTTTGTGATTCTACTTGGTTATATTATAAAAAGCAATGCCCTTCACTTACACTACTGATGGACATTCACTCTTTTTTTTCCTCCTGCTAAGCTAATTTAGAAGAGCTCCTGGGCCATCTCTCATTCATGTGTCTTTTATATATGTTCATTTAATTAAATCCCTCCCAATTTATCAGAAGGTGACACATGGCTTTTCTGTACTGGGCTCTCAAGGTTATATGATGGTATCTGAGTTGCCTACAGAAAAAAAAAAAAAAAGGAATTAGGGATTCCAGTTAGGAACAAAAAACTTGTATCAAATAAAATAAGGACTTTCTCTTTATCTCCTACCTCTGAACCGTCACTGGTTAGACAAATGCTCAAAGTCCAGGATGTAGAACCCCAGATTTTTTCTCTCATCATTGAGCTGGATTCAAACCTGAACTTCATGATTGCTTTTTACTGCTAAAAACAGATAAATCCATCTTGGACCCACCCAGCTAATAAGCATTAAAGGAATTAAAGGGGAAATGAGCTTAATAGTTCAGATTTGACTACACACCAACTTCAAACTGAGTTCCCTTTGGCAGAACTTAGTTTTTGTAGCAGTCTCAGAATTTCCAGTTTTAAAAAGATCAGAAATAGAGACAATATAATCGTGAAAGTCTACTTTTGAGAAGCTCAGCTCCATGGTTTGAAATGGACTAAAATCAACACATGCTGGTAGGTTTCGCCTATTGCTGGTTATGATCTGAGTTTTTGAATTGCCTCGGTAGTTTGAGGAAGATGCTGCATATGCTGGATCATCAGCTACCCCTCCATAGCTTGCGCCTATCATTTTAATGTCAGAATCTTCAAGGAAGAGTCTTCCGACAGTTCCTTTCTTGTAGGTACTTTTTAAGACTGGATCTTCTGGCCAGTTGATCCCTTTTGTCACTAACCTCCTACAACCTCCAATTGTTACGAAACTGAAGGGAGCCCCAAGACAATTCTTTTACCACACCTAACCCTCCATCTGACTGAGGATAAGGACCCAGCAGGGAGGAGTGATTTTTATGATGGATCCAGAGAAGAGAAAAAAACATCTGATGCAGATTAGAGATCAAACTTGCAGGCAAGGCAGAAAGCTAGGTGCTAGACTTTAGGTTCATTGTGGGAACATCAAGCCTTTCAAGGGATTCACTGAGATGATGATAGTATCAGGAATGCATTTGCCTTCCTACCACTACATTAACAGTTCTGCTTGGGGAAGTAGGTTAGGCTTGGGGAAGGGCAAACACCTGTAGGACAAATCACAGCAGGGAGATGCAGCAGAGGCCCCATGGTAGTGAGAAAGTTTTCTGAAGAAATACATGGAGGTGAAGCACAGGTTTTGGGTTCTGTGGGGATGGGTAAGGGGCAGGAACCCATCCACCAATTTAAGAATTCATTTTTCCAGCATCTTGCAGAGAGCCACGTAGATGGTCCTGTAACAACACTATAAAACATGTTGCCTTGGGCTGGGCTTCAAGAGCTATTTCCATGACGCTGCTTGATCCAGGCTGTGTCACACACATGCTAAAGGTATGCTGATGAAACAAAGTAACAGGCTTAAAAATAACTCCAATAGTCAATGGAAGGCATTTAGACTGCGATCAGTTGCACAATTTGCACCACAGTGATAAGAGGCTGAGTCTTCCTTTACAGGGTGCCTTTGGAAGGAGAAGGCAGTGGCTGGGTAAATGGGGTGCTAGGAATATTGTAGCAACATCAGCTATTTTAAGAACTCTGTTATATTTAGGAATGACATATAGCAAACTCTACATTAAGCCACTAGGCAAAGGAACAATTAAAAACACTCTCTTAAACCTGTCTGTAAACACAGGAGGGAGTTTGATCTGAAGAACTGAAGGGAATCCTGGAAGAATAGTAAGAAAAGAATGCGATTAATCTGGGTGAATAGCTGTAAGAATTATAGTCTATAAAGCACTCAGGAAACAATTAATACAAATCCTAGGACAAGTAATAAAGCCATAGCTGGAACATAAAGACATTTCTTTCATCCAGAACACAGATCTGCCTGCCAGTTAACTGTATGGGAAATCTAAAAGCAAACGAATCTGTATGCAAATACTGTCAAGTTTAGTCTAAAACCAGCAATATGTAACAAGGAACTGTACACAGCCAGCATACGAGAGATGTGATCTTACCCTGGTGGCAAAATATGGAAGTCTGTAGCAAGGTGAATAGCATGTAACCAGAGCAAAATGGTATAAAGGGAATTCCAACCAGATGTGGCTGGATTTTATGCCAATGAAAACCCAAAGCATTCTGGCTAGTCATTTAGGACTTCAGGTTTAATATATCTAATCCTAGCCAGACTGGAGAGGTACTCATTACCATTATTATATGGTGGTGTGCTGGGGGGGCAGGGCATGAAGGGGAACTACGACAGAAACGATCCCTAATGCTGTACTTGTGAGAAGGCAGCACTGGAGGTAAGATGGTCCACCCTTCTCCCAGGTATCAAAATAAAAGGCAGTGGATGAAAAGGGGGGCAGCAACCCAGTACGGCAGATGGAGGGGACCTGCGCCCCACACAAACAGGGAACAGTAAGCTCAGCCACAAAGGTCTCACAACAAGCAGGGCAGCTACTGTCTCATGGCAGCAGTACATAAAACTGCCTTTGCTGCTCCTTATCCATTTCCACTGTGTGGGCATGGTTTCCAGACTCCATTAATCATTCTGTTTTGCAAACCTTTAACCTTCACATATTAAAACACACGCGCGCGCACACACACACAAAACTGAAACGTGCTGGAGTTGGGAATGACAGATTTGTGTGCCTTGAGGAAGCACCTAATTCAGACGCCTTTCAAGGGACAGCTCTTGATTTATAGAATTACACAGATTCCCCAGGAGAGTGCAATCTAGCTCTTCAAGGAAGGGGCCTGGGAGACAGGAGGTGTGGACTGCTTTTCCTTCTCTCTCACTGATTCACAGAGCCAGCCTGAAAAAGTCACTTGTTCTTGTAATGCCTCCATTTACTGTTGGCACCACTGTGACATCACTGTGAACTGCTACATAGTTCATAATAATTACAAAAGGGGCATTATGAAGTCACTCAGCTCAGAGGCTGAAGCTTGCAAACTGCTGTCAGCCTCTGATTGTGACAGTAGTGCTCCTGTGCTGGGTACCATCCAGCTACAATGCACCTACCCTGAGGATTCTGTGAAATGAGACACATAACATAGGAAAATGCACGAAGAGATGCAGTTTGTCCATGTCAGCATGGCAAGCCAATGGCACACGCAAGAATGGAGCTGCTGCTTCTATGTCTTGACTAGTTACCCTGCTTTTGAAATGCAAAGGGTTACTCCCTGACTACTCCAGATGAGTGGCTTGCATAGTACTAATGCTTCAGTTTTAGTGAGTTGTTCTGTGATCTACTTGTGCTGCTCTTAGGCCATACAGCCCTGTTCCAGCCCCGGGGAGGCAGATTCTCCCCCCGTCCCACAATTTTTTAAGCTGGATCAGGAGACCAATCTGGTTCTGATCAAGGTCCTGCAAACAGCTGGGTCAGCACAACTGAGAGCTGGCACTGGGCTCAGAGGGGAGTGACTGGCACTGTCACCAAAGTACCATCTAATCAAAGTATAGCCTGTTAGGGCCCACGTCAGATGCCTTGGCATTGCTCAGAACAAAGCCAGAGCATATAAATGAGTCAGTGTGGAGATGTCATCCCTACATTAATGAGATCACTACCACACAGAGAAGGGAATCCTGCAACAGTTAAGTAAGTGCCACATTAGCACACTGAGCATAGGCCATTAGCCACCTTTCTCCACTGTTCACTACTTGCCCCTTCTCAACCCAAATGTTTGTTCTATAAGAAGGCACAAAAGGGACATGAAACCTAAAGTTTCGCAGTGTGAACTACCTAAGACTAGTACTTAACTTCAGCTGTGCTCACGTGTGCTCTGTAAGACCTGCAGGCTTTTAGGTCTTTATTGTTCTAAACAAAAGCTTTCTGGTGGTGGTGTGCTTCATTATACATTGCGAAATGTCAGCTGTTGGAGAAGGAGAAACTCTGAGCAAGTCACAAGTCATCTCTAGGTCTTAGTTTTCCATCAGTAAACTTGGTATCCATTTGGAGGAAGGCTGTAGGGCTTAGTTGGTTAGCCAATGGAGAGATGATTGCACAGTATCACCTTTGCTTTGCAAGTTATGCTGATCAGCTGAGCTGTAGCAACTGTACAAGCTCCTAACCTGGTTAAAGTGCTTCTGTGTTTGCGACCTTCCTGGCACCAGCATGTTTTTCAGAGTGTAGAGAATGGAGAGCCATTTCAGTCATTTATTGCAATTTTATATTGTATATTGCAAGCATTTTATTAAGCATTTGGTTCTGGAGAGGATGTGATGAGGCTATGAGACAAGACGACCCAGTGAAGCAGAAATCCAAGGGTCCCCACATGGCTGCATGGCCTCCATGTGCTAAGCAGAGGCATGCAGTGAGGCCTGGAGCGCAGCTTCTTAAGTGGGAACTGGGAAGTAACCATACCACAGGGCTGGGCACAGGACTGGCTGCAGGGAGTAAAGATTACTAAAAAGGTGGCAGCTTGGCAGTGTTATAATAATCACTTGGACTTTCTTTCAGAAACTTGATGCTTGAGGGACCTGCACACCCTCTATCCCCTATTCCCAGAAGTCTGTCTCCGGACACTGTCGTCAATCTCAGAGTTCATTTCCTGGTTAAACAAACAGCAATTAAATAACACAAGACAGGCAACGCCTAGAGACACTGTCTCAAACTCGCCCTAGACAGGCCATGTGACACTGGGGTCCCTGTGTTTTGTCTCTTGGCTAAGACATATTAATCATAAGAGGAATTACAGAGTGCGACAATGCGAGTATGCAAAGGGAAAGTGGGCCTGGCCTGCTGGGGAAATGCACTCTGCTTCTTGGCACTGCGGAGCCAGGCTTGTCCACAGAGGACGTGTTGGGTGGCCAGCATTGGGCCAGGTGACCCAGAAAGAAACACATCCCCTTTCATTTGCTCTGCTATGCCTGTGTAGAGAAAACGAGAGAGAATAGAAAACTCAGTGCCTCTAGTGTGTTCCTACAGCAGTTGGGACAACCAGGAGAGGCACACCATGATCTTCAAGAGGTGTTTACAAAGTGGAACCAGGGGGAAAGGTGAAATCAAATATTTGCTCCCAGCAGGAAAGTGAAGCTAAAGAAAAAATGTAAGATTTTTCTAGTGCACTCTATTAAACTGTAGTGTAGTTCTCCAAAAGTAAGTGATTCAAAGGATACTCTTTGGCACCCATCAGCTAAAAGGAACAAAGCACTAGGGGACTCCTGGTGCTAAAGGAGGGATGGAGTAGACATCTGAGACTGATGAATAGTTCACTCTCTATATTTCCTTTGGCTCTTGCAATCTTCAGTTGCCTCCCGCTAAAAGTACACAGAAATAAGCTAAAGATGAAAAAAACGTCACTGTGACACTGTTAATTTTCTATACATGAAGCCTCATTCATTTAACCCATCATCATCAGGTTTCAAGGACTTTTTCACTCGTATTCACTATTGATTGGTTTGTAATCCTCCTTGGGGTCCATCTCCCCCAGGGTGAAAGCTCACAGAGCAGTAAGGGATCTGTAGTCTCCTCATAGAAACGGAAGCCTTTCCTTTGCTCTTGTGTGCAGTCAATACTGACATCTATTTGCAACAGGCTTTGACTGGCCCTTGGTTCCTCTGAAATAGGCAGTGGTGAATTCACTTGTTGGTGCTTGAATTCTTTGCTTTTGTAATGAATGCCTAAAGTTATTAAAACTGGAAGAACCTGAAAAATATAACTTCTGTTCCATCACATACTCCTCTTAATTTACGGATGTTGGGCAGTGAAATTGCTTTGATTATGTTTCAGTTGACCTTGCTACTGGGTTTTTTACACTCCAAGTATCCACATGACTGAATTTCAGCTTCCAGCACTTCAGGGAATGTTTCATTCCATCCTACACTGCAGTTTACTGCAGGCAGAATGAGCCAGAAACTTTGGGAGGGGAAGAAAATCCTGAAATCAAGAAGTTGATCCCTCTGTAGATACAGAAAGTGGCAGATGGTTCACCATGATGATGGAATGGGACTTTGAGCAACTCAGATACTTATATTGTGTGCCAGAATACCTGGATCCCAAGGGAATGCTAATGAGGAGGAGGGACAGAGAGTAAAAAGTCTGTAATGCATTTAGCTTGAACTGGCTTAGACATTTTTTACTGCTCAGATCTGCTATGTAAATCCCGATTGTGTATCTGATCTATCAAGTGTGATTTGGGAAGTCAGTGTTTGTGGGAAGCTGAATTTGGGTTTGGGGTCCTATCAATACTTTTCATGAGGGGTCCCAATTAAGCTTCATGTTCCCTGACAGCTAGCAGCCCCCTCATGCAGAATTTGTCGAGGAAATATAGCCACAAACTTCCCACCTGATTGTTACACCAAGGGACTGCATCATATCTCAGCAAGTCCCAGTCTCTCCTGAATAGGCTTTCAGAAGCAGGATCTGTAAGCAATGGGTTTCCAGCATACCTGGTCTGGCAAACAATGTCGCAAAGTCTTGCTGCTGAACTCATCTCCCTTGAGACCACTTCAGGTCACTGAGGGCTGCTTTTCTTTACTACTACTACTACTACTAGACTACTGTTTTAGTTCCCTACTTCACCACTGCTAAATAAGTCAAACTTTTCCCAGTAGATTCCTTTCAGTAAATATTCCATGCTTTGGTCATTTCTTACCATAAGGATGAGTTGTGAAATAGGAGCGAAATACCCTAATTAGCCACTTGTACCTCAGAGCCATACACTTTGCTTCTTTCACAGTTTTCTGTGTCTTCCGAGATGCCTACCAGTTAAGTAGATGCCACTGAGATTTCAAACAGCGTTGCCTCCTGGAGTACTGAACTGTTTGCTTTCTGGAGATATTTATGGCCATTTAGCTTAGACATTTTGTTTAGCATGCAATAAAGCTGTTTGCCTCATTTGCTTCCACAAGTCTCACAGCAGTCAGAACAGTTTGGAATATGACCATTTTGATAAAGAGCTCCCTTTTCCATGTAATTAAGAGTACTAAACACATGGTATGAGCTTCGACAGCCATGAAGCTAGCCTATTCAAAGCTAAGCACTTTCTGCTTCTCTGATAAATTTTGGACCTGTAAAAATCAACAGAAAATTTCTCTCCTTCTTCAATAAGAACACGTTTTTCAAACTTGACATCTGCCTTACCAGCTATTATATTGTACTATATTACTAGTATTTCAGTTGCGGAAACACCCTGTCATGGAAAGGACTCCAGGATGCCAGACACTGAACAACAAAGAATAAAAGTCTGGTCACTATTTTTACTGAAGGAATATGTCAGTTCAAAGTGCTCTCTAACACTGCTTTACGTCTTGGAATGAGACATCTCTTAATTGTCTCTGTTTTTTGCTGTTGACAGAAAGAAGGCCAGTCCAGAGCTTACCTCATTGCCCAGGAGCTGATGTCTTCAGAAAAAGTGTGAGTTCATTGCTACAACCTATCTGTTGCTCTCCTAAAACTGAAGCTACGCAATCCACCCTTCAGCATTGGTTTGACAGCAATTAATAAAAGTTTGTCTCTTTCCCCAGATACGTGGAGATGCTCCAGCTGTTATGTATGGTAAGTAAATAATTTTAATCACTGAAACCTAATTATTGCCCTTTTGCTTAGCTGCAATTCAGAAGACATAAAAACATTGAAGGGACTGAGGTGAATTTGAGGAGGAATGGTTTAGTGTGAACCATTGCAAAGGAATATGTCTGCCACTAACCTGCCCTTGCTACAGATCCTCAAATCTAGCATTTGTCATTCACAGGAAAAAGTGTTGGCCAACAGTGCTTGCTGGGGCTCTGAGACTGGTATAAGATGCAGAATAAGCCTAGTGCAGAGAAGGAGATGGTGATAAACAGGGGTGAACCCTCTCTCTTCAGAGAGAGGCAGACAGGAGCAGAACTATGAAACATGGGGATTTGGTTTGAATGGATTCCTTTTAAGCTTCTTTTTTCTCATAATGCAATATCAGTAATATCCAGCGTGGCCTTGATATCCACACTGTGACACAGGTAGTCACCATGGGTAAACACAGACTCTGGTGTCAGAAACTCATGAGGGAACACGCACAAAGAATCACTTGTAGTGCCTGACAGAGAGCTCTTGCATGGTATAAACCCACTGGTGGCTTTGTCCTGGAAGACTTTGTGTCTCTTTAACAGCGCTGCCACTGCTTCCCTGGAGACTGGTACACAGCTTAGGTAGCCTCGCTCTCGACATCTTTCGTGGCTGTTAGTTGCAAGGCAGTAGGGAATAAAAGCCACCACAGAAAGCATGCCCACTGCTGCTTGGAAAGAGATTCCCCGAGAAGGCAAAAAGTAGCCCCAGGTTGTCCTTGTAGGACACCCCAAACCCTAGCAGTGGACAGGAACTCTGATGGAGAGAAAAGTAATGAGGTTAGCATTGTCTTGCTGCCTGCTCATTGTGCCTCTCAAGCAAGCTGCCAAAGCTTAAGAGCCTTCTCAGGCTTGGGCAGCAGAGGCAGGAGAACAGCCTTAAATGTGACAAACACCTTGCAGACAATTGCATTTTAACAAATCAGAAACTGCCAAGCTGGTCATCTGGGAACCAAACACTTTAAGGGACTTAGCTGCTTAGCTGGAGTCTACCAATATTTTGATAAATTGGTGATAACCTGCCTAGCCATTTGCTTCATCTATCCTGGCTTTCCTCTGATTTCTGCACAGCCAAACACATTATTTGACACTAGTGACACATAGTTGTAGTTATCCATTGTCTCCTGGGGAAGCCAGGGTGGTTTCTTCACCTGTGGACTACAGGGCTTCTGATCATTGAGAATACCCACAGACCTCTTTACTGAAATTAAGATTTCCAAAAATATCATCAAGAAAAAAGAAGAGAAAAGCCTCCACCAGCTTCTAAATCAAAATAGAAGAGAAACATACACACAGGAAATTACCGTGCACAGAGATTATTAGCCACTCTGCATCATCCTATTAGCCACTCTGCATCATCCACTCTGATGCATCCTATTAAAACATTCTTAATGTATTTAATTTTCCATTTCCAAGTACATTTGTACTTTGGTACATTATGGACAGCATGTAAATGCAGGGCTGAACTAGAGTGCTTGTACAGCGCACTGTATTTAGTGGAAGTGTCTAGGACGCGCCTCTCCTTTGCATTATATTCTAGCATTTTCCATATACCTCTAGGAGATAAAAGTGGCTTACTAACATGGCCTGAAAAATAGTCAATACATAAATCCACATCTTGCAATGCACTTCAGTGCCTTTAGCCACAGCATGAATGGCTGCAGACACTCATGGCTGCTGTAGCATCATGTTACTGTCAGGCTGCCTTGCCTATGCTGTTGCTGGGCCAGGAAAGGGATGCTTCAGGGCTTTCCCAGTCCCTTCAGGACTTACTTTGCCCTTTTCTCCTTCCTCTGGTAAATCCCTGTGTGGTGAATTTGGCTCTGAGGCTATCTGTGTAAACAAGTAATTTATGCATTTTCACAATAATCCTATTTTCTGCCTGTAGAAATCATTTGGAAAGAACAGGAAATGTCATTTTTGCTCTCTTTCCAAGTTGACAACTTTAACGTGGGACGGGGATTCTGGTTTATATCTTTGCTAAAATTTTTTAGTTTAGCAGGGATGCAAGTGCATGCTGCTCCCCTCCAGCTGGATGGACTCCAAACTGTTGGTAATCCCTAATAAAAAGAATCTTCATTAAAATTACAGCTCACAGGTTAGTTAGGGAAAAACTCTGCTTGATTGCTAATTTTATCTGCTGCAGTGCTCCAGAGTTGGCTCAAAGATACGAGGGAATGAAAACAGAGTTTTCCTGGCTTGACTCAAAAATGTAACTACTCCCTGCTCTCCTGTTGGGGAACTCAGACACCTTCTAAGCAGAAATGTTTATTGCAGAAAATAAGTAACATTACCTGGAACTTGGCCTGCCAGTCCTGGAATTAAGGTTTAAGGCTTGAGGGAAATTGGCTCTGTTTTAATCATACTTAATCATTAGGTTTGGATCAGCTGGTTAATTTATCATGCAAAAGATACCAGTAATAGCACTCCTATGACTGGGCAAGTTCTTCTATTTCTGTCAGTCATCAATTTTAATTGGAAGCACTTGTTTTGTATTTATATATGTTTCAGTCCTGTAATGGAATATTCCACTGAATCCTATTTTGCTGGGATTTTGCTTCCCTGCCTGCCCATCCCACTGGAGTAGAGGGATCTTACAAGTGTTTTGCATATGCTCATTATTTCCTTAATTATGAAAGTTAGAGCACCAAAAGAGGAGTTAAAATGTCAAATTAAAATAAGAGATGGGCCTAATGTAAACCCTTGAATGAATGCATTGGTTTGCAAAGTTAAGCCACTTATAGGTTGTGAAATGTCAGAATCACTGTAACCATGCACTCTTCACTTTCCCTGTCCCAGTTCCCATTGTCTCAAGTTAGAAAGTTCACAAAGATTTGCATCAATTTTAGGATGAGATTTTGAGTGCACAATTTTGATTAATGATTTTCTTCTGCAGTGGAAAAGTATCCTTCTTGCCACATCACCAAATGCATACACTCCTTTAGGGGTTACTGGAGGCTTTTTTCAGCAGAGTCAACAAGCAAGTTTCTCAAATAAGATTTAATTGTTTCTCTGAGTTGGCTTTCTAAGTAGTGAGGATGTATGAATGCACCTGGGTTAGAGACTGAGGGAGAAGAGAGGAACAACCAGTCTGTTTTCACACTTGACTGCTAGTTCAGGCACTCCTTGGTTTAGAAGAGATCAAAAATCTTTATGGGAACAGGATCAGAGGGTTCATTTCTGTGTTTTAGCAGGTGCCTATAGCCCTAGCATACCACATCTCTACTGCTATAGACTGATGTCTGCATGATAGCTACCTACTGCAGCGGCATTCAGAAATAATCTGCAGGTTTCTCTGTTGCAATCATGTTCAATCTAGAAAGCCACAGTCCCAGCACTGTTACCTTTCCCACCCCAACTACTATTGGATCTTTATATTCACCTGTTGCCCGGTGTATTATTCCGGAAATCTAGAGAAACCATTACCAATTTTACAACATGTAAGTCCCTCAGACTACAGGGGTATTATTGCCTAACTGAGGCTTTTCAATACTGTCATAGTGCAAAAAGTTACAATGAACTAATTACTCCTTTTTGCATATTTGAATAGCATTAGGTATATTCATATCAGTAAAAAATTGTGCTTCGCTGTGCACTTGCTGTTGACACAGGTCCCACTGGCAGATGTCACAAGCAACTACCAGTGACCACAGAGTCACCAAACTGCCCTCAAGGTACAATACCTCATTCATGGCCAGTTAGGACCAAAGGCTTCCTCGACAGCATCTCAGCTCAGGCAAACATATCTCTCTGTTCCCCATCACTAACTTTCTCAAGAAAACAGTTTCTAAATGCTCATCTTCAAGTCTCAAGTCTCATCTTCTTATATAAACCCACATGTTGGTAAGGAAGGCAAGGAACTAAACCACACCCTAGCTGCTTTCAGAAAGGAAAAAAAGGCTTTGCTTAAGCCTGCAGCAGGAGCAGTTTCCCATCTCATTTCCAGGCTTGGCTGGAGCTGCTATTCATTCAGCATAACAGAATCTGTTTGGCCTTTCAGTGGAGACTTTAATAAATTGATTGATTGCCAAAATGATGACATTTCCATACACCCACTCTGCTATTGAACTGAAAGAGTGGAAACATTGTGTTAGCTCACAAACTCGGTATCAGTTGGTGTGGTAGTAGTGATAATAATCTAAAGGGTTAGCTGTTATTTGCCCTACTCAAAGGTAATGCAATTCTCTGGAGCAGGGAGTTAAGAACTCATTCCGGACTAAGCAGATGGGACTGGCAGGGCCTTCCAGTCCAAGTCCCTGATCTCTTGGTACTCACAATTTAGTTTTCCAAAGTTGATTAGGCTTTGCATTTCCTTCAGGATCATTTAATCCTCAAACTTTGTCATTCGTTTCTCCTATTTTTCTTCCCCAGTAATGCAGGATGCACTTGTCATCTTTTTCTTAGTGCATGTTCCTGAACAAAAATGCTGCAGGTTGCTTTCTCAGCCTAATGTTTCACACATCACCTTTGAGGACCAAGAGTCTGGTTTATTTGCTTCCCTTCAGCCAGTCTGTTTCAAATGACTTTACTAGATGTACACAAATCAAACTTAGAGTGACTCAGACTGCCTCAGGATTCCAGTCTGTATGGGATCAAGCATTTGCCTGATAGTGTACCATGTTCACATTTATTTTGTCTTTGGCTTTTGTATATAAAATCACCTTTTTTTGTGCATAAACCACTTTGAAGTCATTATTACTTCCCTCCAAGGCATTTACTGAATTAAGGTACCTTCTGCACTGAAAAAACACCAGCCCCAATACCTCCCTGATCAATCAAAGTTGATCCTGTTTCCTGGTTTGCATTTTCCTCATAACAATGGGCCACAATTCTTAGAAACACCAAGACCCAGATTTATGCTTCCTCAGCATTTGAACGTATCGATATGGATATGATATGAATAGATAGCTTTTGTATATAAAATCACCTTTTTTTGTGCATAAACCACTTTGAAGTCATTATTACTTCCCTCCAAGGCATTTACTGGGTTTTTGTACCTAAAAGGACAGCTCTGCACTGAAAAAACACCAGCCCCAATACCTCCCTGATCAATCAAAGTTGATCCTGTTTCCTGGTTTGCATTTTCCTCATAACAATGGGCCACAATTCTTAGAAACACCAAGACCCAGATTTATGCTTCCTCAGCATTTGAACGTATCGATATGGATATGATATGAATAGATATAACATGTGCTGGTTCTCCAGCCTTTGGAGCAGCTTGGTATCCAGCCCTGCACTGGGCATACCAAGGCTTCTGACTGCAAAATAAATCTTAGGAAATAAAAAAGAACAAAATTGTCTTAGTGCTCCAGTCACTAACTCAAAGGTACCTAAATGCACATTATCATGAAGTCAGGCTCACTGGTTAAACTCCACTTTCAGAATTCTGGTGGGCAGCACATTCTCAAGAACAAAAAATAAACATCTGATTTAGGATCCACTATTACATGTTAGACAAAACAGAACTCCATCTTTCTAATTATTTACACTTCCAGTGAATGATTGGCTGAGCCTTTTTTACTACTGTAAATTTCTTGGATGATATTCAAAGTTCTGCTGGACCAATCAAGTCATTACTTTCCTAATTAAATGCTTTAGTGAATGGAACGTGCTGGCTAAATGAAGAGCTAGCTGGCTGTTAGACCCTCTGAAGCTCTTATAAAAGCCTAAAGATGTACTGTCACAGAAGAATAGCCTGCCCTCACTTACAGTAAGCTGTTTTTTTTTCTCATTTATTTATTCATTGTTGTCTTCATCGGCAGTGGGAAAATAGCTATGTATTGGCCAGGGAGCTTCTGCAGTGGGAATGTTGAGCCAAAATAGCTTTCAGATAATCTGTGTATCTCTTAAAAGGAGAGGGAAGTCACACTAGCACATTTGGCATCAGGACAATTCCCTGGTAACAAGCCCCACTGATACAGTATTTGCAATGCATACTCTACAGCTTGCCAGTTCTGAAACTGATTTGCAGTGTTTTGGATGAATGTGTCTATTTGACTGCATGTGAGTGTGTGTTGAGGTCAGGGTTCCTGACCTAGATTGTACCCTGCAATGGCAGGATAAGAGACTAATTGTGTCTGCTGCGATAGTATTTTCTGCTGTTCATCTGGCATTGTTTCTGCTGAACTCAGTAATGAGAAATTTGGGAAGATCACTGCTCCGTGCAGATTAAGGGTCACTCACTCTGCTGCAGGAGATAAGCCACTTTTTAATTCAGGGGTGCCACTTTCACTTTCATCATTAGGAGAGAGGCTGCTGGCCGTAATGAAGATACCTCCAAGAACCACCCATGAGTCAGACTTGGCTCACAGCATACTGTACAGCATCTCATGCCTGCATTCAGCTTTAATATGGAGACTCTTCTCCCCCTTTGAACTCTTCACCCTCCCCTCAGGTGTAATGCCTAGATGTCCAAAAGAGCCTTGGACCCTGCAGTATGCAGTATCTGTTGAATCCACCTTCATTTTAGAAGTGAAAGTGGTTGTAAAAGCCTGCACCATTTTATGCAATCAGTGTAGCCTTCAGTTATATAAAGTTAGGGCTGCAGTAAGATTTCCTGTTGTCCTCCCTGGCCCACTCACAAAGAGTCAAGTAAGCTTACTTCCCAATATTATCAGTTCATTAAAATATCAGCTTGACTTGGGAAGCAATTACAATTCTAGATATACATACAAAATGCTTTTGGGATGCATGTATGTTTCATTATTTATTGAAAAGTATAGAAGTCTGGATGCCAGGTGGGAGTTGTGGCATGAGCAAGGTAAATATGCTGTGTGCAGACATGATTTCTGCAGCTGAAGTGCCAGTATCCCCACCTGGGGACTGAGGCAGAAAAATGGCCATAGTTTTCCACTAATGTATCTGCTCTGTATACTCCCTTTTTAGTTTTTTTTCTCAGCTCTGTTCCCTAATGGAAACTCACACATCTCCCTAGCCAGAATTCTCCTTGAAAATTGTAGAAATATCCTAGGTGAATTTATTCACCCATCAGTCCTTTCCTGTTCTTTAACACAGAGTAGAGGTATAAGCAGGGAAGCTGATTCAGCCATGACAGCATTAGAGATCAGACCTTTGGTTGGTATAAATTTATATAGTTTTTCTCTGGCAGGTGACTGCAAGAACAGCAGTTGATTAACTTCTTCAAAGCACTGCATCAGACTCCTTTTGAGTTAAGATTTCTTTCCCTTGTTATCAACATCATGAAGATACTTCAGAATCTGGGAAGCAGTTGAACTCTTTTCTGCTTTGTGCATTATTGCAGGTAGAAACTTCCTTCCTTCCAGTGAGATGATGCAACAAAGAGCAGGTAGAGACTTTGCTTCAACACCCGAGATCTGGAACATGCTACTTAGACTGAAGGCATTCAGAACTTTTCTAATCCAGCCACAGAGTCTAGCAATCCGGTCCTTCTAGTATAATGTGCACTTTTTGGTCACAGGAATACTTTTCCTTTCAGATATTTCTCTTGAACTGTTAAAGTGTGGCTTTGCTCTACAACCACCATCTTCTACTAGAAATTCACAATTTCAGCTCAAATACAGGCCTGATGCTGGGAACACAGTGCTGAGAGCCAGTGAGAAGGAACCTCCATTCCCCCCCTGCTGAGCAACTGCTGGTCAAACTGCCAATATAATGGTCTTGTTACTCCCTTCTCCTTCTGTTCTCCTGCCATTGTAGTCAATATGCAAGAATTAGGATTTCCATTATGATTGGATTAGCATCTTATATGCCGCTGCTTTAGAAGGTGAACAAATGACAACAGAAAACCAAGAAGGAGATTCAGCAACTGATCAGCATTTCTTGACCAATTTTAAAAGGTTTTCTTTCAAATAGAGCTATCTGTTTACCTACACTTTTAAGTAAAAATCTTGACTTTCTCTCCTCCAGTCTACTCACCTTTCTAATCTACATAGTTGCTTTCAGCCTATTGCAGGTGGCAGAACCATGAGCTTTTTACAGTGAAGGTAGACACTGATTTCAGTCCTATCATTTCCTAACTACCCCTACTAGACTGGTTGCAGTAGTCCCTGGCTCCCCAGGGATCCACAGGCCATTGGATGAACTGATCTAACTTGGCCTATTCTGTTTTACACAGAAAAGGCAAACAGATATTCTGGGTCCAGACTGAATCACTGTACCCTGGATTATTTTCAAATAGAAGTTAAAGAAGAGAAATCACCCAACATAGCAAATATATATATATATATACACACACACAGGCAGTTTTTTCTCCTGGGTAAACTACTTGCCTGAAGCAGTGGTTTAGCTGACAAGAGATTAGTTTTCCTTCCTCTCACTATGGTCCTGCAAGGTTAAATGTTCTCAGGCTAATAAAGGCTAACTGGCAGCAGGGCTGAAATGCAGAAAGGACCACATTATGTATGGGATGTATCCATCTTGCAAAATGGCTGTTGATATGCATACAGAATTGCTACAACTGATTTTTGCAGCTGGACTCCAAAGCATATTCAGCTCCATATTGGAGAGATTTAATATACAACCTCACCATTTCTGCATCTGCTCACAAAATCCTGGAAGCAAAACCGAGAACTAACTCTTGTCCCATTAACTACCCCTTTTGCCTTTGGATTAGAATATCACATTTCACACAGATGTTGAATCCTGCAGAGAACTTTCTTGCTAAGTGCTCTACCAAAAACTTCTAGCTGCTGGCATTGCTGACTCCTCTGAAAGAGTACCTGGAGATAAGTACCTGCTACAAAGGTTTCCAGGTTGCTGATCCCAGGTAAATTGGGCTACCTTTCTGTAGCCCTAAGCCAGGTACCTAAATCTTTTTTTTTTCCAGAACTCTCCTGTAATCACTGTTTCCTCTTAGCATTGACAGGCACTGCCAGCATCTCTAAAGCATCTCATGTCCCAGCACCCTACAGTGAGCCTCATTACCTCACAAAGGGTATCAGATTCTACTCCAAGAGCCAAGCATGTGACAGTTAGGCAGTGCTCCACATAAACCATAAGATCTTGTTAAACTAACCTCCTTGTCTCATGCCCTTAGAACAGGCTCCAGGTTACAGTCCCCACTTCCAGCAGAGCCCAGAAGTTCTTCAGAGGCATTCTTGGGGGAAAAAAATGTAACTTGTATGTGTTAGTGATGTGCACAAACAAAAGAAGAAAAAAAAACCAACCAACCTTTGTGGCTGTGGGTTTTGATCCTCTTTATTTCACTTAATTATTTGTAGGGTTTATTTCAGGGATGTTAGGGATTTTGGCATTGGATGGCTGTAAAGGGCTTATTTATGTGTGCCCAAAATGTAATGAAAAGTTTTATGTTTCAAAAATGTATTTTTATAGCACAGTTGCTAACCTTCTATGTCACCTAGCCAGCTGGGGTTATGCTTTCACATGCACACACGAACACTGGTGCAGGTATAGGCATAAGGCAGGAGTGAGATCTGTAGGCTCATATACCCCTGGATGAGACTGAGCTCTGTGGCCATCATACCAGAGCCTTGAACTGAACGACTTCAGTTCATGCTTCTGTTCTAAGAAATTTTTGATCCAGCAGGGAATTATACGGACTCAGTGTTTGATATGTTCTGTGTTTAGACATGGGGCTTGGGTGACAGACTTGGAGACCTTTAGGTGCCATGATTGATTAGAGTTAGTGAGACTGCAGAAGCACTTTGCATTTGATTAATGGCTTCCCAGGCACTCGGCATTTTCAATAGTGACTTTTTTTTTTTTTTAATGGATGTTTATAGTGATTACTGTTATGCCGCAGGTTTTTTACTAATCATTAGGAAGCTGGCTATCCAAGCACCTGGAATTAAATAATTTGTCTGACAATTCATTATAATCAAAGGGGCAGGCAATTAATGACTAATTAAATCCACTGAGATGCTGTGGGAAAGGAGTGTTAATCTTGTTGCTCAGCTACGGTGGAAAGTGGACAGATACAGAGCTGTTAGATGTTAATTTGGAAAAGATGACATTTCTATAACATAATAGGTTACTTAAGTACATCAGTAGTGAACTTACTACAGCTATTCACTTCCCCAGGCACAATAAGCTGAAAGAACCCTTTGGATTCTTCCCCTTTCCCCAGTCTGGATTAATTATGATGACTGAGGACTTTGAAAGGTTTCAGATTCCTTTGAGTTAGGAAAAGCATCCGGAAGACGGATTGACTGGCTTAGTTGGTTGGAAAGCCTCTGGAGTGTACGCTGGCTGAAATATGTAGTTAGATGGACTCACTCACACACCAGAAAAATACGGGAGCTGGAATAGCACAACATTGGGATTATCTGTGGTACTGGTGTAGGACACGTTGTGGAAATCAGACCCAGATAATTAGGAAACATAATAATACTCTTTCAGAAATTTTTAATATCTTGTTTTATCCAGGATATAATTAGTAAAAAAGAAAATTGTCATAATCTTTTTTTTACCTAGTTCTAGTGGCTTTTCAGAAAACAAATGCTTCATCTGTCATAGATGCATATAGGCCAACTGTATGAGATTCAACAAGGCCAAGTGCCGGGTCCTGCACTTCAGCCACAACAACCCCATGCAGTGCTACAGGCTTGGGGAAGAGTGGCTGGAAAGCTGCCCGGCGGAAAAGGACCTGGGGGTGCTGGTTGACAGCCGGCTGAACATGAGCCGGCAGTGTGCCCAGGCGGCCAAGAAGGCCAATGGCATCCTGGCCTGTATCAGAAATAGTGTGGCCAGCAGGAGCAGGGAAGTGATCGTGCCCCTGTACTTGGCACTGGTGAGGCCACACCTCAAATACTGTGTTCAGTTTTGGGCCCCTCACTACAAGAAGGACATTGAGGTGCTGGGGCGTGTCCAGAGAAGGGCAACGAGGCTGGTGAAGGGTCTGGAGAACAAGTCTTATGAGGAGTGGCTGAGGGAACTGGGACTGTTTAGTCTGGAGAAGAGGAGGCTCAGGGGAGACCTTCTCGCTCTCTACAACTACCTGAAAGGAGGTTGTAGCGAGGGGGGTGTCAGTCTCTTCTCCCAAGTAACAAGCGATAGGATGAGAGGAAATGGCCTCAAGTTGTGCCAGGGGAGGTTTAAATTGGATGTGAGGAAAAATTTCTTTACTGAAAGAGTAGTTAAACATTGGAACAGGCTGCCCAGGGAAGTGGTTGAGTCACCATCCCTGGAAGTATTTAAAAGACGTGTAGATGAGGCGCTTAGGGACATGGTTTAGTGGGCATGGTGGTGTTGGGTTGACGGTTGGACTCAATGATCTTAGAGGTCTTTTCCAACCTTAATGATTCTATGATTCTATGATTACAGTAGAAAAACCAGGAATGAATCTGAGGAGACTAAGAACTGCTCTTGCCTGGAGTCAGTTCCTACTGGTGAGGAGAGAGGAATTTTGAAGTTCTTTGCCCAGAGGCTCTCCTGCTCCTTATAGAACCTTAGCAGGATCACCGTCATACCAACCAGATCCCCAGCATGCTGAAATCAATACAGCTACCTTGATTTAATCAAACTGAAGTAGACCATCTAATGTAATATATGGATCCTTAGTGAAACATACTTTGTTGAGTTGCTCATACCTGGACATTAGCAAGTTTCATGGAAATCAGTTCTTTCAGACTCCTCCTTAATGACTCCATGTACTTATAAAACTTAACTAGACAGAAGCCAGAGTCATGAGAAATGCCGTGGTAAATCCCAGTACGGCCCAGGGAAGTTCGTAAGATTGTCCCTAAAAGTTCAGGGAACAGAATTTGACTTTTTGGCAATAGGTTTCATGATCACTAGATCCTGACAGAGGAAGATACTCAACCTATCCCATCCTGGTTCAGGGCCGGATAGAAACAGCTTGGCATCTTTCAATGAGCTGTGCGACCTTAGAGGTTTCTTTTTATCAAGCCCCTGCTTCCTTTCACAGCACATTTGGCCACTTCACATATAGTGGGGTAGGAGGCCAGGAAATGGTCTCTGAGTGGAAAAATCTAGCTGCCATTTCTATTAACTCATCCAGCAGAATCACCTCCTCAGCGATTGTTAGAGCAGCTGCATTTTTTTTTTTCTGATGAATTGGCTTCTGTGGGCAGACAGAGAATGTTTTTAATATATCTTTGAAAAAACAGTGGTTTTAATAATAACTCTGTTTGCAGAGTAGCGTGTGAAAAAATACATTCACAGCATGGATCTGGCCAGACTGGTCGGACACTAAAGCTTTCCTTCACACTAGATCTTGGGCTGAAGCAGAGCTCAGCACGAACCTGCTGGAAGAACAACTCCTGGTGTGATGGCCTTAGTCTGACAGGATGCAACTAGGGCTTTAACACCAGCTTTGCTGTGACTAGATGCTTGGGCTTTGTATGTGGTTATGAGCTACTTGACCCTTCATGAGATCACCAAAAGCCCCTTTTGGGACTTTTTTTTTTTCTCAAGAGGCAGTGTTAGCATATCCATAACATGTGGTAGACTCTGTCTTAAATCAAAGTTGGTTGTTTTCCTAGTAATACTATATTCTAGCAAGTCTTGTGGTCTGGACTACTGACCAGATCACACTAGATCGTATCGTATCAATATGGTCCCTCCTGGCTTCAAAGTTAGTGAATCTAAGTATATTCAGCTACAAAGCCTCCACTCAGGTATTTTTAATGCTGAATTTAAAAACAATACCCAATTTGAGGTACTTACTGGAAAAAACCAGCATGTGTAGGCTGGCTAACAATAAGCGAGAATGCTGCAATCCCCTAGCCTTACCTTCACATAAAAAAAAGAAAGGAAGGTCAGATAAGGACAGATAGTATTTTTATAAGGAAGGAAGCTTTGCAATCTCCTAGTCTGCAGCTGCTGCACCAAAACGAGTCAGCAGGAGCTTTCAAGCCTCACAGTTAATGTGGCCTCTCTACTGAGCTGCTGTTTTGATTATTTACTCTGGTTTTCACTCTCACCCCTTTTTTCCTCATCTTGTGCAATAAAAAGTCCATGCACTTCATGGCTTATTGGGATGCAGAAAAAGATTGGAAAAGGCACTCACAGAATTAGTTTCTAAGCAATTGTATATGAATGCCCAGTTTCTGCTCTCATCACAAACTGGGATGCACTTAGGTTTCTAATTGTTCATTTATTTTCACAGAAAAACTGAGATTCAGATACTTTTCCCATGAAGACCTGACTAGCAGAAATGGGAAATTCAACAGTAAGAGCCCAACTTGACCCTGATGGAGGAGAGTTATCTCCTTACAGGGAATACAGAGGAGAATTAAACCTGTAACAGTTCTGCAGGACCATCCTCAGGCAAACACTGAGTACTATACTAATGCTTTTCAATTACTTGTACTTTTAGCAATGCTGAAGAAGCAGGTGCTGAAATCATGCCCTTTAATTTTATTGAATGAAGGCTGCTGCTTTTGAACACCAGATACTGCTATGAAGATAAACCATCTAGTTACAGTGCCCTAGGTCCTGGCAAAGGCAGTCAGAATCCCTGGGTTAGGAACCTGCCTCATGCCACTCAGCAGCAAAGCATTCATTATACCTCTGCACAGCATCAGCTTTCCTGCCTTGCGTTGTGCATTGCCTTGCACCCTATTGCCACAGTTTGCATTCAGACCTCCACAAAGCCCAGGCAGCTTTAAATGCCTGAGCTTCTCTAGCTACTGCCAGTGAAGAGGGGATGTGTCTGGCAGCAGCAGGCAGGGGAAACAGCAGTGGCTGGTAGGAACCTGGAAAGGGCCGGGGCACCACAGGGACCAAAGTCTCTCGAGTGAATCCAGGTGCCAGCGAAGGCTCCTTTACAAGTCTGAAGCAGAGAAGATGGATTCTGTAGGAATCAGGCTTTGGCCTGAAAACATTTCAGCATCCAGAGCTCTAGATGAAGGAGACTTTAAGCAATGTTTTGCGCACAAAATATTTGCTGTCTGCTGTTGGGATGATTTTCTAATGCCTGTAGATCTGATACAAATTACCACTGCAGTTTCAGATGGAGGCTTTATTCCTCACTTCCAAGTCAAAGCTGGGGAAACATTTTGCTATGCATTCTTAAACAGGTGCCCTATTATGTACCAGAGCTGGCTACCTTTTAATATAGATGAAATTATTCCTGTGCCCACATAATTTATAAACCACTTCACGATCAAAACCATTTCTAAGATGAGGAAAAAAGGTCTCAGTTCAGTTTCATAGGGAAAATGATTTGTCCCATAGCTTAATTTATAGCTTCTTCCTCTCTTTAAGTTCAGATTTGGAGACAAGTGTTGCGAATTTTAGCACAAGACATGTAGATGTTGGTGTTTTTCATGTCAAGCTGTTGGAACCAATGAAGTGACGGGCGAATCTCATCCTTCATTTTTAAAAATTATGTTTCTGCTTAAGAAACACTATAAAAATGAGACCAACTACACCCAGAAAAGCAGGAAAAAAAGGCAAGGTAAATAAAAAGATACCAAACTCATTGTATGCATAAGGGTCTGATGGCTTGGTCAGGCAAAATGTTCAATTTGGGGTTGACAGCGTTGTGGAATTCAGCTGAAAATGTATATGAACTAATGGATGGAAGAAAACGTATGCTATGATCTCCTTGCTATACTGAGCACACTCTATCACTGTTGATGGCATATCTTATAATTCCTAGAAAGCACAATTTAGGAGTCAAGAAATTGTAATGATAATTTCATAAAAGAGATTTTAAGTCTGTTTGCCTAACTTCTGTATTGTTGTTCACAGGATTTCTATGAAGATATCTTGAAAGTGCTTGGAGAAGAAGATGAAAATGAACAGGAAGAAGTTAAGCTCAAGCAGGGCTTAAGTGAACTCCCTGAAATTTATGAATTACACCAAGACATCCTGGGAGAACTGGAAGAAAGAGTCCTTAAATGGTAAGTATGGAATGGCATGGTTTGATGGCCTTAACATACCCTCCACAGCAGGTGGGTGAACTCGTCAGTGTTCCCTTGACCCCACTAGCAGGGAGGCTGGGATTCCAGAAGAGGTGAAAGGAGTAGAACCTGAACTACTTTGGCAGATTTTGCATACAGGCAGGAAGGAAGTAAATGTAGAGGCTGTCAGGCTAAGAAACCAAATACTGAAACATTTGCGCAGTGCACAGCCCATGACTCCGAAATGGCCCTGTCAGTCAATGTGAGGACAGACTGCTTCATATGCATTATCCTCTGATGCCAGTTCATAGTCATCACCAAGCAGCTTCACACTCATGGCCTGAAGGTCACAGACTCGTGCCATGGGAGGCAGGAACAGCAGACATCAGAACTGATCCTAAAGAAGATCATCTGCTTACAGAAATCTACACAGCAACTGCGTAGCTCTCAGATAAGGGACACCGCCTTGCTCCCAGCACCAAGGCAGAGCTCTGCACAGGCTAGGCTTCCAAGCCAAACAGACACTGTAAGCCTGCTGAGGGACTCCACCTAAGCCAAACATCTTCACAGCGTGGAGTCTTTCCATGAGAGAATAAGACCATGCCTAGGACAGCCGAAGCTCCAAAATTCATTCAGTTAACAAGACCTCTGACTTAAGTCAGGCTGCCAGGCCCTAGTCTATCAAACTGCTGGAATAAGAATGTCTAAGAGAAATTACCTCTGCAGACCCAAGCTGACTAAACCTACAGCAGCCAGCAGAGCCCCTGGCCTAGACTGAACTACTCTGGCTCTGTCAGCTTGTGATAGACCATGCAGCCCCACACCTCCACCCTGCTGGACTCCAGGAGGGAGTGGTCACTGACAGTGGCTGATCCTATCCCAGCACTGCCACTGAGCAGTTAAGGAAGTCAGATCAGGAGAACTTTTCAGTAACAATCCTAAATGCAGGGTACAGCTCTCCTTGTCAGCCCTGCACTTTCAAGTCAAAGCACACAAGGAAAGAAGAGGCTAAAGGGAACTGTATATTGGTTCGTGTCCACCAAGGGACTGTTGCAAGTGGCAGAAAGACTTAAAAAATTTCATCAATGATTTATGATTTATACACTCATAACACAAACAGAAGTGGTGTTTCCAGCTGGGATCTAAAATTACTTGTGTCCTAAAGAAGTCACAGCCCTACTCTAGCAGCATGCTGCCTGTTCCCTAAGGCAAAAGGGACACAATTGGAAATGCCCTAAGATTCTGTCCAGAAATACTCTGTGGCACTGGGGAAAAAAGAAGGCTGTACGGCAGTGCTGTCAACACAACAGAATGACACATGGCATAGGTCACCACCACCCTTGAACATTCCAGTAAGTCCTTCCCGGTGCCTGCGCTCCCCCAGACATTCTGTTGCTCTGACATCCCCAGGAACTCATGTTCCTCTCTTACCTATGATTACTCTTTTGCAATCTCAGATTTTGTCCTATTCTCTCCTTGCTTCGTAAATATTTCAATACCGTGCAACTGGGTGCTGAGACAGATGATGGTGGGGCAGTGCTGAGAAGGGGGCAATGAAGGAGAGCTGAAGATATGATGCTACAACTGAAGACGTTATATTATCTCCCACAACCAGTGCTCAAAGCACTGCAGCAGCTGGAAGGTCTGTTTAGAGAAGCAGCTGTGTCCAGAAAGGAGACATTCTACCCACTACGGACACACAGTGCTGCAATGGCAAAGGCACAGCCGAAGGATCAGCCCCTCATGGTGCCCATTCTACAGCAGCCCGTTTTGTTGTCCAGTATGTCAGTGAAGCACTCCCTCTTTCCTGCCATTTAACCTAGGCTTTAGCTGCACAATGTCCTTAGCCACTGTGGGTCTAATACAATGAGAAAGAAATACGTCTCTTCTCCTCTAATTTTTTTTATTTATTTACTTGCTGCTTCTTTTCTTTCTGTGGCCTTAGGGAGGAACACCAGAAAGTTGCTGATGTTTTTCTCTCCAGAAAATCAAGGCTGAATCACCACACAGCATACATTATGCAGTTTGATAGGAATTTGGCTTTGCTAGATGAAACCTGCCTTAAATATTCCCAACTGGCTACCATAATTCAGGAGTTTGAGGTAAGGCTCCCACGTTTTTTTACCTGCACTAATGCATGGTTGTGCCACAGGGCTTACTCAAAGATGTTTTTCCTGCAACTCCACCAATGTTCACATAGGGTGGAATGGGAGAATAGCTCTCTTCACGCATCCTGGTGCTGAAACTGAAGTGAGATGTTCATGTGTGCATGATGTGTCTGTGTCTGTTACCCACACACCCCTGTGTGTGCATACAGAATGTATGTTTGTGAATCTACAGATCTGTGAGTATATTTTGCTGAAATATATGCACATAGTGGAGTAGTTTCTCAGTCACATATTAACTTATCAAGCTGTTTGAGGATGTGTTAGAGTTTATTATTATTATTACCATCTCTTCATATCTTCTCTTCTTTCACTGCATTTTCCATCCTTTCTTTTGTACTGGGTCGGGCCAGGATAAGTTAGGGTTAGCCTGTATAGGTGCTTAGCTGCTGGCAGTGATCAGCCCACAACATCTTTACAATTGCATTTCTCTGCATTTTTAAATGTTAACTGCTTCCTCTGTTTACAGAGGATGTTGTGACAGGCAACACTGAACTGCACAGGAAGACACATACAGGGATCTTCGCTGGCCAGACACATACAGGGATCTTTTCATCTAGACTCCCTGAATGGTCTGTAACCTCTAGGCCTGTAACCTCTGGCCCTGTAGCAAGAAACACGTATTTTCCAGTTGTGTTAACTCAGCCATCCGTGCTGAATAACTGAAAAACACAAGATACATGTGACAGAAATTCCATGATTCCTGACTACATTTTAAAGTACTGGTAATGTGGCCACTTCACATAATTTCAAAAGCATAAACCCATATGTGGATGGGAAAGTTCAGTTGGGCCATACTGACTCTATTGAGCTAAAATGGTTAAAAGCTATGCTGCTTTATTGTGGGTCTAGAACCTCTGTTTCTTATTATCTTTTTCTGGTAAGAGAAATAACAATGTTTACTTGGGTGGCAGAGGGGCTGTAAGGATAAATTAGTGATCGGACCTTAAAGGTTATTTAGAATGCCGGCTCTATGGGGTATGGATTGTGTTTTTCTCTGCAGCACATGTGAAATATTAAGGATAACAATTAATTTCAAAAGACATTTGGAAGTCAGCATTTACAAACAGATACCTTGCAGTCACCACAATTATTTCCTGTTAGCAGCTGAGGGGAGCTCTGATGGCTCACACTTCTCTGAACATGAACTTGGCAAATGCAGGCTTTCTACTGAGAGCCTGTGTTCGCAGCATCCCTCCCAGCCAAATGCCTATACATTTCTGTCTTAACTATCAACCCTGAGAATTAGCTCTTATTTCTAAGAAAGCAGATGAGGCTTTTCCTAGGATGAGATCAGCAGGATTTTGCCCTAGAATCAGTGACTTCTGTAACTTCTTGCCCTTTTGCCTGCATGCATACACGCACAAAGGAGGGGGAGGTGTCTCTCAGTCCTTTCCTATTGCATTTTTTTAAAGCATGACCACTATTAGTTTTCCAGTCTAACAACACAGAATTTAAGGCCTCATCTTGTTTCTGGCACCTTTGACTTGAGTACTGGGAATGCTCAGCACAACCCTGAACGCACATTTGGTGAGAGTAGTTAGCCAGTTAGAGGAGGAGTAACATGAAACATCTCTACTGCCTTGGAAAATACTGTCTCTTGCCAGCCTTCCTTTAAACAGCTAGATTCCTATTCTCCTTTTGTCCCTTCACAAGTGGCAAACACTTCAGAAATGTTGGTCAAAGAACACTGAAACCCTGCGAAACTCGAATGGGTTTTGGACTCAGACCTTGTACGGAATCAGCTGGGTTTTGTGCCACTCTCTCAGGTCCTGTAAGCTTCTGTTTCTTGGTGCCTCTGGAGATGTGGAGACTTTTGAGGACTGAGTTTTGTGGCTTGCTGTTGTTTTTGCAGCAATGTTGTGACACTTAACACACACTAGATATACAGCAAGTTTCCTATGTTAATTGAGCCCTTATAGAATAGAATCATTTAGTTGGGAAAAGCCCCCAAAGATAATGGAGCCCCACCGTAAACCTAACACTGCCACTAAACCATGTCCGTAAGCCATGTCTTTTTTAAATACCTCCAGGGACGGTGACTCAACCACTTCCCTGGGCAGCCTGTTCCAGTGCTTGAAAACCCTTTTGGTGAAGAAATTTTTCCCAATATTGAATCTAAACCTCCCCTGGCACAACTTGAGGCTGTTTCCTCTCGTCCTATCACTTGTTACCTGGGAAAAGAGATTGACACCCACCTCGCTACAACCTCCTTTCAGGTAGTTGTACAGAGCAATAAGGTCTCCCCTGAGCCTCCTTTTCTCCAGGCCAAACAAGCCCAGTTCCCTCGGCCGCTCCTCATAAGACTTGTGCTCTAGACCCTTCACCAGTTTCGTTGCCCTTCTCTGCAGGATGCCATTGGCCTTCTTGGCCGCCTGGGCACACTGCCGGCTCATGTTCAGCTGGCTGTCGACCAGCACCCCCAGGTCCTTTTCCGCCGGGCAGCTTTCCAGCCACTCTTCCCCAAGCCTGTAGCGCTGTAGAGCTGCATGGATTCAACTTGGCCTTGTTGAATCTCATACAGTTGGCCTCGGCCCATTGATCCAGCCTGTCCAGGTCCCTCTGCAGAGCCTTCCTACCCTCAAGCACATCAACACTCCCGCCCAACTTGGTGTCGTCTGCAAACTGTCTGAGGGTGCACTCGATCTCCTCATCTAGATCATTGATAAAGATATTGAACAGAACTGGCCCCAATACTGAGCCCTGGGGAACACCACTTGTGACCGGCTGCCAACTGGATTTAAGTCCATTAACCACAACTCTTTAGGGCTGGCCATCCAGCCAGGTTTTTACCCAGCAAAGAGTACGCCCGTCCAAGCCATGAGCCTGCTGTGGGAAATCGTGTCAAAGGCTTTACTAAAGTCCAGGTAAACAACATCCACAGCCTTTCCCTCATCTACTAAGTGGGTCACTTCATCATACAAGGAGATCAGGTTAGTCAAGAAGGACCTGCCTTTCATAAACCCATGCTGACTGGGCCCAATATGCAGTGACATGCCATGGGTTGAATCTAAAGGGTAAAGAGAAAAATGCTACTTCTTGTCCATGTGTGTGTTAAATCAGATCACAACCTCACTTTATTTTCTTGTAAACACTCTCTGGACATTCAATTCAAACTCAATCACAGGGAGATGCTTTGCTGTATTTTGCTCAATTTCATGTCTTGAAGTAAGATACTAAAAAGTAGCAGGCAGAAGAAACTTTCAGTCCAAAAAAGGAACAATGATGACAAGCTTCGTTGAGATCTGATACCTCTGTCTTCCACCCTAAAAAAATGCCACCCTAAAATCTTTATCCAACCTTTACCTTCTAAATGGTATTCGCTTTCCTCCCTTTTCCCTCTGAGTCCAAACTATTTGTGAATGATGCCATAGGAAACAAACTGTTTACAGTGCTTCTCTATAGTCACAAAGACAATACCCCCTAGCAAGCTGGGTCAATTGGAAATGGTTCAATGGAATTTGTGCATGCAACTGGTAGCAAACTTTCATAGTACACATCAGGTGGAGACGACAGTTTGCTGCTGAGCTCACATATCCCTGATCTTTGTGTTTCCTTTTCCTTCCATTGAGGACAGCAGAGCTCTGGTAGCAGCCCTCAGAGTGTGAAACACCAGCTTTTGAAAGTGGTGCAGCGTGTCTTCCAGTATCGTGTGCTGCTCACAGGTCAGTAAAATCACTCTCAAAGGTACTCAGTGGAAACCCTCCCATGATGTTCTGTGCCTCCACTGTGCCACACGTTGATGCCAACACAGCTAAAATAGGGCTCAGGCAGTGTGGGATTTCCTGGGAACTTCAATATGCTTAGTACAGGATTCAGGAAATGTCAGGGAGCCTGGGAAGGAGCAGGCATTTCTTCAGCACAACCATGCTGAAAGGTCGCAAAAAACTGTAAAAAGTCAGGTGCTTTTATCATTCCTTCTTGGCTTTTTCCTTCTCTGAATTAGGAGAGGCAGAGTTCAGCCTCATTGCCAGCAAACAGGTTTGATTTTATTTATGTCAAGGGCAATTATCAGAGACAGTAGGGGACAGTAGTCCCCAGCAAGGGGACTCTGCACTGCATGCTGTATGACAGTGGCAAGTACCATCTCTTTCTACTCCATCAACAAAGCAGTTGTACCCAGTACTGCACCCTAAGCCCTATGTACAGTACACCTAAGGCTAGTGATAAGTTTAAGTCAAAATCCCAGTCCAATTTCTCTGTATTGTAGGAGGCAGAGATCCAAATTTACATCAACAATACATTTACAGATTTTACATTTATAGTAACACCTTCCCTTTACATTCAGGACCATATATATCACTCCGACCTGGAGTCTCTCCAAGGGGGTTATGTTCCCTCTGGTGGCTCATTCTCTGCAAGCCACAGCAAATCCAGCAAGTCTGAGCCTGTGAGGGGAGCAAGCTCACTGGTGCAGAATGCGGCCCCTAGAAAGAATTGTAAAGTTTAGGTTTGTAACTAATGAACTGATTGGGGAAGGAAATGGTGAAATGTAACAATGAATCTCAGTGTTGTCAAGTAATTTAGTTAGATCAGAACACAAAAGAGCAGAGGTCCATAGACATAAAGATGGAGAAATGCCTTGGGAGTAGGTATATGTGCGGGTGGAGAGGGATGCAAGATGAGTTATGCGTGGGGCAGTAAAAAGGAAGCCATGAACCCTGCCCATACTCAACAGCCAATGAAGGGCACAGCATATTAGAAGGGACTCCTATAAATGCAGCAGAACCATATGAAATTTTTATTCACAGCACAGATTAGCAGCAGTTTCATCTTGCTCCAGACACTTTGATCAAGGATGCAACTCACAGCTGGTTTTGCTTTTTTAGTAGGAGCAATACAAATGAACACCACATGCCAATAGTAGGACTTTCTTTCTGACTTGCTTCCCTCTCTGGGTGTGTCTACATTAAGGGCAACATTCCAGACTTGTGGGTTGCAGTACTTAGTAGTCTCACATGATCCTTACAGTGTTTTTAGTGCACACACACAAATACTGCATCTAAGAAAACGGACTTGGCATGTCCTTGTCAGGAATACCCCCACAATGCTCCATTTTCTCTGCCCATTTCTGTGGTCCACAAGGTAAATTGCAAACATGAAGTATATTTTGTGAGAGAGCTGGAAGGGTTTCAGTGCAGCTCCAGTGACTGGATTCCATCTATGCTTGAAGCCACTTGAGCTCCTCCTTGTCCCAGGTACTGGCACTAACTGGGAAAATGAAAGCTTTTGTGTGTAGTGAGATAAGCTCTGCTGGATTATGATATTCCAGAAAATAGGTTTACTGCTTCAGTTCTTCACCTCAGGAAACCAAGCCCCTCTTTGCCTGCTAGGACAGGGTGGGTCTGGAACAGCGCAGTCCTTCAGATTCCCTAGACAGCTAAAAAAAAATTATGCAGGTGTACTTCTGTGTTCATAACTGGATGTTTCTACCAGATAAGGAGGGTTATTTTATGAGGATATTGATCGCCAATTACTGCACTACAGCCAAAAGTAGTTGCCCACTCAGTTAAATGTCCATAGCCAAGGAGAGAGCTTGCAGCTGTGAAGAGGAACACTAAATATTGCCTGATAACACCACACAACCCCTTCCTGCCTGACTGAGTACAGGCAGATGCTTTCCTGAATGCATGTAAAAGCCAGGTAGATTTCAGGATGCCAGGGAGGGCTCAGCACTAGAAAGAGAAATGTATATGGATAGGACATTCAAGGGAATGGATATCCATGCACAGCACCATTCTCAGCACAGAGGCCTAGTTCTTGCATGCAGAATTTAGGAGCCTGGATTCATCAGAAAGATAAGAATGAAGTATTTCAGGATTAGGCTTTTAAAATGGTGGACTCATATACTACAGTCATTAAAAGCGTAAAGACCCAAAGAACAGACAGATGATCCAAGGCAAGTAGTCCAAATAAAACTGACAGGTTAAAAGTTTGTATATAATGCAAATATAATTCCTGTAAATGTAAGTCATATTGTGTGTATTTTACAGAACCTACTTTCAGAATGTGGTTTGAGTTCAGTAGTAATCATTGAACACCGCATGTATAGAACCAGAGTCTCCTTCCTGTATCTATAAAATGCATACAATTAATTTACTATAAATATAGAAAATCGGTCATTACAGCCAACATCATTCATTCAGATGGGAAAATAGAATACATTAGAAGAACAATTATTTGTAAAGTGGTGCTACTCAGCAATTCTCTTGGCTGAGAAGGAAATATTTTTGGCAATGTTCATTTGTTTATACCTGCCAAGTTATGTGATGATTCCAAATCTGTATCAATGCTCTTGCATTGATTCTCAAAGCAGAATGCAGTCAAAGATGAGTTTTGCTTTGGAAAGAGGCTATATACACTTAATTATTTGGGAATAAAGTGATTCAGGACATTACTGTGGATGCCCCATCCCTGGAAGTGTTCAAGGCCAGGTTGGATGGGGCTTTGAGCAACCTGATCTAGTGAAAGATATCCCTGCCCATGGCAGGGGGATTGGAACTAGATGATCTTTAATGTCCCTTCCAACCCAAACCAGCTAATAACACTACAAATTATGTGGATCTGTATTCTGATTACTGGATGTCTGTGTGTGTTTGATTATTTTCTACAGATTACTTGAATAATCTTTGCCCTGATTCTACAGAGTATGAAGCCACACAAGGTAAAATGAAACCGATAGAACAAAAATTCTGCTTTGCTAACTCTACTTCTAAAGAGGTACAGGATCTATACTGGTAGTATATGGAAGAGGATTGTTTTCAAGATTTTGTGTTAATAGGTTAGATGTAAGATCTGTAAGAACTGATTACTAATTCAGACAAATTATTTAGGGCAAGAACCCTATCTTTTTTTCATTGAAACATGTGGACTTCCTATAGTTTTGACACAATGAACTTACAGAAGAAGAAATCATCTATACAAGCATGGTGCAAATATTGTAGTTCTGCCCCAGTCATCGGGGAAATCCTAGTCCTCTTTGGCTCTGTCCGTATTTGGCCTGGTCATTGTAAAGTCAGTTGGGATGGCTCCACCTGGTTGGTTGTGTACCATTATCTATGGTATGCCTGCTGTGTTCTGTGAACTTTGGAGAAACCCAGGAGGTTTGAATTGTATATCTGTATTCTGGATTCCTTAAGCCTAAGTAAACTTGAAAGACATTGTATAAAAATCAGTTCTGCACAATCAAGAACAAATCCAGAGGTTCAGCTGCTAACACCATCCTTTCCAACACATCAGATGGATAAAGCAGAAGTCTCTCACTCCGACTGAAGTCAAAGCAAGGTTTAGCTGTGGCCTCAGTGGGAGTAGCTTCCAGGCTGGAGTAAGCAGGAATAACATTGTATTAATGAAACCAATTCAGCTCTCTGTTACACTGAGTGTAAATCCAAACCAACTCATAACAATGAGGTCTGCGACTGACTGAAGGTCAGTCTGTTCTGACCAAGAGTAGAGTCTTGTGCAAGATTTAGGACCCTAGTCACTGACAGTGGGACGACAGCTACATCAGTAATTTAAACAAGGCCAGGGCAGACTCTCAAGCCCTGTGGCCACAATTGCCTATCTTGGTTGTGGTCAGCACACGCTTGTGACGTTTCTGGCCAGCAGTGGCTGGCATGCTCCCATATTATGCCCAGAAACAGATAGGATGCCCTGTTCCACAGGAGAAGAGATTTGAGTTAAGGACCTGAGCCATGTTATGCCACTGCTCTCAGGGCCAGCAAACATGCCCTGGCCCAGGTTATTTGCCAGTGGAGAATCCAGGTGTTAATTTATGTCACCACTTCATACACACTTCTGCCAGAAAGGGATGACCTGTCCTCTCCCTTGGCAGTAAGGGGAAACAGATCGCCTTAGATTGCCATGCTTTTGGATGGCTAAAGCTGGGTTACATTAATCTCTCCCTACCACAAGCTCCAATTGTCAAAAATCTGCAACTAGAAAACATCACAAAAAGACTTTGTGCCATGCTAGGTGCTTAAAAGGGTCCTCATGAGCTCTCTTTGTCATGACGCACATGTATGATGCAGAGTTTCACACAAGACAATGATGAAGGGAAGTGGAACTGACAGCACTGTGCTGTGTCTTAAATTTGCTGGGCAGTTGCATTCTGAAGGTGCCAAAGAAGGTGCCAAAGAAGTTAAAGGAGCTGCTGCTGGGGATGTTGTTGGCTTTTTTTTAAAGATGCCCTTGCAAACAGAAGGGATTTGGGTTATTTTCCTACTCTTTTATGTGATTTATGGTGTTTGTTTTGCTTCATCCCTCAGCTGCCTTATTCATTGTTTCTGAAATCACGGACCGAGCCAACGACAGCATGCTCCAAGCGGTGAGTCCTACCATGACACATGCCCTCCTGATCGATAGTGTCTTTTCTGCACATCTGCTGAAGTGAATGCATATCTTTCTTTGCTAAATTCTGAAGCCTCCTCCAGGGTGAGACTCAAGGGTTTTTACAGATCTGGTTTACAGTATTGCAGATATGGAGTAGGTCTATGCCCTTTAGTGCAGCTGCACAAGATGTAAGTCACTGTAACAAGCAGCACAAAGTTTTTCTCCGTCCTGGGGTTGCTGAAACGGTATGTGGAGCAATGAAGTGAGAGACGGGAATTTTCATGGTTCTATTTCTAGCCTGGGATGTTTTTAGATATGAAATGTTGAAGACATCACACATGTACTGTCAAAGATACATTCTGAACTCATTTACATAATTTTTCCACAATTCTGGAATCCCATTGTACTTCAGAAGAATAGGTCATGGTTTATAGTCTTGCAAATGATCACACAAACAAATAGACTGGCCAAGACTTTCACAGGTTAGAGCTCATGTCTAAATTCAGATTTAGGTATCTAAATAAGTTATACAGTTTCCCAAAGTAATGAACAGTTTCTGTAAGGTCAGTGATTTATTATCGGCTACATGGTATTAGAGTCCTAATTTACTGGCAAAGATAGCCTGCATATAGCTGGTCTTATGATCATTTGTTTCCAAGGATCTAGGTGTGATTTTTGTCTAAGATGATAGGGGTTTTCTATTGACATCAGTAAGAAGCAGCGTTGGGAGGCATAGGAGGCAGCAGAGAGACCGTCAGACACGGGATCCATCAGGTTCCAGAGGAATTCAACTTGGTGGACCTCTGGGTGATAACTAAAGGCAGTGCCTTTCTTTTTGTCATACTAGCCACCCACACCTGCAGCTAAATTCTCTCCTGAGGTCCATGTTTGCTTTAGCTGCACAGACCTAGCATTCAGCTCAAGTAGTTACAAAGAAGTACCTACAGTCTTCGCAGTCTAATGAAATGTTGCTCAGTAAGTCTGTAGTTTCAGAGTAATTCTGTAGAGTGGCCAGATTACATTTCTTTTTATGATAAACCTCTAGGCTTGTTAGACCTAGAAAATAGTCATAATACAGCCCAAAATTTTAAAAACTGCCATTTTTAAGCACTTCTTTTCAAGGCATTTAGATTACCAAGGAGTACATGCAGTTCCTAAGGAAGATATTGACTATTATGAGTTTTGCGTTCATCAGCACGCATTTTAGAGAACAAAGCACCTCATTCCAGGCATCCTGCATTTCATCGAATAGTGAGTGGTTACACTGAAGTGTTTCTTTCTCAAAAGATGTCTCATCTTAAGTATTTTATCACTGCATTGGGTCACGGGGATTTCAAGTGATTGGGAATGTATCATATCTTTTGGGAAGCTTTCACATTTTATTTCTCATTTGAACATTGCTGAATTTAACATCCTGCACTGGGATTTTGCTGTGCCTTTGCTAAATTAAAGATCTCTTTGGCATTGGAAACATCCTTCCCTATGGTTAATTACAGATGGCATTCAATTCACTTCTTTATTATTTCATTTACTGAGCAGAGAGAGGGTTGTTAATAATCACTCAGGCACCAAAACATGAAATTCAAGAGACAAAGAGAAAAAACACCTGGGCATCAATACAGGTAAAGGGAAGAAACGAAATGTCAACCCTTTTTAGTAAGAGTTTGTTTTCAGGTAGGATTTTAAGGTTGAAAGAATGAATGCACAGGAATTGTTAGGGAAAGCCACATGCTGGAGGCCACTACAGCTATGCACCAGCACTGCTGACTCAGCATATTCCCTTTAACGCCTTTGCCCTCTGGCTGCAGGGGAATGGAAGCATTGGGTGAAGCAGTGAATTCAGACTGTGTGACATGATAAAAACACAGTAGGTCAACTAGATGAAGGATGTTTTTTGCAACAGCTTGGGAGGCAAGAATGAAAGCGTGTCAAAACCGAAGATGTGCCTCATCTTTTAAAACCGAAGCCTTCATGCTTTGTTCAGAGAAGTGGAAGCATCTGCTTGCAGCAAATGAACCCAGGAGCCAAGGATGTCAACTTTTTCTCACCTGGAAATCTCTGCTGCTCAGGTTTAAAAGCCATGTCTCTGATATGTGTGCCAAGGACATAAATGGAGCCCGTGTATTCATGGGCAGTTTCAGAGCACCAAGTTCAGTGATGATCTTCTCATGGACAGTGACAGACAAAACCCAAGCCTTCTAATATTTGTATCAGAAAGGAATAAGTTGTAGTTAAAACTACTTACTATTTCCTGAATAGAGAAACCTGTCTTCGTGGATCTGCCTCCTTCCCCATCTGATACATAGAAATTGAGACTGAGGCTCTGACTCTGCTTCTCCTGAAGCCAGTGGCAAAATTACCACAGATCAAGATGAAGCCAACTGGTGGGTTTCTGGTTTTGTGCAGAGATGATCTCAAGCCATGACAACAGATCAAGATTTTGAGTATTCTGAAGTTCAAGGTTTTTAAGGTCAAAACTCAAAATTCAGATCTGCATTTTCACTCAATGCAAACCTAAAAAAGCTTGGACCTACTGATTTGGTTTAAGTCCATTTCTGCTTTTCTGCTCCAAGCTTCTCCACCCCCAACCCCATCCCGGCACATCTACCTCAGAACACATTCTCCCTTCATACAATATCAGCCCATTTGCTGTGTTGATGTGGCTCTGTGACAACCCAAAACCTTTAAACCTTCATTTTAAAGACAGCACTTTTTTTACTCCTCCTGATTGCTAAGGAAAAGTTCCAAACGTGAATCGTGTAAACAATGCAGCACACTCTGCTTCAGCAAGCAGACAGCCTGAACACCTTTGCTGAGTGTAAAACATCAGCTACGCTGATCTCTTTGGTTGCTTACTCTCAGCTTTATTTAAAGATAGTTTGGGTATCAGCACAAACTATTTTGTCATCAGCCATTATAGTAGATAGGATGATGACAAAAGTTGGGAGGTGGGAGGGAAGTCTTTGTAGATGAAATGGTAGTTGCATTACAGCCAAATGTAATCGTGAAGGAGAAGGAAAGGAGAGAGAAAGAAGCCTAACAGAAAAGCAAGGTGGATGGAAACAATGATGTTCATACAGACTAATTCTGAGTGATGTTCAGCATTGACAGCAATAACCAGTAGTTAATTACACTATTCTGTTACCAAGACAAAAGAACAGATGTAGATTGCAGGGAGGATGTGGTCTAACAAGCCTACAGTTATCATAAAAAGAAATGTATTCTGGCCACTCAGAATACATTTCAGAATGACTCAGAATACGTTTCAGAATGACTCTGAAACGCACTTACTGAGCAAAGTTTTCAACAGGTTTGATTCTGATTTTCTTTCTCCCCAGGCGAATAATTTATAATCATACTTTTCCATTATTAAAGCATTCTTTGTACCAAAATAATAAATATTTCATCATAAAACTAAGAACTCGGGAAAAGCTTCCACAGTAATCTCAGAGCTTTATGGATACCTGTATTAGAGGTTGAGAACGGTAAGAGCTCAGTTCCTAACCGATCAAGGTCACACATCTTTTTCTGACACCTGTGCTTCCTTAGATTTCACTCAGATTTATGGGAGATTTGTATGAATACTTTTATGAAGTTAGAAGTACATGTAAGTGGCCAAAATCAAATTTGCTGTGTTGCATTACCATGCAATGATTTTATCTCCACTAAGCCATGCTTTAATTTGAAGAATGTCACCATATCATCTGAGTTTTACAGATGTCACAGACTATATAATAATTGCTATTATTAATGTCTGTTTTGGAACAATTTCATCACAAATTCCACATAGATATTTACACTTCATTTTTTATCATATCATCAGAGCACATCTGCTCTTTTTCAAAACTGCAGCCTAGAAGAGATGAAACAAAATTTCCTTCTTTCCCATCTGTATGAATGCTGTGGGTTTTGTGAAAGCACAGGTTCATGAGAATCAAAGTTCAATATACTGCTAAATCAGAGGTTGTCCTCCTGAATAAATATCCCATCCACAAAAGCCACAACCAGCAGTTCTTTTCTTTCTCTCAGATTTCAAAAAATGCAAAGAATTTAAGAAGTTACTCTAATTACAGAACAAACTGAACAATGCCACTCAAGATATAGAGCGTTAATAATTTGTCATGTACCTGGTTGAAGTTCTAAGCACTAATTTAGACTTGGCATGTACCTGGAAGGAGGAAGATTTCTGGTGCCACTTATCAACTCATCAAACGACACTCCAAAAATCTGACAGGAGCACTGAATTATGATCTACATTTTCTGCAGAATATCAATGATTCATTATTAGCTTTTTTGCTTTATGATAATAACACTCTAGCAGTTTTTCCCTGGGAACTATTAACCGAGGATTTTCAGACACATTATGATATTAACTATCTCCACAGCATTTTCATCAAGTAGGAAAATATTATTTCCAATTTACAGATGTGCAAACAGAGGCATAAGACATACCATCACTGCATGGCATTAAGTCTATCTGTAACTCTGGGAGACATTCACTACTTGAACTAAGCAGGGTTTGTATTGCTCTCTGAACTTCTACAATCTGTTAGAGGCCCTGAGATGCTAAGAGCTATAAATTATTGTTGCTATTAACAGCTGGTGAATTCCTTGGGGAGGTGTTCCTCCTGCATAGACATAATGATAATATGATGGAAGCTGCAGTTCATTGCTAAAACGGCCCGAGAAGGATTTCAGCCACCCACATCTGCAGTACTAGTTGGGTGGAGCTTTGTTTTCATTTTTTAATCATAGCTTGTGAAGGATATTTGAAAGGATAATGATCGTTTTAAGGAGAATGAAGAAAACGATATAAACAGGGAATTTTAGGGGAACAGTAGGGAAACTATACCCCCCTCAGCTGCCCGCATTCCCAAATAAATCACTGTCCTTCGCATGTGAGGGCTGTTTGACTTCCTACAGGAAATGAGTCTGATACATCTCTGTCCATTTCCTGGCGAACACATGTCCATATTGCAAATGTCAGCATTACAACAGGCACCTCTGCCAGTGGTCCTAAAAAAACCCGAGGTGTATCTGAGCTGCAGCAACTTCCTCACTCCTGTAGAAACCCCAATGAGTACTAGCATTGGCCATGAGTGTGCTCACAGGAGGGCACTGCCTTTTCTGCAGATGAAGAACGGGTTTCCATTGTGGAAGCTGTCAATTTGACAAGTTTTTCTAGGGCTAAAATACCCTTTAGTGATGGGAAAGTCCTTTGCAAATGTCTTTTGCAAATGTCAGCTGTCCCATGATCCCTGGTATTTCCTGTGCTATTAGTTTATACATTCTGTTTCCATTTTGCTGGCCTATAGTATTTTAGAAGTGACCTGAAAATTTTCATTTGTTACTTCCTGCATTGCAAAAGAGATACTTGATGGCTGAAATTCTTGAAAATGTGTCAACTGCCAGTTATATTGCATGGTCACAGTGCAGCCCTGTGCTGGTCAAGGATTGTACGTGTTTCCATATGTTTGATATGCAGCTACTGATTAAGAGCTAGACTTAGTATCATGCTAAACAAGTGTAATATTTCACCAGGGCAGTAACATACGGAGGTATTTCAGGCTTATCTCAAAAAGCAAGCTGAGGTAGGTACATTAATTGTGTTAGCTGAAATCCAGGGTAAATTTACCCTGACAGACCATCATATTGACATGGATATGCTCCTTCTGGTATCTGTGATAGCTTTTTTAATTAGCTGATTCTGTAGACAGCACTGATTTGTATCAGGCAGATACATTGTATGATCTAATCAAGTCTAACTAAGCCCAGGGGTATCTTAATGCCAGTCAATGGAGCATAGGAAAACAGACCATTATCTGTCATAGCAGAAAACTGTAGTCAAAGGCTGCCAGGTCATGAAGTTATGTCAGATGTGGTCCTTAGACTGTAGTTTATCTGGGTGTGTAACTGAGGATTTAGGATACAATGGCTAACTTACTTAGACAAGAGACTCCTAATTTTTAGACATTTCTGGTGATGACTCATTGCTGCTGTGCAGCCCACTCTACTGTTCTGACCAGATAAAACCACAGCTGAATCCTATGTACAAGCCTCAGTTTTAACAGCCTCACCTGCTAAATGGAAGGAGATTTGAAAAGACTTTAGCAATATTGCAAAGGTAGACATCCCTCCTTCCTCCTTTGTATATTCATCCAATACCATCTTTTTTTATGAGAGCACAGGCTTAGGTAGATTAATCTTATTTACCATCTTCATAGATAAGTTCATGCCACATGCCAATGCCCACTGACTGACTGTGCTTTAAGGCCAGGTAGGCAGTTAATAGTATCAGAGTTTGATAATGAACTTCCTGATTTTTCTAAAGCATCAAAAGAGAGATGCAGCTTCATTGCCTGCTTACTAGTTAACCTTCTAAATCCCGTATTGCAAAGCCATTAATCCATTATCACAGAATATAAACCTCCAGATAATCCTAGCAACAGTCTTATAGTATCAAAGCATGCTTTGGATTATCTGTGTCAAGCCACTAATGCACAGGTCTTTGGAGCAGAAACTGTACTTTGTCTCTGCTTCCAGTTTATTAGTTCCCAGAGCAAGAAAGTCAGCAAAGAGGCCAATGTATAAATACCATATGGAGTTAGGAGGCCCTTTTGAAGGTGAACTGAGGTATCAGAGGTAAAAGGAGTGTAGAAGGCCACAGCAGATATGAATGCAGGTGATGAGGTTTTATAAAACCTGTAAGGCTGGAAGAAGACTTTCTGGGCGTAAAATCCCTGGGCTCAGTTCTCTGAAACCTAATTCTGTAATACCACTTTTAGAGAAATAAAATGGTGAGGAGGGGTGGGGGAAGGTTTGCCTGCTTGTCTAAAGAACGGTCACCATGTGGTCTCCTAAACACTGTTTCTCTCCCCCAGGAAAACTTGCAGAAGCTGGTACACATTGAGCACAGTGTGAGAGGGCAGAGTGGCCTCCTCCAGCCAGGAAGGGTGAGTGCTGCAGGCAGACCTATGCTGATAAGGGCATTGTTTCTGGCCAGCTATATCTCTGATTGTGTGGATGGCCAGATTTCAGACGTCTACAGGTGGTGTTTCCTGAGCTACTGTGATAAGAGTTGGAGCACTGGTTTGTGTAAAAAGCCATCACTCTGGCAGTGCGCAAAGAGATGTGCCGAGAGCCTCAGGCTGGGAAAGACATGCATTGCCCCTGCTTTTACACAGAGAAGCCATTTGACTTTTCACTCCAGCTGTCCTCAGCCACCCCATGTGTAGTGTGTTTTGATGGAGCTGCTGTTTTCCTCCCTA
>NW_008824372.1:1943624-1948896 GCF_000699105.1 Pygoscelis adeliae | reverse complement strand
CTGGAAAGGCACAGAGTTTTATTTGGCTGGGTAAGAGCCTTAAATCAGGGGAAAATATTTGTTTTCAAATTTATATTCTCACCATTCCCCAATCGTGCTTTTAATGCAAGACATCGTTTTTAAGCAACACATGAACAGAAATGTGGGAGAGTGTATAGCTCTGTATTGCTGTCCGCATCAAATGCAAATTTCTTCTCCTGGCTTTCAAACCTACCCAGTTTCCTCAGCTCCAACCTGCCTCTACACTTCAAAAGATTTCTTTCTTGAGTTCTGCAACTCTAAATTTCCCTTCAGTCCACCAATATCTTTAGCAAAACTCATGAAGCAATTTTAAAGGCATGCATACTTGTAAGGATCCTCATCAGCCAAATACTGCAGTCAACCGCTATTTTTTCTCTAACAACATCAGTATTCTCCCTTGCCCTTGCCAGGTAACGCTTTAACAAATTCTGCAAAGCCCAGTATACAGAATTTGCAGGATTGGTCTCTTTGAGTATAAATTGTTCTAGAGTGGAAAACTGCACCAGATTCTGTTCTCCATCCAAAAAGAATAGATGACTGTTAATCCACTGATGTAGTTCAGTTATTCTAGACCTTTTCAAATGTTACTGCAATTAAGTTCTAGTATGCTGGTTTAGCTGCTTACATACATAGTCCTATCTACATACATAGTAACACTATGGACCAACAAAAAGTACTGTGTTTGCAAAGACGTACAGATTATGTATGCAGGCATAGTTATGTGGATGTAGTGTGCTGAAACCTGAGGTTTCAGCTTTTCTTTTTGGTCTGTCTATTTTAGAGGATTTTTAAAGACAAGAGTTCTTTTCTGAAGCCCATTACATGTTAGCTTTGCAATCTGTGACAGTCACCTCTGAGCACAGTCCACGGTGCAGAAGCAGTGGGCTGAGGAAAAGTGGGTTTGCAACCCATTCGGTTCTCATACAAAAGCAAGCCATGAAGAGCAGCAGGGCTAACCCAGGCAAAGGCTAAACCTGATCATAAGGAGTAAGGCTAGAAGCAAGTGTTGAGATATCTATCTCTTCCTGTGCTGATGAAAGCAGTTAGAGTAGCTCTTTCCCCAGGAGGAATATTCCCTTTTCTCAATAAGATTCAGAATGAGAAGGCTCAGGATTATAACCTGTTGTTTTCTCCTTCAGATCTTTGTTAAAGAGGGAACACTGATGAAAATCTCTGGCAAGAATAGGCACCCTCGGCATTTGTTCTTGGTAAGATTTCTTTTATATTTTTACTGTCTCTCTTGTATCTTCTCCTGCATTTATGCAGCCCTGAACCCTGGCAGAAACTTTCAGACTGCAAGTCATTTAACCATTAGTAGTGATGTGGTGAGGCATTTTCTGTTGTTAAGGGGGCTGTAGCCCTTTTCACACATGTCCCATCGGCCCTCCATACAGGAATACGGGCTGTGCAGCCCTCCATTTGTGCCACAGCTATGTACAGCCTTGACTACACCATAATTTTGCAAAGGAGTGCAAGTTTCCAGGGAGATCAGGAGGATGGGAGCTCCTGAATACTTTCAGCAATTAAACTTCACACTTGAAAGTCCAACGCAAAGGCCTTAGGAGATCTGATTAGAAGCAACAGAGAACACCCTACCGCTAAAGTTTATGAAAGCTTTCTTTGGACTCACTTGGGAGAGATTTGTATCCTTGAAGCTCAAGGACTGGGTTTTAGTTCCTGCTGTCCACATCTATGTAAATTACCCGATAACTGTGTGCATGGCCTCGGTATAGTCCCTCTGAACACACACCTCCAGCTTCCTGTTGATTAGAGCAACAGTCTTCAATCACAGTTTGCCAAATTCTTCTAAGATAGTTAAGAAAAATGAACCTTTCATCAGTTGGCTGGAATACCCTTCACAAAATTGCAAGTATTTGCAAATCAAAACAGATTTAAAACCACTGTTTTGGAGATACGCTATTAACACTCATGCTCTCTGTTTTGCATTACACGCTACATTGAGCAGCTAGAGACTATCTGAGACTCCAGGCTCCTGAGCTCTGTTCCCAACTTTTCAGGTAGCTTATTGTATAACCACAGGCATTTTTATGCATTTATCGGTATGAAGGGGAAAATAATACTTGCCTATGTCATAGGAGTTTGTTACCTGCTTACCTGTTAATGTTTGAAAAATTCTTTAGAGGTCCTTCCCAGAAAAGAGCTGTAAAGAACTGAGCGTTACTGCTGCTATTAACATTAAAGTACTGTTTGCATAATTTTTTAAAAAATAAATGGCTTATATGCCTGGAATACATTATTTGCTGTAAATGCTGACAGCTTTTCACCCTGGGACCATTGTGAGGAGGAGAGATGGCTTATTACAGAAGTCATACATTCTGCCATTAATTCTTCTTATTTCTCCCTTTTATTAATATTTCCTATTTGTGCATGAATGGATGCACAAGCTTCTTTGCCTCCTCGATCATGTATTGCAGTAATTATCAAAGATCAGTTGGGATGGGACACAGTCCTGGCACTGCACTTTTCTGATGACTTCATTGGTTTCTGTGAAAATTCAGACTTTCATGTACTGAAAGTGATGGATTTCACCCAAATCTTTGAATATGAGATTACTGTAGTGCTGTTTTACTGAGTTGGCATCAATGGACTGTAACAACAGCAATAAATGTCAAAATCATGACTTTGTTGCAGCCAAGTGAAAATGGCCATGCCAGAATCTCCAGGAGCCGGTCTTAAGAAACAGTGTTCTCAGCAGTACTAACTCTGAAGCCTACTGATGACCACTTCATAATAGATGATACTTGCTTCCTTACTGATGTCTCTTCTGAAACACTCACCTTTGCTAGTATTACAAAAACATTTTGGAGTTGTGGCTAAAGCTGGGACGAAATTCCAAGAAGTTGTTACCATTTCATCTTCCAGTGTGTTCGTAACTGCCATCATAATCCACTACTATGGCAAATAGTGAAGTGTCACAAACCTAGCTATTATAACTGATACAGAGAATTTAGAAGCAAGATCAGAAATCAGGTTGGTAATAAACATTGAGAAGAAAGTAATTTAAACCTGGGATAAACTGAGATAAATTTCAAGTAGTCCAAAATGGTTGTATCAGCTTGAAGGTCACAAGAGGCTGAAAGTATTACTGGAACAAAGAAAGCACAGAAATTAGTTTCTGGCACTTTCTAGTTCAGGAACGATTTTTGATTCCTGGGGAGAGTTCAGCTGCTCAAACACGGATGTTAACTGCAAAGAGAGAAGTGTCTCTCGGCAACTGGAGACATTACAGTAGCCAATATCTTGTTGTTAATAGATGCTCTCAGTATTCAGAAACAGCATTTTTTTCTTCCTTTCAGTCAGAAAGGCAAACTATGACCAAACGTGCTGTCATGCAAAGTATGTGGTGGAGCTAGACTAAACCATAGCGGTCACTTTCAAGAACCAAGAGACACATAAAACTGGCTTCTTTCCTGCTCTAACACATAAAGTTGCAACCACTTCAGGCTTCCTGTATTATGTCTCCTGTTGGGGCAGGGCAGGGGTGACTGGATCTTGGAAAAAGTTTGAAACTTATTGGCAAATATCTGCCGAAGAAAACGGTGGTTTTTTTACTCAGTCTCCTCTACCCTGAAAGCTCCTCAGGTTGCAGAGCAATGCCATGTATGGTGAAATTGCAGGAAAGTGAGTCACTGTGGTATATGGTAATTCCTGCATTACCACCTGAATGGTTTTTTATTATCTGCTTGTCACTGCTAATGCTGTGGATTCTCTGTTGTGCCACCACCACTCATGCCACAACCACTCATGCATTGCTTAACGGACTATTTAGCCTGTGGATACATTAAGACAACTACTGCATAGCTATGGCAACGTATTTTCATCTCGGCATATAGCATCCTTACTGCATCAGTCTTAAGGCCCTACCAACCATTACTGCCAACACCTTTTTCTAACAGCCAAGGCCTGCATGAACATATCCTTAAATCTGCCAGTGCATCTAGCCCAACCCAGGTGCTATGTTGATTCTGATGCCTGGGGACACTGTGGAAAAAAAAACCAACCCAAAACCACAAAACCCCAAGACTAGAATAATCTCCTAAACAATGTCTCTTAAAACCCACGTTTATTTAAAGCCCTTATCTTCTAAGGACCATATCATAATCCTTTGAAGCCACTGGCAAAACTTGGGTAGGATAAGAATTTGTCCTAATGTATTAATCAAAAAAACCTTTCAGAACTGGATGTTTTTTTGATGCTTCACATGTCAGCTGTCACTCTAAAAGATCACCAGAAGCTAACATGTATAGGTGTAGTTTGGTTTAGCTTTGGATGAAATAAGTGTATTTACCTTAGCTACCCAAAACAGATTTTTACATGAACAGCATTTTCTGAAGTTCTTAGTAGCGAACTTACTCTGACTGAAGCTAAGGGAAGCCCAGGACCTGGAGAGAATTTCAGTGGAAGAGTATACACTGAACGATAACCCTGAGAATTTAACCCCTACACATCCCAGGAGATGAGCCCACCAAACTAAAGTTGTAGTTAGTATATGCTATAAAAATTGGGTGCGTGCCAGACTCCCACTTGGCCTGTGCGTTCAGGGTGTGCTTTGGTGGTGTGCGTGCTTGTGCTTTGAATATATGCCCATAAGGAGCTTTGTATGTCTGTGCACAGCCCACATAGGCACAAGTGTGCAGGACACACATTTAAGGGCTTTTGATGTGCATATGTTTATGCGGGTGTATGTTGTGTGTATCACAAGGTTACTTGAGCTGACTGTTTTGTGCAGGCTGATGGTATTGTTGAATCTGGTGTTTCCTGGCAGGATGTTTGGTGAGTTTTGCTGTGCGCCTGTTTCCTGAGTCCAGTCTCTGTTTACAAGGATGTTGGGGCCTCTTTGCAGCACAGTATGGACTGCTGACACTGGCAGGCCCCTTAACTGCCCCCCAACCACAGGACTTTGCAACTCAGGCACTCTCTCTTATCTCACCCTTCCAAGAATTTCTCTACAAAGGCTGCTTGTGTTGCAAGTGGGATGCGGGAAGCTGCTATCAAATGGGAGACTGTTTAATGCTCTAGTTGGCAGGGCTGGAGTATAGGAGGTTTTGGAGTCAGAGCTTGGAAAATGCAGCTCCAGCACACATTCAGGCTGCTCCACTGACACTCAGGGGATGTTTAACGGAGACTTGAATAGAACAACACAGAGTTCATAATGAACTACCCTTTAAAACATTCAGAAAAACCAAACATGTGGTAGGAGCTTCTAGACAGAGAGTGCATTGCGTATGGA